>NC_080042.1:4894869-5225715 GCF_012489685.1 Lotus japonicus
TACTCTAACGTGTTTTTCTGAGTGTGCTATTTACAGGCTCTGACCCTGACTCAATTTCACACAAATCAGAAGCACTGTGTATAAAAGGGTACCCAAGCAACGCTTTCGCATTCACCATGTTCAGTATGAACAGTGGAAAAGCTTCAGAAGATCTGAAGCTATACAAACTCTGATGAGGACTCAGTCGCTAGAAGCTCTGATGATCCAGAAGTTCTGACAACCAAGAAACACTGAAGGTTCAGATGTTCGATGGTGTAGAAGACTCTGAAGATCCAGAAGCTGAATAGTGGAAAACTCTGAAGTCCAGAAGCAAGAAACTCTGAAGGCCATGTTCTTCCCTCTGAGTTCAGAATCAGAAGATACAATGGTCAGAGGATCTGTGCTTTCCCTCTGACTCTGTCAACCGGCTTCACAAGTTCCTATACGAAGCATTCCTCTGATCAGAAGTCTCCTAGGTTAAAAGGTCAAGTCGCTATCCCAAGTACAAAAGCAGTGTACCTTCCTGACGACCTACCTAACGTTCTCAGCCACAGCAGAAGCTGGATTTTCCAGAACTGCCCTCCAACGGTAGCATTTCCCATGCAACGCTCAACCCTAATCCTTGGAGTATATATAGAGGCTGAAGATTGAAAGAAGCGGCTAAGAAACTAAGAAGCAACACACGCGCAAGACATTCAAAATATTCTAAGCTTTCTTTCATCTTGTAATTTATTTAGTTTACACTCAGCTTATTCAGAAGCAAACCCTTGTAAACACCAACCTCAAAACAGTTGTTTGATTTTCCTTTAGGAGATTCAAGGTTGATCGGATCCTAGAGAAGACTAAGAGAGTGAATCTTAGTGTGAGCTAAGTCAGTGTAATTGTTAGTCACTTGTAGGTTTCAAGTGCAGTTGTAACTCTTACCTGATTAGTGGATTGCCTTCATTCTAAGAAGGAAGAAATCACCTTAACGGGTGGACTGGAGTAGCTTGAGTGATTTATCAAGTGAACCAGGATAAAATCCTTGTGTGCTTTTCTATCTCTATCTTTTGCACTTAGTTCTCGAAAAGATTTGTTAAAATCTTTAAGGTGGTAGTTTTGTACTGAAAACGTTATTCAAACCCCCCCTTTCTACCGTTTTTCATACCTTCAATTGGTATCAGAGCGCAAGTTCTGATTACCACACCTAACAGTGTTCAGTGATCCGGGCCGGTGTGAAAAACAATGGCTGCCACCACCAGTGAAACTCAAAGAGATGGTTACAACGCAAAGCCTCCTATGTTCGACGGTCAAAGGTTCGAATATTGGAAAGATAGACTGGAAAGTTTCTTTCTGGGTTTCGATGCAGATCTCTGGGATATTATTGTGGATGGCTACGAGCGTCCAGTTGATGCAGATGGCAAGAAGATCCCAAGGTCAGAGATGACTGCAGATCAAAAGAAGCTGTACTCACAACATCACAAAGCAAGAGCAATTCTTCTAAGTGCTATCTCCTATGAGGAGTACCAGAAGATTACAGATCGTGAGTTTGCTAAAGGTATTTTTGATTCTCTGAAGATGTCTCATGAAGGAAACAAGAAAGTCAAAGAATCAAAGGCATTGTCTTTGATCCAAAAGTATGAATCCTTCATCATGGAGCCAAATGAGTCCATTGAAGAAATGTTCTCCAGATTTCAACTGCTTGTAGCTGGCATACGTCCTCTCAACAAGAGCTACACAACAAAAGATCATGTCATAAGGGTCATCAGGTGTCTTCCTGAAAGTTGGATGCCTTTGGTGACTTCAATAGAGCTCACGAGAGATGTTGAGAATATGAGTTTAGAAGAACTCATCAGCATTTTGAAATGCCATGAGCTGAAGCGCTCAGAGATGCAAGATCTGAGGAAAAAGTCCATAGCCTTGAAATCCAAATCTGAAAAGGCTAAGGTTGAGAAGTCAAAGGCTTTTCAAGCTGAAGAAGAAGAATCTGAAGAAGCATCAGAAGATTCTGATGAAGATGAGCTGACTCTGATCTCCAAGAGACTCAACCGCATCTGGAAGCACAGGCAGAGCAAGTTCAAAGGCTCTGGAAAGGCAAGAGGAAAGTCTGAATCCTCAGGTCAGAAGAAGTCATCAATCAAGGAAGTCACTTGCTTTGAGTGCAAAGAATCAGGGCACTACAAAAGTGACTGTCCAAAATTGAAGAAGGACAAGAAGCCAAAGAAGCACTTCAAGACCAAGAAGAGTCTGATGGTGACATTCGATGAATCAGAGTCAGAGGATGTTGACTCTGATGGTGAAGTCCAAGGACTCATGGCTATTGTCAAAGACAAAGGAACAGAGTCAAAGGAAGCTGTTGACTCTGACTCAGAATCAGAAGGAGATCCAGACTCTGACGATGAAAATGAGGTATTTGCTTCCTTCTCTACCTCTGAACTGAAACATGCCTTGTCTGATATCATGGATAAGTATAACTCCTTGTTGTCTAAGCATAAGAAGCTGAAAAAGAACTTATCTGCTGTTTCTAAAACTCCTTCTGAACATGAGAAAATCATATCTGATTTGAAAAATGATAACCATGCTTTAGTTAATTCTAACTCTGTGCTTAAGAATCAAATTGCAAAGTTAGAAGAAGTTATTGCCTGCGATGCCTCTGATAGTAAGCATGAATCTAAGTATGAAAAATCTTTTCAAAGATTCCTGGCTAAAAGCGTAGATAGAAGCTTAATGGCTTCAATGATCTATGGTGTAAGCAGAAATGGAATGCATGGCATTGGCTATTCTAAACCAATTAGAAATGAGCCTTCTGTGTCTAAAGCTAAATCCTTGTATGAATGCTTTGTTCCCTCTGGTACCATATTGCCTGATCCTGTACCTGCTAAAGTTGCTAAAAACCCTCTTAAAAAGGGATCTCTCTCTATGACTAAATATCATGCAAATATTCCTTTAAAATATCATGTTGAGACACCCAAGGTGATCAGAACCTTTGGGGTAACTAACAAAAGAGGACCCAGAAAGTGGGTACCTAAGGACAAGATTATCTATGTTGCAGATATCCTTGATAGCTCCACTGAAACACCAATCATGGTATCTGGACAGTGGATGCTCGCGTCACATGACGGGAGAAAAGCGTATGTTCCGAGAGCTGAAACTTAAGCCTGGAGGCGAAGTTGGCTTCGGTGGAAATGAAAAGGGTAAAATTATTGGTACTGGTACTATTTGTGTAGATAGTAGTCCATGCATTGATAATGTTTTATTGGTAGACGGCTTAACACATAACTTATTGTCTATAAGTCAATTAGCTGACAAGGGTTATGATGTTATATTCAATCAAAAGTCCTGCCGGGCTGTAAGTCAGATCGATGGCTCTGTTCTGTTTAACAGCAAGAGGAAGAACAACATTTATAAGATCAGATTATCTGAGTTGGAGGCTCAAAATGTGAAGTGCCTTCTGTCTGTTAATGAAGAGCAGTGGGTATGGCATAGACGGTTAGGGCATGCCAGTATGAGAAAGATTTCTCAGCTGAGCAAGCTAAACCTTGTCAGGGGCTTACCCAATCTGAAGTTCGCTTCAGACGCTCTTTGTGAAGCATGTCAGAAAGGCAAATTCACAAAAGTCCCTTTCAAGGCAAGGAATGTTGTCTCAACCTCAAGGCCGTTAGAACTTCTGCATATCGACCTGTTTGGACCAGTGAAAACTGAGTCTATAGGTGGCAAGAGATATGGGATGGTTATCGTTGATGACTATAGCCGCTGGACATGGGTAAAGTTTCTAACCCGCAAGGATGAGTCTCATGCTGTGTTCTCTACCTTCATTGCTCAAGTGCAAAACGAGAAGGCCTGTAGAATTGTGCGTGTCAGAAGTGACCATGGTGGAGAGTTTGAGAATGACAAGTTTGAGAGTCTGTTTGATTCCTATGGAATTGCACATGATTTCTCTTGTCCCAGAACTCCTCAACAAAATGGTGTTGTTGAGAGGAAGAACAGAACTCTTCAGGAGATGGCTAGAACCATGCTCCAAGAAACTGGCATGGCTAAGCACTTTTGGGCAGAGGCAGTAAATACAGCATGTTACATTCAGAACAGAATCTCTGTGAGACCAATTCTGAATAAGACTCCTTATGAATTGTGGAAGAACATAAAACCCAACATCTCTTATTTTCATCCTTTTGGCTGTGTTTGTTATGTTCTCAATACTAAGGATAGATTGCATAAATTTGATGCTAAATCTTCTAAGTGTCTATTACTTGGTTATTCTGATAGATCTAAAGGTTTTAGATTTTATAATACTGATGCTAAGACTATTGAAGAATCTATTCATGTTAGATTTGATGATAAGCTTGACTCTGACCAGTCAAAGCTAGTTGAAAAGTTTGCAGATTTAAGCATTAATGTTTCTGATAAAGGCAAAGCTCCAGAGGAAGTTGAGCCAGAGGAAGATGAACCAGAGGAAGAAGCTGGTCCCTCTAACTCACAAACTCTGAAGAAGAGCAGAATCACTGCAGCTCATCCTAAGGAATTGATTCTGGGCAACAAAGATGAACCAGTCAGAACCAGATCTGCCTTCAGACCCTCTGAGGAGACCTTGCTGAGTCTGAAAGGATTGGTGTCCTTAATTGAACCCAAGTCCATAGATGAAGCTCTTCAGGACAAGGATTGGATTCTGGCCATGGAAGAAGAATTGAATCAATTCTCCAAGAACGATGTTTGGAGCTTAGTGAAGAAACCTGAGAATGTCCATGTTATTGGAACGAAATGGGTATTCAGAAACAAGCTAAATGAGAAAGGAGATGTAGTCAGAAACAAGGCAAGGCTAGTTGCTCAAGGCTACAGCCAGCAGGAAGGAATAGACTACACTGAAACATTTGCTCCAGTAGCAAGACTGGAGGCAATCAGACTATTGATTTCTTTTTCAGTAAATCACAACATAGTTCTACATCAGATGGACGTAAAGAGTGCCTTCCTAAATGGTTATATCTCAGAGGAAGTCTATGTTCATCAACCCCCAGGTTTTGAAGATGAAAAGAAACCAGACCATGTGTTCAAATTGAAGAAATCACTCTACGGTCTGAAGCAAGCTCCCAGAGCATGGTATGAGAGACTTAGCTCATTCCTTCTGGAGAATGAGTTTGTAAGGGGTAAAGTAGATACAACTCTCTTTTGCAAGACTTATAAAGATGATATCTTAATTGTGCAAATTTATGTTGATGATATTATATTTGGTTCTGCTAATCAATCTCTATGCAAAGAATTTTCTGAGATGATGCAGGCTGAATTTGAGATGAGTATGATGGGAGAATTAAAGTACTTTCTGGGAATACAAGTTAATCAAACACCAGAAGGAACATATATCCATCAGAGCAAGTACACTAAAGAACTTCTGAAGAAGTTCAACATGCTGGAATCTACAGTGGCCAAGACTCCAATGCATCCAACATGCATTCTGGAAAAAGAAGATATAAGTGGTAAAGTATGTCAGAAGCTCTATCGTGGCATGATAGGTTCACTTCTGTACTTAACTGCATCTAGGCCAGACATATTATTTAGTGTTCATTTATGTGCTCGTTTCCAATCAGATCCAAGGGAAACCCACTTAACTGCTGTTAAGAGGATCCTAAGGTATCTGAAAGGCACCACTAACCTTGGCTTGATGTATAAGAAAACATCAGAGTATAAGCTTTCAGGTTATTGTGATGCTGATTATGCTGGAGATAGAACAGAGAGAAAAAGTACTTCTGGAAACTGTCAATTTCTGGGAAGCAATCTAGTCTCATGGGCAAGCAAGAGGCAATCAACCATTGCTCTATCAACTGCAGAGGCAGAATATATCTCAGCAGCAATATGCAGCACTCAGATGCTCTGGATGAAACATCAGCTGGAGGATTATCAGATCCTTGAGAGCAATATCCCAATTTATTGTGATAACACTGCTGCAATTTCGTTGAGCAAGAATCCTATCTTGCATTCAAGGGCAAAGCACATTGAGGTAAAGTATCACTTCATTAGAGATTATGTGCAGAAGGGCGTACTTCTTCTGAAGTTTGTTGATACTGACCATCAATGGGCAGATATCTTTACAAAGCCCTTAGCTGAAGATAGATTTAATTTTATTCTGAAAAATCTAAACATGGACTTTTGTCCAGAGTGAAGATAGATCAGAACCTCTGACTATGATACTTCTTGATCAGAAGATGTCTAGTTCAGAAGGTAACTCAATCAAAGTGTGTGTGCCCACTGGTACTGACTCTGAAGCTGAGACAACAACACGTGCGTCAGAATTTCTGATGCATAGTTCCTTGTGCCCGTGTGACAGTCTGTTGTGATTGCGTGTAGATCTGCTTATCTCCTGTGTGTGATTGTGTATTTTACAGTTACTGTCTATTTTTAATTTTCAACCGTTGATCTTAAAGTGCTTTTTGAATCAACAACGGTTATTTGATAAAACCCACTATACACACACGTTCTCTCTCACTTCCGGTTTTCACTCTCGCACTCCCTGCTTTTCAAAACCGCCTCCTTCGTGATTTCTCTCTCGATCTCTCTTCATCCTTCAAACTTCATCTTCTACCTCAAACCTTCAACCTCTTCAAAATGGTGAGACAAACCAGAAGATCTACTGCAGATGCACCTCAGTTCCCTCACATGGTAGTTGGTTTGGCAACGGGTCAACGGGGTCCTGAGAACCCAGCACAAGAACAAGCTCAAGCTCAAGAGGAGATTGTTCCTATTGCAGAACGGGGCTGTGCCGTTCACTGTGTATTTCCTCCTGAGGAACTCCAAGTCCTGGCAGAATGGAGATTCAACCTCGACAACTTGGCTGCAAATGGGTTTGATCTCCGTCCTGAAATCCAAGCTCAAGGTTGGGGAAACTACTTCAATCGACTTCGAGGACCGGTGTTTGAGAAGCTAGTAAAGGAATTCTGGAAGCACGCTGATTGTGATGACACTCAGGTGGTTTCTTACATCCTGGGTAGGAAGATCATCATCACGGAGAAGTCCTTCGTGAATCTGCTAGGTGCAGAAACTGCTCATGGGTATCGGTTCTCACTGACGGAATCGAAGCTGAAACCCAGAACCAAGGACATCGTCAACAAGGCCCTGTACACCACCTTCAAACCGGGCAAGACGAGCTACAAAGTGATGGATCTTCACCCCAAACTGAGAATCTGGCACAAGATCTTGCTCCACTGCATCAATCAACGACCAAAGGGCAGTTCTCCAGACTACATCAACTTCAATCAGAAGGCGATGCTGTTCTTCATTCAAGACAAGGAGAAGATCTGCCTTCCCTACTTCCTGTTCTCCTATTTGAAGGAATGCATCCGGAAGTCTCGCACCACCTCCTCCATCAAGTCAGCCATCAAATATATCCCTTTTGGGAGGCTGCTCTCAGACTTTCTCATTGAAAGCAACCTGGTGCAAGATTTGATCGAGACTGGTTGCACAGAGGACCTGAGCACAATCGTCAGCGATGTCTTCACTGCCAACTCTCTGAAGAAGATGGGCTTAGTCCAGAAGAAGATTGCTCCTGCTCATGAGGACACATCTTCTGAGATCAGAGGAAGAAGAATGCCTCTGAATGACTACCCTCTGTGGACTCAAGCAGATCATCCTGAAGCCATCAGATGCTATGTTGAAGACCTCAGGGCTCAAGGATTCGAGATTGACCTTGATGATTTCGTCAGCAGACTTCCACCAGCTCCAGAGTTTCCTTCTCCTCCCAAGAAGAAAACCAAGAGGAAGATGGTTCTGGACGAATCCTCAGAGGAATCTGATGTCCCTCTGGTCAAGAAGGCGAAGAGCAAGCCTGATGATGATGATGGTGATGATAGTGAGGATGGTCCTCCAAAGAAGAAGAAGAAGAAAGTCAGAATTGTGGTGAAGCCTACTCGGGTGGAACCAGCTGCTGCAGAGGTCAGAAGGACTGAACCTCCTGCCAGAGTGACTCGATCATCAGCACATACAAGTAAGCCTGCACTTACCTCTGATGATGATTTGAATTTATTTGATGCACTCCCAATTTCTGCCTTACTCCAACAATCTTCAAATCCCCTCACTCCTATTCCTGAATCCCAGCCAGCCGCACCAACCACCACTCCACCACATTCCCCAAGATCTTCTTTCTTTCAACCTTCTCCTACTGAAGCACCACTCTGGAATTTGCTTCAGAACCAACCCTCTAGGTCAGAAGATCCAACCTCTCTCCTCACCATTCCATACGACCCATTACTTTCTGAACCCATCATCCAAAACCAACCAGAACCCAAACCAACAGAATCACAACCCAGAACGTCTGATCACTCTGCTCCCAGAGCATCAGCACGTCCTGCTGTCAGAACCACGGATACAGACTCTTCATCAGCCTTCACACCTGTATCCTTCCCCATCAATGTCTTTGACTCTCCTCCCTCCAATACCTCTGAATCACTTAGAAAATTCATGGAGGTTAGGAAAGAGAAGGTATCTGCCTTGGAAGAATATTACCTTACCTGTCCAAGCCCTAGGCAATATCCTGGCCCTAGACCTGAACGTCTAGTTGACCCAGATGAACCTATCTTGGCCAATCCTATCCAAGAGGCAGACCCCTTAGTCCAACAGGCTCACCCTGTCCCTGACCAACAAAAGCCAATTCAACCAGACCCTGAACCTGAACAATCAGTATCTAACCAATCCTCGGTTAGATCACCTCACCCTCTGGTTGAAACTTCAGACCCTCACCGTGGAACCTCTGAACCCAATGCTCCCATAATTAACATTGGTTCTCCACAAGGTGCCTCTGAAGCTCATAGCAGCAATCACCCAGCCTCTCCTGCACCCAACCTCTCCATCATTCCCTACACTCACCTTCAACCCACATCTCTCTCTGAGTGCATCAATATTTTCAATCATGAAGCCTCCTTGAGGCTCCGCAATGTGCACGGTCAGACTGACCTCAGTGAGAATGCTGAAAATGTGGCTGATGAGTGGAATGAGTTGAGCACTTGGCTGGTGGCTCAGTTTCCCGTTATGCTGCAGCTCCTGCATGCAGAGGGCAGTCAGAGCATTGAGGCTGCAAAGCAAAGATTTGCTAGGAGGGTGGCTCTTCACGAACTAGAACAGAGAACCAAGCTTCTTGAAGCCATTGAAGAAGCCAAGAGACAGAAAGAACAAGAAGCAGAAGCTGCCCGTCAAGCAGCAGCTCAGGCTGAACAAGCCAGACTTGAGGCAGAACGTCTTGAAGCTGAAGCTGAGGCAGAGCGACTTGCACCAGTTCCATTTACTCCTGCTGCTTCTGCTTCCATTCCAGAACCTCAAGCTGCTCAGAACGTTCCTTCCAGCTCTACTCCGACAAGCTCATCCAGACTCGACATCATGGAACAACGTCTTGACACTCATGAATCCATGCTGATTGAGATGAAGCACATGATGATGGAACTTCTGCGCCGTACTGACAAACCTTAGTTTTTAGGATCTCTTCTTTTTCTTCCTTTTCCTTTTATTTAACGTTGTTTTATTTAAACTCTGTTTATTTACTTATTTTAATTTGTTCATTTGTGTTTCTATATGCATATATCTATATATATTTGTGTCACACATGTTTGCAAAACCTGTTTTATTCATAATTGTTCTATATTTACATCATATTTCCTTCCATCATACATTATTCCCTATATCTAGAATGGAGGATCCTTCCTCATTCTTCTGCATTCTTGGCGCTGCTTCACTCTTTCCTTCTCCAGACGATCCAATGCATACTCTATGTTGCCGAGTTTGATGCTCAGATCATCTTTTTCTAGACTATCTTCTGTCGTCCTAAGTCTCTTTTCCACAGTCTCTTTCTCTTCCAGCAGATTCAGCTCCCGCTGGCAAAGCCTCTGAATCTCTTCCACGAAGCAGAGGAACTCCTTCAGATCTTTCTCCATCTCTGGAACAAGATCTTCTTCCAGCAGTGTCTTCGTCAGCTCTTGTATGGTCTTTGTACCATCGGGATGCCTAATATTGAGGAACATATCTTCCTCAAACGCCTTCCTTCTGAGCTCTTCTAATGCCATTCTGTATGATGCCATTTTTTTTCTGAATATTATTCGAGGTGTGAAGCTTACCTTTCTCTCCAACGTTTTTATAGGCTTCACTTTCTCTCTGAAAGTTAATGCTCTTACAGTTTCTCGAGGTTAAGTACTTGGTAACTGACCCTTCTATTTACTCACTTGACCGGTGGTAAACGTTCATCCCTTGCATTAACTCCTCTATTTATTATCGCCTCACTCTGATTCTTACATCGTCTTCATTTTCTTTAAACTTAGACCTTCTCTAAGGGGGAGTACCTTGTACTTCAAGCTAAGTTTTTCACACCCCGAGCCTTTTGCTTATGACAAAAAGGGGGAGTAAACCCAGTTTTTGATGTGTAAGATGTGTTAGTGTGACTTATTTTTCTTTTGGAGATTCTAAGAGTTCCACCTTCATGACCATAGATGTGTCACTGGGCAAATACAAGGAATACATTTCACTTCTTCTGAAGTGATTCTAAGTTGACTCTGATACCCAAGACTCTGATACCTTGTCCATGACTCTGATCACTTATGCGCTCTGATTATTCGCTTTTCATCTATGTCATAAGCTTTTCACTCTGAACTCTTATATGATTTAGCTCAGAATCTAGACTTTACTAACGTTTTCATCAAGTATTAGATTCAGGGGGAGCTAAGCTCAGAATCAAGCAGTGACTTGAATTCAGAATGAGCAAGATAAACTATTCACATCAGGATAAGTCTTATTCTATATCTCTAAACTCTGAGTGAATTCAGTTTAATGTTTAAGAATTGTTCATCAAAAATCTTAGTTTTGTCATCATCAAAAAGGGGGAGATTGTAAGATCAAGTTTTGATCTAGTAGTACAACTCTATGTTTTGATGATTACAAGTTAACCTTTTGATATGAACAATTGTGGTACTCTAACGTGTTTTTCTGAGTGTGCTATTTACAGGCTCTGACCCTGACTCAATTTCACACAAATCAGAAGCACTGTGTATAAAGGGTAACCCAAGCAACGCTTTCGCATTCACCATGTTCAGTATGAACAGTGGAAAAGCTTCAGAAGATCTGAAGCTATACAAACTCTGATGAGGACTCAGTCGCTAGAAGCTCTGATGATCCAGAAGTTCTGACAACCAAGAAACACTGAAGGTTCAGATGTTCCGATGGTGTAGAAGACTCTGAAGATCCAGAAGCTGAATAGTGGAAACTCTGAAGTCCAGAAGCAAGAAACTCTGAAGGCCATGTTCTTCCCTCTGAGTTCAGAATCAGAAGATACAATGGTCAGAGGATCTGTGCTTTCCCTCTGACTCTGATCAACCGGCTTCACAAGTTCCTATACGAAGCATTCCTCTGATCAGAAGTCTCCTAGGTTAAAAGGTCAAGTCGCTATCCAAGTACAAAAGCAGTGTACCTTCCTGACGACCTACCTAACGTTCTCAGCCACAGCAGAAGCTGGATTTTCCAGAACTGCCCTCCAACGGTAGCATTTCCCATGCAACGCTCAACCCTAATCCTTGGAGTATATATAGAGGCTGAAGATTGAAAGAAGCGGCTAAGAAACTAAGAAGCAACACACGCGCAAGACATTCAAAATATTCTAAGCTTTCTTTCATCTTGTAATTTATTTAGTTTACACTCAGCTTATTCAGAAGCAAACCCTTGTAAACACCAACCTCAAACAGTTGTTTGATTTTCCTTTAGGAGATCAAGGTTGATCGGATCCTAGAGAAGACTAAGAGAGTGAATCTTAGTGTGAGCTAAGTCAGTGTAATTGTTAGTCACTTGTAGGTTTCAAGTGCAGTTGTAACTCTTACCTGATTAGTGGATTGCCTTCATTCTAAGAAGGAAGAAATCACCTTAACGGGTGGACTGGAGTAGCTTGAGTGATTTATCAAGTGAACCAGGATAAAATCCTTGTGTGCTTTTCTATCTCTATCTTTTGCACTTAGTTCTCGAAAAGATTTGTTAAAATCTTTAAGGTGGTAGTTTTGTACTGAAAACGTTATTCAAACCCCCCCTTTCTACCGTTTTTCATACCTTCAATAGGTTTTGGCAAAGGAATTCCTAAGCTAAGAAGATGTCTCCTTGTATTTTTGGCAACTAATGCAAAGTCGGTGCAAAGTCGGTGTAAAACTATTTTACCCGATAAGTTGCTTTTTGCATCGAATGTCGGAATGGAAAACTTCCTTCTGAAGAAAGATTGAAATCATCAAGAGAAATGGGTGTACGCGTGTAGAATATTCATTTGAAGCTCTGAATAGATAAAGTCTTCATTGTCGAGAAATTCTAGGGTTTTGAAATACCAGGGATTCGGTTTCGGCAAACTTCCGATGATTGGAATCGGACGTTCGTAGATCCTAGAGTTTCGCCTTGAAACGATTGTGATATATGGAAAAAGAGAAGTTCTAACATTTCTCTGAAGATTTTTGGAATTAACTTCCGTCGTGCCTAAAAGTGAAAATCAGCTATATACTAGGGTTTCTGACCTAGGTTTAAGCGTATAACGATCGTGCTATAACTTTTATCGATCATGATGTAATCCTTTGACTTTTGTAACACCCCGATTTCCAGGTGTCACTTTAGTAACCAAAAATAATCTTTACGCGGAAAACAGGTAATTTTTTTTTTTTGATTGTTTCCTTTTAATAAAAGCAATAAAGAAATAAAGACAAAGCCCAACAACTAAACTAACCGATATACATCAAATATAAACATGTACAGCCTCAGCTGCACTTCCACGTCACACACACTCGCAGTGACTCCAAAGTAGTGTGCCCGTAGGCAAATGTTTACAGATCCAGAAGTGTGAGTGAGAAAAAGTATAATTACAAACCACTAGGAGAAAGTCGGCCTCAAAATGGCCTAAGCAAAGACCCCTATGGTCCGACTGACTCACTGTGATCCCTCCGTAAGAGAACCACACAAGAAGCCATGCATCGGGAACCTACCCTGTCCCAAAAGCAAAACGAATCAGAGCTATTACAGTAACAACCAACTCCAAAAGACTCTAACCACCCATACCCCACACTACTATCATCGACCCTCCCTCGATCAGGCATGAAGTCCGGGTCCTCGTCGAAAGCTTCAGTAATAGTCGTTCCGCTCCGGGTCTTTCCCGCACAACGAATCATCACGAACCGGCTGACAGACGCCTGGCAGCAGGCCGACCGCCCAAACACAAACATACAAACAAAGCCAAGGCGCTAGGGTCAACTTACAGAATACAATAGATATACAATCAACTTGTGATAAAGGGGGTATATACATAGGTTGTATATATATACATATAAGTTATGTATTGCCTACTCTAAGGTATATACATAGCATGTTCTCGAATCTCCTACACAGTTCAATCATTAATATCTAACGATGTTCATCAACATCAAATCATCATAATCTCAACATATGAAGTTAGGTGATAAGGTTAGTCAAACAATGTATCGCCCTCCCAACACACACGTATCCAACTAAACCAATGTTCCCTGTCGTTGCCCTAGGGTAAACGACGATGATATCTCACGCTTCCATGAAGTCTCACGCTTCAATGGGGTTTTACGCTTTCACGAAGTCTCACGCTTCAGTGAAATCTCACACATTCACGAAGTCCCACGCTTCAGTGAAGTTTCGCGCCTTCACGAAGTCTCACGCTTCAGTGAAGTTGCACGCCTCCGCAAAGTCTCCCGCTTCAGCAAAGGTGTACGCCTCCGCAAAGTCTCCCGTTTCAGCGAAGGTTCCCGTCTCCACGAGGTCTCCCGCCTCAGTGAAGTTTCTGCTTTCACGAAGTCTCACGCCTCAGTGAAGCTTACTCACTTTCACGAAGTCTCACGCTTCAGTGAAGTTCCATGCTTTCACGAAGTCTCACGCCTCAGAGAAGCTCCGAAGGTATATACTGTACCCGAAGGTATATAGATATACTGTACCCGAAGGCATATACTATACCCGAAGGTATATATTGTACCCGAAGGTATATACTGTACCCGAAGGTATATGTCGATTCGGCGACAAAAGACAATTAATTATGAAAGGAGTGCGATCACCCTTGATGACTTCTTGAGTCATCTGACTCATCAAATCTCGATGGTCAAAAACTGCTCCGACCCAAACTCAAAACAACCCAAGAGTTAGTGTCGGTCAATACAACACAACTCCACCAACAAGAATACACGAGGGTCTAGTGTCGGTCAATACAACACAGCCCAAACAAAACCCAGAGTCTGTGCCGGTCAATACAACACGACTCGAACAACACTACCAGGAGTACTAGAGTACTCGGTGACTTTCAATCATCACCATAGCCCACCTTGATGGCTTTCCCAATTCCAAACTCTCCAAACCCACAACATAAGTCGACTTTTCCCCGCCTTTCATAAATATTTTTCCCCTTCAGTTCTCCTATGCTTAAACGTTAATAAAAATGGTTTCAATTCAAATTAGTCAAATTATGAGTTTATTTCTCAAAGTCTAAGTTTCCCAAGTCTTTATTTTTCGAAAGCTCTATCATTCTAAGTTTCCAAAAAATCAACCACCCAAAATACATTTCCCGGGGAAAGTCTAGGAATTCCAACGAATCCCAACAAATGGCTAAGTCTCAAACCCCACATTCGGACTTGCCTAGGGTTGTTCATCCAACCCGAAATGTCAAAGATCACCAGATCAATGAACCTCCACTCCGAAGTTGCGTCGAAACGCTCAATTCAACACATCATCAATATCATAAGTTATGAAAACAATCATAACAATAAATCATCATCATAAACAACATCAGATAAAGCATAAGTCGAATTTATCGACGCCTATCATGCAATCATAGCTAAATATAGCAAGTTGCCCTAACCTCGAGCTGTTCCAGCTTCGCAAACAAAGTTCTCCTCAAACAATTGCTCTGAGTATTCCAAAGTTCCTTCAACTGAACCTCGGAGGAAAACAAAGCAGAAACCAAACAAAATCGATTAGTTCGATCGCAAAACAATACATAAACGATAGACAAAGCATTAAAGCTTCAGAATAGGACAATCAGGTACGAAAAGACAAGTTTTCGAAACCGAAAAACTCCCCCCTAAAGGAAATAGTCCACGGCCTCAAAGGAAAAAGGGCTTCGGCTCTTTTTCTTTGATCAAATCAATTCACAAGGTAGTTTTAGGGTAAAACTAAGGCAAAGAAACTGTCAGAACAATTTTCGGACAATCGGGCCGAAATACGACTATCCAGGGGCATTTTGGTCCAAAATAAAGGCTCAAAACTTCAAAGTTATCAGTTCTGAAAACAAATTTGACAGCAATGATCCTCATGACATCCGTGACAACAAATCCTAAAGGCACGAAGTCAGATTAAGTCTTTTCGACAATAAAGTTTCGAAATGTGAGACAAAAAGGGTTTTGAGTCAATTTTTCAGATCCTGGACAACTGAATCGCAATCAGAGTTTACTGACAGAGGTTTTAGACTCAGGGGAACATAAGGAACATAACCCAAGCGAGAAATCAGAGAAATCGGACAATTTTAGAAAAAGGTCAAAACTGTGAGCACAGAAACGACTTCAGAAACGCAACAGAAACAACAATCAGAGGTAGGAATCGTGTTAGTTACCTCGATACCTAGAAGTAGGGACGAACTGCACGAAGATTGGTCAAGTTTTCGCGAAAATCTCCTCCCCCCTTTGTAAGACCTGGATTTTCAGAACAAGTTAAGTTTCCGACTCACACGTAGAAATAGTGTAAGCGTGACAGGAGTTTGACATTTGAGAAAGATTAATGAAGAAGAAAGTTCAGGAATTGCTTGAGGAATGTTGCGTAGCTGTTTTCGGAGTTAGTGCGAGTCGTCTGCACACCTGCCTTATGGCGAGCGTGTCCAGAATAGGCTATTTCGCTCTTAAAGCAACGTTTTGAGTGAGATTTCGAACTCTCGGAAAATTTAAAGATTCTCTTTATTTTTCCATCGACCAGCGTTTCATTTCGGAACTCTGGACTGTACGCACGATGGGTTTCACTTTTCGGATGTCCGCCGACGCTAATTTCTTTACTTCGAAACCCTATTTTCGAGCAATGGATGAAGACTTTTTATATTCGGGACTTCTAACGAAGATTCCGTCCGCGTTGCCAGACTTGTTTCGACATTTCCAATCTTTCTTCTGTTGGAAGTTTTGTCGTTTGAGCATCACAGCAAAAAGTAGTTTTCGGGACAGATTTAACTTACACCGCTTTTGAGATTTTCGATATCGTTTTTCCCATATCATAGATATTTGTTTTGAGTTCTGGATTTCTGACGCCAGAATCTCTCTTAGAATTTCTCGGTGATCGTGCTGCAAAAATCGGAATCGCGAAATTTTCATTTTCCCGCGATTTCGCCCGCCTATAAATAGGCGAAAAAGCAAAATCCTCTTCATTTTGCACCATTGAGGCCGCGGTTTGTAGAGAGAGAGGGAGAGGAGAGATTTTCGCGAAACCTTGACCAATCTTCGTGCAGTTCGTCCCTACTTCTAGGTATCGAGGTAACTAACACGATTCCTACCTCTGATTACTGTTTCTGCTGAGTTTCTGTAGTCATTTCTGTGCTCTAAGTTTTGAGCTTTTTCTAAAATTGTCCGTTTTCTTCGATTTCTTGCTTGGGTTATGTTCTCTAGGTTTCCATGAGCCTAAAACCTCTGTCAGTAAACTCTGATTGCGATTCATTTGTCCAGGATCTGAAAAATTGACTCAAAACTCTTTTTGTCTCACATTTCGAAACTTTATTGTCGTAAAGCTATAATCTGACTTCGTGCCTTTAGGATTTGTTGTCACGGATGTCATGAGGATCGTTACTGTCAAATTTGTTTTCAGAACTGATAACTTTGAAATTTTGAGCCTTTATTTTGGACCAAAATGCCCCTGCGTAGTCGTATTTCGGCCCGATTGTCCGAAAATTGTTCTGACAGTTTCTTTGCCTTAATTTTACCCTAAAACTACCTTGTAAACTGATTTGATCGAAGAAAAAGAGCCGAAGCCCTTTTCTCCTTATGGCCGTGGGGTTTTCCTAAGGGGAGGGGAGTTTTTCGTTTTCGAAAACTTGTCCTTTCGTACCCGTTTGTCGTATTCTGAAGCTTTGATGCTTTGTCTATCGTTTATGTATTGTATTGCGATCGAACTAATCGATTTTGTGTGGATTCTGCTTTGTTTTTCCTCTGAGGTTCAGTTGAAGGAACTTTGGAAGTTTCAAGGCATTCCTGTGAAGGAGATTTGATTTGCGAAGCTGGATCAGCTCGAGGTTAGGGCAACTTACTATATATTAGCTATGAATGCATGATAGGCGTCGATCAATTCGACTTATGCTTTACTTTGATGTTGATTATGTTGATGAACTGATGTTGTGATGTTGTGCTTTGTTGGATTGTGCGTTTTGACGCGATTTCGGAGTGGAGATTCATTGATCTGGTGATCTTTGATATTTCGGGTTGGATGAACAACCCTAGGCAAGTCCAAATGTGGGGTTTGAGACTTAGCCATTTGTTGGGATTCGTTGGAATTCCTAGACTTTCCCCGGGAAGTGTATTTTGGGTGGTTGATTTTTGGAAACTTAGAATGATAGAGCTTTCGAAAAATAAAGACTTGGGAAACTTAGACTTTGAGAAATAAACTCATAACTTGGCTAATTCGAATTGAAACAATTTTTATTAACGTTTAAGCATAGGAGAACTGAAGGGGAAAATATTTACGAAAGGCGGGGAAAAGTCGACTTATGTTGTGGGTTTGGAGAGTTTGGAATTGGGGAAAGCCACTGAGGTGAGCTATGGTGATGATTGAAAGTCACCGAGTACTCTAGTACTCCTGGTAGTGTTGTTCGAGTCGTGTTGTATTGACCGGCACAGACTCTGGGTTTTGTTTGTGGGTTTTGTGGTGGGAGTTGTGTTGTATTGACCGACACTAACTCCAAGTCGTGTTGTATTGACCGACACTGACTCTGGTTTTGATAATCATATTGCACACGTGCATATACGCGATGAAGTGCCAAGCAGAGTACTTCGGTATAACAGGAAGTAACGATCAGCCATGCAGAGTTGAATCGGTCCTGACTATATCTGGCACAACAGGAGGTAACGATCATCCATGTAGAGTTGCATCGTGCCTGTTGATGTTCGGCATAGCAAGCAGAAATGGTCAAACCATGTAGAGTTTGTATCGTCTTGACTATAGCCAAAGGTGATAAGCGACGCCCGAGCAGAAATGGTTAAACACGAGGCCAGTGTTACGACCGTCTCGAGGTGCCCAGCCTATAAGTGGCAATACCGTTGGTTTGTCCCGTCGCCAAGCAGAGTGACGTCGTTGATTTGTTCCGTCGCCAAGCAGAGTGACGTTGTTGATTTGTTCCGTCGCCAAGCAGAGTGACGTTGTTGTTTTGTCCCGTCGCCAAGCAGAGTGACGTTGTTGATTTGTTCCGTCGCCAAGCAGAGTGACGTTGTTGTTTTGTCCCGTCGCCAAGCAGAGTGACGTCGTTGATTTGTTCCGTCGCCAAGCAGAGTGACGTTGTTGATTTGTTCCGTCGCCAAGCAGAGTGACGTTGTTGTTCTGTCCCGTCGCCAAGCAGAGTGACGTTATTCGGATTTGTGTCAGCATATTCTGCACTGGCACACAATGCATCTTATTATGACTGAATTGTGTAAGAGATTTGATAACATGCTATGTATAAACCTTAGGGTAAGCAGTGCATAACTTATATGTATATATACAACATATATATATACCCCTTTTATCGCATGTTGATTGTATATCTATTGTATTCTGTAAGTTGACCCTAGCGCCTTGGCTTTGTTTGTATGTTTGTGCTTGGGCGGTCGGCCTGCTGCCAGGCGTCCGTCAGACGGTTCGTGATGATTCGTTGTGCGGGAAAGACCCGGAGCGGAACGACTATTACTGAAGCTTTCGACGAGGACCCGGACTTCATGACTGTTCGAGGGAGGGTCGATGATAGTAGTGTGGGTTATGGGTGGTTAGAGCCTTTTGAGTTAGTTGTTACTGTAATAGCTCTGATTCGTCATTCATATTTTGGGACAGGGTAGGTTCCCGACGCATGGCTTTTGTGTGGTTTTCTTACTGAGGGATCACAGTGAGTCAGTCGGACCATAGGGGTCTTTGCTTAGGCCATTTTGAGGCCGACTTCCTCCTAGTGGTTTGTAATTATGATTTTCTCACTCACACATCTGGATCTGTAACTATTTGCCTACGGGCACACTACTTTGGAGTCACTGCGAGTGCGCGTGACGGGAGAGTGCAGCTGAGGTGGTACATGTGTATATATTTGTATATTGGTTAGTTAGTGTTGGGGTTATGTCTTTATTTCTCTATTGCTTGATTTAAAAGGAATCAAACGAAAAAAATTACCTGTTTTCAGCGTAAAGTCTATTTTTGGTTACTAAAGTGACACCTGGAAATCGGGGTGTTACATTGTGGTATCAGAGCTTAGTCGAGTCTTTTGGGAGTCTTTGGGGAATAGGTCTTCTGTGCTAGGTTGTGTGACTCTGCAAAGAGTGAAAATTGATTGTCTGCAGAGCGATTTTCGCTCTAATTGCTTGCGTTACTACTCAATCGGATTGAGTGGTTTGTCTAGTGCTACCGTATGGTTAGTACTAATCGGACGTTCGATGAGATATAGGATGGTGGACCTTAACCGGATGGCGGGGGCAATAGCTACACTGATCGAGGCAATGATGAACCAGGCTGCGGAAGACGCTTATATGCGCGCTGCACGTGAGCATCACCAACGATTGATGGCGACGGCGATGTATCAACAAAGAGGAATGAACCGAACTGGAGCTGGGGGACCAATGAGGTCAGGTTCCCAAGGCTACAACGGAAGGAAGAGCTACCATAAGTGGGGACCATATCAGCGTTTCAAGGGAAGAGATCTTATCTCAAGAGTCTACAAACCAACGACTGCTGATACTGGAGGGGAGCCAGTTGGTGACAAAGGTGTGACATGTACTCGTTGTGGAAAGTTTGGGCATTTTGCTAACAAGTGCTCAGTGACTGGATGGAGATGCTTCAAGTGTAACCGAGAGGGGCATCTAGCTGTGAACTGCAAGACCAAAGAAAGTCTATGCTTCAATTGCAACCAACCGGGACATTTCTCCCAAGATTGCAAGGCACTCAGGGGCGAATCATCAGGGAATGTTGGGAAAGGAAAACAACTTGCTCCAGAGGAAAGGATTCATGCCAAGGAGGGCAAGAGCTGAGGAGTTGAACGAGGAAGAACGTGGGAACGATGTAGGACCTTATTCGAGGTTGCTCGTGATTTGACTATAGAAGTTACACGGGGTTGGGAATAGCACACTAAGTCTAGAAAGTAGTCTTCCACCGATGCGTTTATGAGGAAGCTAGTAGCTGAAGAACGAATCTTAGG
This sequence comes from Lotus japonicus, assembly GCF_012489685.1. Taxonomy (NCBI): domain Eukaryota; kingdom Viridiplantae; phylum Streptophyta; class Magnoliopsida; order Fabales; family Fabaceae; genus Lotus; species Lotus japonicus. The sequence goes on from NC_080042.1 coordinate 4,915,208, forward strand.
GAGATTCCGTATGGGTAGTATACGTGTCATGTTGAGGGTGTGTAGTTCCGTAGCGGGATCATTAAAGGATTTAGTATCAGGATATTTGTGACTACTGGATGTTAGGATCTCATTGTCTGTTCCAGTGGGTTTTTCTAAATTTCCACCTTCGATGTATTAGGCCTGATCAACCTAATATTGAGGGGGTGATATTCGGAATCACAGCTGGTTATGGACTTTGATAGAAGGATGTGTAAGATGAATTTGAATTGATTGAGGATTAGTCGGATTTGGGAGGAAAGTTCGTGTTAAGCACTTGATTGTGAAAGATTAAGATTTAAATCTTTGGAATTCGATGATTTTCGTATAGACATTGATTGGTTAGTTCGTGTGATTACTCCAAGTAGAGGTAGACTAAGCCAATAGAATTGATGTTGGAAAATCTTTAAGTATTTTCTCGGAAGTTATGAAGTCATAGGTTATGTGATTTCTGACGTGGGATTATTAGAGATTAGATAGGTTGGATTTAATATCCGGTTATAGATGATTGTTTGATGGTAGCGAGATTGAGAAGAATTAACTCTGAACTAGATTGTTATAGTCGAGTTCGAGGAATAAGTTTTGCTAAGCGTTGGATTAATATGTGGAGACATTATAGTCTTAAGAGATGAATTTTCGCTTGAAAAGTGTTGAATTAATGATTAAGTTGGAGAAAGAAAGTTTTAGCATAAGTTGAATACTTGAGGTTGGTGATATGGATTCCAAGGAAATATGCTGAGATTACTAAGTGAGATTTACTAAGTTGGATTGAAATCTTAGGGTTAAGATTGAATCTTGAGAGTCGAGAATCGCATACGAGTAAGAGATCTTACAGTTGTAGCTGTGACAATAGGAGTTGAATCTTAGAAGAATGAAGACCTGGAGATGGGTTTCGGGTTAAGACCATTGAGGTATAATATAAGAGTGATCTTGAAGTAAATGAATCTTGGGTTGTGTAGGGTGATAAGGTTGGTTATAAGTTGGTGATCGATTGATGTTGATCATGAGGTTGCAGACATAATGAGCCATGTGATATGATTTGAATGATGTTAGCATAATAAGTTGTGGATGTGAAAGCATGACGACACTGGTCAGGTCGTTTGGGTAAGTGAAGGAGTTATAGTTTTTAAGAAACGGATATTCATTTAAGAAGTATTGAAGGATTAAAGGACATTAGAGGACCAAACTTGGAGAAGGTTTAGGTTTTAAATCTATGAATGTCTGTCTAAGGTGTGAAGGACTCAAAGTTTGTCAGAATTTGATTGGGAGATTAAGAAGTTGATTGACGAGATGGTGGTTGAGTCCCAAAAGGAGGGTGTTGGTGTTAAGATGAATACTTGAAGTTGTTATGTTTGGACAAGTTTCTTAGAGCTTAAGAGTGGATGAAACTTTGTTATGGATTTTGATGATGCATATTACGGTTAACAAGTGAATTTTACTAAGGTTGAATGAGAATCCTAGGGCTAAGGTTGACCTAGTGAGCTGAGATTCATGTACACATACGAGATTTAGTGGTGTTAGCGGTTACGATAGAGTTAAATCTCAGAATGTTGAAGGATCGGATGATAAGATGGCTAGTTAAGTCCCTTGAGGTATAGTTATGATGTAATCTACTAGAGGATAAGTCTCGATTTATGCGAAGTGTTAGGGATTTCAGTAAGTGTAAATAGGTTTGAGTGAGGGAAGTTCTAAGGAAGAAGACGATAATAATGGATTGTTAGATATTAAGAAGAGGATTATCTTATAAGTTGTTGGTAACTTGATGTTGAAGGGGATAAGATTAGTGAAGGACAATAAATAAGGACATAAGTCGATTTTTAATTCGAATGGTGACTAAGTAGGAGATTGATTTCATTGTGCGAGTGATGATAGTTACGAAGTTGGATGTGACGTTAATGGACTATTAGATTCCAACACAATGTTTCGTCTAAGAGTTATCGAACGAACAAGTGATGGACTGTAGATGAAGATCACGAGGACAAGTTGAGTATCTACTTTGAGATGACAGAGAGGCACTGAGTTTAAGAAGAATTCCGGACGACCGAAAGTAAAGAAGTAAGTGGCTAAGGTTGTGCGACTGCACGGAATGCCAACCGGTATCATTTCAAGCAGAGGTCCGACGCAAGTAATCGAGTCAGACGACATGAGGTTGAATGATGTTTTGTCTTTTGAGACGCCGATAGTTAGCAGTGGGGATAGAAGAGTGAAACAGTTAAGGGGAAAGCAGATTGCCTAAGTAAAGATTTTGAGGAACAATGACACAGGCACTACTACATGGGAATTGGAAGATAAGATCAAGGAACTGTATTCCGAACTTTTTGCAGAACTCTGAGTTTCGAGGACGAAACTTTCTTTTTGGAGGGGAGTATTGTAAGACCTGGATTTTCAGAACAAGTTAAGTTTCCGACTCACACGTAGAAATAGTGTAAGCGTGACAGGAGTTTGACATTTGAGAAAGATTAATGAAGAAGAAAGTTCAGGAATTGCTTGAGGAATGTTGCGTAGCTGTTTTCGGAGTTAGTGCGAGTCGTCTGCACACCTGCCTTATGGCGAGCGTGTCCAGAATAGGCTATTTCGCTCTTAAAGCAACGTTTTGAGTGAGATTTCGAACTCTCGGAAAATTTAAAGATTCTCTTTATTTTTCCATCGACCAGCGTTTCATTTCGGAACTCTGGACTGTACGCACGATGGGTTTCACTTTTCGGATGTCCGCCGACGCTAATTTCTTTACTTCGAAACCCTATTTTCGAGCAATGGATGAAGACTTTTTATATTCGGGACTTCTAACGAAGATTCCGTCCGCGTTGCCAGACTTGTTTCGACATTTCCAATCTTTCTTCTGTTGGAAGTTTTGTCGTTTGAGCATCACAGCAAAAAGTAGTTTTCGGGACAGATTTAACTTACACCGCTTTTGAGATTTTCGATATCGTTTTTCCCATATCATAGATATTTGTTTTGAGTTCTGGATTTCTGACGCCAGAATCTCTCTTAGAATTTCTCGGTGATCGTGCTGCAAAAATCGGAATCGCGAAATTTTCATTTTCCCGCGATTTCGCCCGCCTATAAATAGGCGAAAAAGCAAAATCCTCTTCATTTTGCACCATTGAGGCCGCGGTTTGTAGAGAGAGAGGGAGAGGAGAGATTTTCGCGAAACCTTGACCAATCTTCGTGCAGTTCGTCCCTACTTCTAGGTATCGAGGTAACTAACACGATTCCTACCTCTGATTACTGTTTCTGCTGAGTTTCTGTAGTCATTTCTGTGCTCTAAGTTTTGAGCTTTTTCTAAAATTGTCCGTTTTCTTCGATTTCTTGCTTGGGTTATGTTCTCTAGGTTTCCATGAGCCTAAAACCTCTGTCAGTAAACTCTGATTGCGATTCATTTGTCCAGGATCTGAAAAATTGACTCAAAACTCTTTTTGTCTCACATTTCGAAACTTTATTGTCGTAAAGCTATAATCTGACTTCGTGCCTTTAGGATTTGTTGTCACGGATGTCATGAGGATCGTTACTGTCAAATTTGTTTTCAGAACTGATAACTTTGAAATTTTGAGCCTTTATTTTGGACCAAAATGCCCCTGCGTAGTCGTATTTCGGCCCGATTGTCCGAAAATTGTTCTGACAGTTTCTTTGCCTTAATTTTACCCTAAAACTACCTTGTAAACTGATTTGATCGAAGAAAAAGAGCCGAAGCCCTTTTCTCCTTATGGCCGTGGGGTTTTCCTAAGGGGAGGGGAGTTTTTCGTTTTCGAAAACTTGTCCTTTCGTACCCGTTTGTCGTATTCTGAAGCTTTGATGCTTTGTCTATCGTTTATGTATTGTATTGCGATCGAACTAATCGATTTTGTGTGGATTCTGCTTTGTTTTTCCTCTGAGGTTCAGTTGAAGGAACTTTGGAAGTTTCAAGGCATTCCTGTGAAGGAGATTTGATTTGCGAAGCTGGATCAGCTCGAGGTTAGGGCAACTTACTATATATTAGCTATGAATGCATGATAGGCGTCGATCAATTCGACTTATGCTTTACTTTGATGTTGATTATGTTGATGAACTGATGTTGTGATGTTGTGCTTTGTTGGATTGTGCGTTTTGACGCGATTTCGGAGTGGAGATTCATTGATCTGGTGATCTTTGATATTTCGGGTTGGATGAACAACCCTAGGCAAGTCCAAATGTGGGGTTTGAGACTTAGCCATTTGTTGGGATTCGTTGGAATTCCTAGACTTTCCCCGGGAAGTGTATTTTGGGTGGTTGATTTTTGGAAACTTAGAATGATAGAGCTTTCGAAAAATAAAGACTTGGGAAACTTAGACTTTGAGAAATAAACTCATAACTTGGCTAATTCGAATTGAAACAATTTTTATTAACGTTTAAGCATAGGAGAACTGAAGGGGAAAATATTTACGAAAGGCGGGGAAAAGTCGACTTATGTTGTGGGTTTGGAGAGTTTGGAATTGGGGAAAGCCACTGAGGTGAGCTATGGTGATGATTGAAAGTCACCGAGTACTCTAGTACTCCTGGTAGTGTTGTTCGAGTCGTGTTGTATTGACCGGCACAGACTCTGGGTTTTGTTTGTGGGTTTTGTGGTGGGAGTTGTGTTGTATTGACCGACACTAACTCCAAGTCGTGTTGTATTGACCGACACTGACTCTGGTTTTGATAATCATATTGCACACGTGCATATACGCGATGAAGTGCCAAGCAGAGTACTTCGGTATAACAGGAAGTAACGATCAGCCATGCAGAGTTGAATCGGTCCTGACTATATCTGGCACAACAGGAGGTAACGATCATCCATGTAGAGTTGCATCGTGCCTGTTGATGTTCGGCATAGCAAGCAGAAATGGTCAAACCATGTAGAGTTTGTATCGTCTTGACTATAGCCAAAGGTGATAAGCGACGCCCGAGCAGAAATGGTTAAACACGAGGCCAGTGTTACGACCGTCTCGAGGTGCCCAGCCTATAAGTGGCAATACCGTTGGTTTGTCCCGTCGCCAAGCAGAGTGACGTCGTTGATTTGTTCCGTCGCCAAGCAGAGTGACGTTGTTGATTTGTTCCGTCGCCAAGCAGAGTGACGTTGTTGTTTTGTCCCGTCGCCAAGCAGAGTGACGTTGTTGATTTGTTCCGTCGCCAAGCAGAGTGACGTTGTTGTTTTGTCCCGTCGCCAAGCAGAGTGACGTCGTTGATTTGTTCCGTCGCCAAGCAGAGTGACGTTGTTGATTTGTTCCGTCGCCAAGCAGAGTGACGTTGTTGTTCTGTCCCGTCGCCAAGCAGAGTGACGTTATTCGGATTTGTGTCAGCATATTCTGCACTGGCACACAATGCATCTTATTATGACTGAATTGTGTAAGAGATTTGATAACATGCTATGTATAAACCTTAGGGTAAGCAGTGCATAACTTATATGTATATATACAACATATATATATACCCCTTTTATCGCATGTTGATTGTATATCTATTGTATTCTGTAAGTTGACCCTAGCGCCTTGGCTTTGTTTGTATGTTTGTGCTTGGGCGGTCGGCCTGCTGCCAGGCGTCCGTCAGACGGTTCGTGATGATTCGTTGTGCGGGAAAGACCCGGAGCGGAACGACTATTACTGAAGCTTTCGACGAGGACCCGGACTTCATGACTGTTCGAGGGAGGGTCGATGATAGTAGTGTGGGTTATGGGTGGTTAGAGCCTTTTGAGTTAGTTGTTACTGTAATAGCTCTGATTCGTCATTCATATTTTGGGACAGGGTAGGTTCCCGACGCATGGCTTTTGTGTGGTTTTCTTACTGAGGGATCACAGTGAGTCAGTCGGACCATAGGGGTCTTTGCTTAGGCCATTTTGAGGCCGACTTCCTCCTAGTGGTTTGTAATTATGATTTTCTCACTCACACATCTGGATCTGTAACTATTTGCCTACGGGCACACTACTTTGGAGTCACTGCGAGTGCGCGTGACGGGAGAGTGCAGCTGAGGTGGTACATGTGTATATATTTGTATATTGGTTACTTAGTGTTGGGGTTATGTCTTTATTTCTCTATTGCTTGATTTAAAAGGAATCAAACGAAAAAAATTACCTGTTTTCAGCGTAAAGTCTATTTTTGGTTACTAAAGTGACACCTGGAAATCGGGGTGTTACACCCTTGCTCTCCACGAATTTGGGCCACTAATGGAGGAAAATGAAAGATATTTTGCTTTTTCGCCTATTTATAGGCGGGCGAAATCCCGGGAAAATGAAAATTTCGCGATTCCGATTTTTGCAGCACGTTCACCAAGGAATTCTAAGAGAGATTCTGGCGTCAGAAATCCAGAACTCAAAACAAATATCTATGATATGGGAAAAACGATATCGAAAATCTCAAAAGCGGTGTAAGTTAAATCTGTCCCGAAAAACTACTTTTTACTGTGATCGCCGGACGACAAAACTTCCTTCTGAAGAAAGATTGGTAACGTCGAAACAAATCTGGCAACGTGGACGGAATCTTCGTTAGAAGTCCCGAATAGAAAAAGTCTTCATCCATTGCTCGAAAATAGGGTTTCGAAGCAAAGAAATTAGCGTCGGCGGACATCCGAAAAGTGAAACCTATCGTGCGTACAGTCCAGAGTTCCGAAATGAAACGCTGGTCGATGGAAAAATAAAGAGAATCTTTAAATTTTCCGAGAGTTCAAATTCTCACTCAAAACGTTGCTTTAAGAGCGAAATAGCCTATTCTGGACACGCTCGCCATAAGGCAGGTGTGCAGACGACTCGCACTAACTCCGAAAACAACTACGCAACATTCCTCAAGCAATTCCTGAACTTTCTTCTTCATTAATCTTTCTCAAATGTCAAACTCTTGTCACGCTTACACTGATTCTACGTGTGAGTCGGAAACTTAACTTGTTCTGAAAATCCAGGTCTTACAATACTCCCCTCCAAAAAGAAAGTTTCGTCCTCGAAACTCAGAGTTCTGAGAAAGTCCGGAATACAGTTCCTCGATCTTATCTTCCAATTCTCCTGTAGTAGTGCCTGTGTCATTGTTCCTCAAAATCTTTACTTAAGCAATCTGCCTTCCCCTTAACTGTTTCACTCTTCTATCCCCACTGCTAACTATCGGCGTCTCAAAAGACAAAACATCATTCAACCTCATGTCGTCTGACTCGATTACTTGCGTCGGACCTCTGCTTGAAATGATACCGGTTGGCATTCCGTGCAGTCGCACCATCTTAGCCACTTACTTCTTTACTTTCGGTCGTCCGAAATTCTTCTTAAACTCGGTGCCTCTCTGTCATCTTAAGGTAAATACTCAACTCGTCCTCGTGATCTTCATCTATAGTCCAAAACTCCACTTGTCCGTTCGATAACTCCTAGACGAAATATTGCGTTGGAATCTAATAGTCCATTAACGTCACATCCAACTTCGTAACTATCTTCACTCGCACAATGAAATCAATCTCCTACTTAGTCACCATTCGAATTAAAAATCGACTTATGTCCTTATTTCTTGTCCTTCACTAATCTTATCCCCTTCAACATCAAGTTATCAACAACTTATAAGATAATCCTCTTCTTAATATCTAACAATCCATTATTATCGTCTTCTTCCTTAGAACTTCCCTCACTCAAACCTATTTACACTTACTGAAATCCCTAACACTTCGCACCAATCGAGACTTATCCTCTAGAAGATTAAATCATGACTATACCTCAAGGGACTTAACTAGCAATCTTATCATCCGATCCTTCAACATTCTGAGATTTAACTCTTACCGTAACCGCTAACACCACCAAATCTCTTATGTGTCCAGGAATCTCAGCTCTCTAGGACAACCTTAGCCCTAGGATTCTTATTCAACTTTAGCAAAATTCACTTGTTACCCGCAATGTGCACCATCAAAATCCATAACAAAGTTTCATTCCCTCTTAGACTCTGAGGAACTTGTCCAAAAATAACAACTTCAAGTATTCATCTTAATACTAACACTTTCCTTTTTGTCACTCCATCACCATCTCGTCACTCAACTTCTTAATCTCTCAATCAAATTCTGACAAACTTCGAGTCCTACACACCTTAGACAGACATTCATAGATTTAAAACCTAAACCTTCACCAAGTTTGGTCCTCTAATGACCTTTAATCCTTCAATACTTCTTAAATGGATATCCGTTTCTTAAAAACTATAACTCCTTCACTCACCCAAACGACCTGACCGGTGTCGTCATGCTTTCACATTCACAACTTATTATGCCAACATCATTCAAATCTTATCACATGGTCATTATGTCCGCAACCTCATAATCAACATCAATCGATCACCAACTTATAACCAACCTTAACACTCTACACAACCCAGAATTCCTTTACTTCAAGATCACTCTTATATTATACATCAATGGTCTTAACCCGAAACTCACCTTCAGGTCTTCAATCTTCTAAGATTCAACTCCTATTGTCACACCTACAACCATAAGATCTCCTACTCGTACGCGATTCTCGGCTCTCAAGATTCAATCTTAACCCTAAGATTTCAATCCAACTTAGTATATCTCACTTAGTAATCTCAGCATATTTCTTTGGAATCCATATCAACAACCTCAAGTATTCAACTTATGCTAAAACTTTCTTTCTCCAACTTAATCATTAATTCAACACTTTTCAAGCGAAAATTCATCTCTTAAGACTATAATGTCCCCACATATTAATCATACGCTTAGCAAAACTTATTCCTCGAACTCGACTATAACAATCTAGTTCAGAGCTAATTCTTCTCAATCTCGCTACCATCAAGGTATCATCTAAAACATGATTAAATCCAACTTATTTAGTCTCTAACAACTCCCCTCAGCAATCACATAACCTATGACTTCATAACTTCCGAGAAACTACTTAATACTTTTCCAGCACTAAATCTCTTGACTTGGTCTACCTCTACTTGGAGTAATCACACGAACTAACCAATCAATGTCTATACGACACTCATCGAATTCCAAAGATTTAAATCTTAATCTTTCACAATCAAGTGCTTAACACGAACTTTCCTCCCAAATCCGACTAATCCTCAATCAATTCAAATTCATCTTACACATCCTTCTATCAAGGTCCATAACCAGCTGTGATTCCGAATATCACCCCCTCAATATTAGGTTGATCAGGCCTAATACATCGAAGGTGGAAATTTAGAAAAACCCACTGGAACAGTCAATGAGTTCCTATCCTCCAGTAGTCAGAAATATCCTGATACTAAATCCTTTAATGATCCCGCTACGGAACTACACACCCTCAACATGACACGTATACTACCCATACGGAATCTCCCTAAGATTCGTTCTTCAACTACTAGCTTCCTCATAAACGCATCGATGGAAGACTACTTTCTAGACTTAGTGTGCTATTCCCAACCTCGTGTAACTTCTATAGTTAAATCACGAGCAACCTCGAATAAGGTCCTACATCGTTCCCACGTTCTTCCTCGTTCAACTCCTCAGCTCTTGCCCTCCTTGGCATGAATCCTTTCCTCTGGAGCAAGTTGTTTTCCTTTCCCAACATTCCCTGATGATTCGCCCCTGAGTGCCTTGCAATCTTGGGAGAAATGTCCCGGTTGGTTGCAATTGAAGCATAGACTTTCTTTGGTCTTGCAGTTCACAGCTAGATGCCCCTCTCGGTTACACTTGAAGCATCTCCGTCCAATCACTGAGCATTTGTTAGCAAAATGCCCAAACTTTCGGCAACGAAAATATGTCACTCCTTTGTCACCAACTGGCTTCCCCCCCAGTATCAGCAGTCGTCGGTTTGTACTCTCTTGAGATAAGATTTCTTCCCTCGGAACGCTGATATGGTCCCCACTTATGGTAGCTCTTCCTTCCGTTGTAGCCTTGGGAACCTGACCTCATTGGTCCCCCAGCTCCAGTTCGGTTCATTCCTCTTTGTTGATACATTGTTGTCGCCATCAGTCGTTGATGATGCTCACGTGTAGCCTCCGCCATCCGGTTAAGATCCACCATCCTATATCCCATCGAACGTCCGATTAGTACTAACCATACGGTAGCACTAGACAAACCACTCAATCCGATTGAGTAGTAACGCAAGCAATTAGAGCGAAAATCGCTCTGCAGACAATCAATTTTCACTCTTTGCAGAGTCACACAACCTAGCACAGAAGACCTATTCCCCAAAGACTCCCAAAAGACTCGACTAAGCTCTGATACCACAATGTAACACCCCGATTTCCAGGTGTCACTTTAGTAACCAAAAATAATCTTTACGCGGAAAACAGGTAATTTTTTTTTTTTGATTGTTTCCTTTTAATAAAAGCAATAAAGAAATAAAGACAAAGCCCAACAACTAAACTAACCGATATACATCAAATATAAACATGTACAGCCTCAGCTGCACTTCCACGTCACACACACTCGCAGTGACTCCAAAGTAGTGTGCCCGTAGGCAAATATTTACAGATCCAGAAGTGTGAGTGAGAAAAAGTATAATTACAAACCACTAGGAGAAAGTCGGCCTCAAAATGGCCTAAGCAAAGACCCCTATGGTCCGACTGACTCACTGTGATCCCTCCGTAAGAGAACCACACAAGAAGCCATGCATCGGGAACCTACCCTGTCCCAAAAGCAAAACGAATCAGAGCTATTACAGTAACAACCAACTCCAAAAGACTCTAACCACCCATACCCCACACTACTATCATCGACCCTCCCTCGATCAGGCATGAAGTCCGGGTCCTCGTCGAAAGCTTCAGTAATAGTCGTTCCGCTCCGGGTCTTTCCCGCACAACGAATCATCACGAACCGGCTGACAGACGCCTGGCAGCAGGCCGACCGCCCAAACACAAACATACAAACAAAGCCAAGGCGCTAGGGTCAACTTACAGAATACAATAGATATACAATCAACTTGTGATAAAGGGGGTATATACATAGGTTGTATATATATACATATAAGTTATGTATTGCCTACTCTAAGGTATATACATAGCATGTTCTCGAATCTCCTACACAGTTCAATCATTAATATCTAACGATGTTCATCAACATCAAATCATCATAATCTCAACATATGAAGTTAGGTGATAAGGTTAGTCAAACAATGTATCGTCCTCCCAACACACACGTATCCAACTAAACCAATGTTCCCTGTCGTTGCCCTAGGGTAAACGACGATGATATCTCACGCTTCCATGAAGTCTCACGCTTCAATGGGGTCTTACGCTTTCACGAAGTCTCACGCTTCAGTGAAATCTCACACATTCACGAAGTCTCACGCTTCAGTGAAGTTTCGCGCCTTCACGAAGTCTCACGCTTCAGTGAAGTTGCACGCCTCCGCAAAGTCTCCCGCTTCAGCAAAGGTGTACGCCTCCGCAAAGTCTCCCGTTTCAGCGAAGGTTCCCGTCTCCACGAGGTCTCCCGCCTCAGTGAAGTTTCTGCTTTCACGAAGTCTCACGCCTCAGTGAAGCTTACTCACTTTCACGAAGTCTCACGCTTCAGTGAAGTTCCATGCTTTCACGAAGTCTCACGCCTCAGAGAAGCTCCGAAGGTATATACTGTACCCGAAGGTATATAGATATACTGTACCCGAAGGCATATACTGTACCCGAAGGTATATATTGTACCCGAAGGTATATACTCTACCCGAAGGTATATGTCGATTCGGCGACAAAAGACAATTAATTATGAAAGGAGTGCGATCACCCTTGATGACTTCTTGAGTCATCTGACTCATCAAATCTCGATGGTCAAAAACTGCTCCGACCCAAACTCAAAACAACCCAAGAGTTAGTGTCGGTCAATACAACACAACTCCACCAACAAGAATACACGAGGGTCTAGTGTCGGTCAATACAACACAGCCCAAACAAAACCCAGAGTCTGTGCCGGTCAATACAACACGACTCGAACAACACTACCAGGAGTACTAGAGTACTCGGTGACTTTCAATCATCACCATAGCCCACCTTGATGGCTTTCCCAATTCCAAACTCTCCAAACCCACAACATAAGTCGACTTTTCCCCGCCTTTCATAAATATTTTTCCCCTTCAGTTCTCCTATGCTTAAACGTTAATAAAAATGGTTTCAATTCAAATTAGTCAAATTATGAGTTTATTTCTCAAAGTCTAAGTTTCCCAAGTCTTTATTTTTCGAAAGCTCTATCATTCTAAGTTTCCAAAAAATCAACCACCCAAAATACATTTCCCGGGGAAAGTCTAGGAATTCCAACGAATCCCAACAAATGGCTAAGTCTCAAACCCCACATTCGGACTTGCCTAGGGTTGTTCATCCAACCCGAAATGTCAAAGATCACCAGATCAATGAACCTCCACTCCGAAGTTGCGTCGAAACGCTCAATTCAACACATCATCAATATCATAAGTTATGAAAACAATCATAACAATAAATCATCATCATAAACAACATCAGATAAAGCATAAGTCGAATTTATCGACGCCTATCATGCAATCATAGCTAAATATAGCAAGTTGCCCTAACCTCGAGCTGTTCCAGCTTCGCAAACAAAGTTCTCCTCAAACATTTGCTCTGAGTATTCCAAAGTTCCTTCAACTGAACCTCGGAGGAAAACAAAGCAGAAACCAAACAAAATCGATTAGTTCGATCGCAAAACAATAAATAAACGATAGACAAAGCATTAAAGCTTCAGAATAGGACAATCAGGTACGAAAAGACAAGTTTTCGAAACCGAAAAACTCCCCCCTAAAGGAAATAGTCCACGGCCTCAAAGGAAAAAGGGCTTCGGCTCTTTTTCTTTGATCAAATCAATTCACAAGGTAGTTTTAGGGTAAAACTAAGGCAAAGAAACTGTCAGAACAATTTTCGGACAATCGGGCCGAAATACGACTATCCAGGGGCATTTTGGTCCAAAATAAAGGCTCAAAACTTCAAAGTTATCAGTTCTGAAAACAAATTTGACAGCAATGATCCTCATGACATCCGTGACAACAAATCCTAAAGGCACGAAGTCAGATTAAGTCTTTTCGACAATAAAGTTTCGAAATGTGAGACAAAAAGGGTTTTGAGTTAATTTTTCAGATCCTGGACAACTGAATCGCAATCAGAGTTTACTGACAGAGGTTTTAGACTCAGGGGAACATAAGGAACATAACCCAAGCGAGAAATCAGAGAAATCGGACAATTTTAGAAAAAGCTCAAAACTGTGAGCACAGAAACGACTTCAGAAACGCAACAGAAACAACAATCAGAGGTAGGAATCGTGTTAGTTACCTCGATACCTAGAAGTAGGGACGAACTGCACGAAGATTGGTCAAGTTTTCGCGAAAATCTCCTCCCCCCTTGCTCTCCACGAATTTGGGCCACTAATGGAGGAAAATGAAAGATATTTTGCTTTTTCGCCTATTTATAGGCGGGCGAAATCCCGGGAAAATGAAAATTTCGCGATTCCGATTTTTGCAGCATGTTCACCAAGGAATTCTAAGAGAGATTCTGGCGTCAGAAATCCAGAACTCAAAACAAATATCTATGATATGGGAAAAACGATATCGAAAATCTCAAAAGCGGTGTAAGTTAAATCTGTCCCGAAAAACTACTTTTTACTGTGATCGCCGGACGACAAAACTTCCTTCTGAAGAAAGATTGGTAACGTCGAAACAAATCTGGCAGCGTGGACGGAATCTTCGTTAGAAGTCCCGAATAGAAAAAGTCTTCATCCATTGCTCGAAAATAGGGTTTCGAAGCAAAGAAATTAGCGTCGGCGGACATCCGAAAAGTGAAACCTATCGTGCGTACAGTCCAGAGTTCCGAAATGAAACGCTGGTCGATGGAAAAATAAAGAGAATCTTTAAATTTTCCGAGAGTTCAAATTCTCACTCAAAACGTTGCTTTAAGAGCGAAATAGCCTATTCTGGACACGCTCGCCATAAGGCAGGTGTGCAGACGACTCGCACTAACTCCGAAAACAACTACGCAACATTCCTCAAGCAATTCCTGAACTTTCTTCTTCATTAATCTTTCTCAAATGTCAAACTCTTGTCACGCTTACACTGATTCTACGTGTGAGTCGGAAACTTAACTTGTTCTGAAAATCCAGGTCTTACAACTTTTCCTGAACTTTCTCCTTCATAAATTTATTTCATTTGGTAAACTCTAGTTCAGGTTTCCCTTCACAATACATCAACCCTAATCGTAAATGGAAATCTCTTCCACTGATCCTAAGCTTAAAAACTTGGGTCTTACATTACTACCCTCCAAAAAGAAAGTTTCGTCCTCGAAACTTAGGGTTCAGTAAAAGCTCTGACTATTGTTCTTGATCTTTTCCTTTAACTCCCATATGGCATCGTCTGTGTCTTTGTTCCAAATAACTCTTACTAAAGCACTCTGCTTTCCCTTCGATTGTTTCCCTCTTCTAGTCCCAATGTTGACCAACGGCGTCTCAACAGACATATCATATTTCAACTTGCCGAGGTTTAACTACAATCATCAATGATAACACCACTAAAACTCTTACTCGAATATGACCTCCAGCTTCTGAAGTCAATCTTTACCCTAAGATTCTCATTCCACTTAGCAAAATTCACTCGCTAATCTCTAGCTTGTATCACCGAAATCCATAACAAGTTTCATTCACTCTTAGACTCTGAGTAGCTTGTCCAACTATGATAACTTCAAGTATTCATCTTAATACTAACACTTTCCTTCTTGTAACTTGATTACCATCTTGTCGATAAACTTCTTAATCTCCCAATCAAATTATGACAAACTTCAAGTCCTATACACTTATGACAGGAATTAATAGACTTAAAACCTAAACCTTTTCCAAGTTTGGATCTCTGATGCTCTGTAGCTCTCCAACATTTCCTAAAAGAATATTCATCTCTTACAACGACAACTCCTTCCCAAAGAAAATCAATTACTTAACACGAACTTTCCTCCCATATCCAGCTGTGATTCCGAATATCACCCCCTCAATATTAAGTTGATCAAGCCTAATACATCGAAGGTGAAATTTAGAAAAAGCCCACTGGAACAGTCAATGAGTTCCTATCATCCAATAGTCACAATTATCCTGACCTCACATCCTCAACGATTCCGCTACGGAACTACACGCCCTCGACATCATACGTATACTATCCATAAGAAATCTCTATGAGATTCATTCTTCAGCTTCTAGCTTCCTTTTAAACGCATCGGTAGAAGACTACTTTCTAAGCTTAGCGTGTCATTCTAAACCTCGTATAACTTCTATAGCTAAAATACGAGCTACGGTCAAATATGGTATTAATAGGCGTAATAACTATAAGGTCAAAGCTTAGACAGTATAAGTAAGTTAGGTGTGTTTGCACACGTTACGAGAGTAATAGAATATATTATAATAGAATGAGAAAGAATGGTTAAAAAAGTTACCATCGTTCTTGCGCTCTCCTCTGACAAACCCCTCAACTCTCTCACCGTCCATGGTGTAGACTCTTGCCTTAGTAGCAGGACGATTTCCACGAGTAGTGTTCAGGGTTGGCTCCGTCTTGGGTGCTCTGCACTGTCCGGCATTATGCCCCATTCTGTTACAATTAAAGCATTTGGGCCTTGTGTCGGGACAAGCATTAACATAGTGCCCCGGCTTCCCACATCTGAAACAGGTCATCTCCCTGTTCAAAGTCCGATCTCCAGAACCACCAGCAGTACCCGTCATGGGTCTGTAAGATCCTGAAGTAAACCCTTTTCCAGCAGGACGCTGATATGGCCCCCTGCTCTGAAATTTCTCTCTGCTCTGAAAATTTTGAGAGCCCGACCTCATCGGCCCTCCAGTTCCAGCCCGGTTCAACCTCCGGTTCTTCATCAGC
Organism: Lotus japonicus; assembly: GCF_012489685.1. Classification (NCBI taxonomy): domain Eukaryota; kingdom Viridiplantae; phylum Streptophyta; class Magnoliopsida; order Fabales; family Fabaceae; genus Lotus; species Lotus japonicus. The sequence goes on from NC_080042.1 coordinate 4,931,004, forward strand.
TCCACTTCCGTGGCTTTCTCCACCAATGATTGGAATCGCATGATTCCCAGCGGCCTCACTGAGTCCTCAATATCGGGTCTCAGTCCATTCACGAAGCACTTGCACATGTAGCGCTCGTCAACATGATCATTAAAGAATTGGAAATGCTTTGCCAAAGACTCCAGCTTCGAAGCAAATTCCGGTACAGACATACCTCCCTGACGAAGTGTCAAAAACTGCGCCTCCCTCTCATCCCGGGCACTTGTCGGAAAATACTTCTCCAAGAACGCGGTCCGGAACGAGTTCCAGTTGATCTCTTCATGGTTGGCTTCCATGATTCCCCTCGTGCCCTTCCACCAGTATTTAGCATCTCCTAGCAGAAGATAAGTCGCCATGCCCACCTTGGCACCCTCCACAGTTTGCAGAACACCGAAAATCTTCTCGATTTCCTGGATCCAGAGATCCGCTGCGTCTGGATCAGTACCACCAGAGAACTTTGGTGGGTTTTGCCTCCTGAAGTCATTGAGGCCTTTGTTCTGGTCCAGAGTTATCTCTCTCTGACGTTGATGCTGTTCACGTGCTTCTTCAGTAGCACGCCTCATGGCATTATCATTTGCCTGTGCTGTTACCGCTTGGGCCTGCGCTGTTACCGCTTGGGCCATAGTGGCCATCATCTCAGCTAGCTGATTAGTATTCACCATGTTCTGTTAAGTTAAACAAACAGTTAGTACTCATCATAAGATAGCATCTAGTATAACTATACAATATGATTAAGCAATAACTTCAATCAATTTTTAAGCGAAAAATCGCTTGCAGACAATCAATTTTCACTCTTTGCAGAGTCACACAACCTAGCACAGAAGACCTATTCCCCAACAACTCCCGAAAGACTCGACCGTGCTCTGATACCACAATGTAACACCCCGATTTCGGTGGCGTCACTTTATTAACCAAAAGTAAACTTAATGCGGAAAAACGTGAAATATTTTTTTTTCGATAATAACTAAGACAAGACTGAATTAAATAAAACCCAAAAGCGAAAAGTAATAGAGCTAATATACAATATATAAACAGCCCCCGCTGTAAGTAACAACCTCGTCACGAGTAACCTCCAGTGACGGAAAGAAAAGTGTAGCGCCCGAAGGCAAAATGTACAAACCAAATCTAAAGGTAAGTGTCCGCAACACTATCCCTCAAAACTGAGAATAAGCTGGCCCATCGGCCTGAAACAAGACCTCCTAAGTCCAACCAACTCTCTGTGATTCCCGTAAAGAAACCACACAAAAAGCTATAGGTGGGAAACTACCCTGTCCCCAAAGAAAACAAATGATGTTCAGAGCTAAGACTCTACTCCTACACTAATCCCATCTCGAGGAGCTCACACTAACACTCATTCCTACATGCTAGCGTGATCGTCGTCCGAATTTGAAATCCAGAACGACCTAGTCTATGTACACCATCCGTCCTCCTCTCGCTACCGCGATACGCTCCAGTTCCCGCATCTCAACCCTAGTTCCTCCCGAAGGATGAACCATCATGAATCAGCCCGCCGAAGACATCTGACAAAGGGCGTTTGTTCGTCAAAGCACACACAGAAGACGCGAGGGTCAACTCCAAAGAATTATATAAATAATACCACCAATAGATACCGATAAAAGATTAGCCACTTAGGCTTATAACTAGGGATAACATCCTAGGGTTGCATTATTCCACAAAGAATATAACGACTGTAAATCACAGTTAACATGTATCAAGTAGAACTACCAAGTATAAAATACACTCATCAACTAAGTCAGAATGCATGTTGCATGAGATGATATGGCGGTTAACCCAGTTAACCAAATGCATTCCGGAAACGGATGGACATCGAACGGATCAATCCTAGCACCAGCAACGGTGGGACCATTCTGCCCGCGTGCCTCTTACACCAAACATAGGTATGGACATCAACGAGTCAATCCTAGCACCAGCAACGGTGGGACCATTTCTGCTCGCGTGCCTCTGGGATGGACATCAAACGGATCAATCCTAGCACCAGCAACGGTGGGACCATTCTGCCCGCGTGTCTCTTACACCAAACCAAGGTAGCCAGATCAGCCGTAACCCGTAGGTCTGCCATTTCGGTCTGCTACAAGAGACGTCTACAGATGCTCTTACACGGAAATCCGGGTCTTATGACCATTTTGGAATCCGACGAGGTCCAGAGTACGTCCTGTGTTAATACCTCATTAATGTTGCATGAATGCAGGATGATTAGTCAAACAACGTCTCCGAATCTCACTCGACACGTCGCCACGTGTTCTAGGTAAATTAAAGTCTCTAAAAGCTTACCCTAAGGTAAAGTCGATTCTGCGACAAAAGACACATTTCACAACAACACATAGCTGCTCCAACAGCACAAGAGTATCACATACTCGGGAACTATCAATTCCCCGGACTTATCCCCAGGATAGCCCAACAACATAGCTGCTCCAACAGCACAACAACAAACGCTGCTCCAACAGCACGACATCAAACGCTGCTCCAACAGCACAACAACGACATACTCAACACTTGGATCCGACGACACTCCTCGTTTTCCAAAATTAAGATTTCACTTCCAATGCCTTCCTTCGAGGTTGTTATCATTACTTAAAGATTTAGAGGTTATTTAAGGTCTTATGAGTTTTCTTTATAAAATAGATTCCGTTTTGTCTTATCGCAAGTCTTATACATTTTCAGGATCTCCCAATCCCAAGTCGCTTCCAGAGGATGTCTCGATCCACTAAACAAAATTAAGGCCCGAACCTCGTTCGTCCTATCAAACTTTCTCAAAACTCTCAAAATAAAATCGGCATGACCTGCCCGCTATTCTCACCATTCAGAATCTCAGATCTCATTGCATAAGTATAAATAACTCAGCACAACCAATCAACATGTCATATATCAATATATTAAACAATAACCACATAGCACTTAGCATATAAGGCATGCACCACACATCCTAAATTACCCAATTAGCACTTAGCACGAAGATTCAATCTCAAAAGCATTCAGTAGATGCATCATCTACATTGTCAGCCGAAGCCTCAGAAAACGTTTTTCCAATCAAGCACAAACAATTGCATAAACAGTAAACAATGTCGAAAGCATCGACCCTAAGCATTAACTAGAGATTCAGTGAGTAGCCCTCACCTGTAGGTTCTCCAGAGTTATCTCCTAACACTTGTTCACAATCAAAGGCTTGCTCCTCTGGGAATTCCTCAAAATCACCTTTAGAGCAAAACCACAGAAATACTATCAGAATCTATCGAAAACTAAGCTATCGATACTTACTAAGGTTACTCGAAGTAATCTATACTCTAAGGTACGATAATCTAGCGCGAAAAGACAAGTTTTCGGAAAAGGAAATTTCCTCCTCCCCCTCTAATAGCTCACGGCCACTTTGTGCAATTATGGGGCTCGATTTTTCTTCGATCAAACTTGGTTCCTATGCTTTCATAAGCCGTAACTAAGGGTATTCTGAACTCGGAAAAATTATCGGATCAAAAACTGTCGCAGGGGTATTTTGGTCATGATTTTTAACTTAGGATTTTCAAAACTGAAATCCCAAAAATAAAATTTTGCAGGGACGTCACCAACGACGTTTATGACAACTAATCCTACTAGCACTAAGCTAAGGCGATAGTTTTCAGCCTAAAGGTTGGAACTTTACTCAAAAACTACATAAATGGGTATTTTAGGTTCAAATTGATTCCGGCGGAATTCCGGCGACATAACGGAAAATCTAATCCGGCAGAAGTGATCTTGGGCACATATAGAAGAAGTTTAGAATCAGAAATGAAAGATTCAGGATAGTTTTGCAAAAACCCATAAACTATCCACTCAGAAAACTCTACAGAAAAGCTATGGAAAAAGCGATCGGAGGTAAGGATTAGCGACTATACCTCGAAGCCTTGAAGCAGCAACTGATTGATCGACGATCAAGCAAGGTTTGAAGAAAAGCTCTTCTTCCTCTTCCTTCTATGGAGCTCGCGGCCTTGGAGAGAAAATGGAGGAGTTCTTGTAATTTTTCTCACCTTTCTTGCTATATATAGAAAATGGTAATTCGCGGGAAAATGAAAGTTTCGCGAATCTGATTTTTCCGGCATCATTCTCCATGAATTCTAAGATAGGTTTTGGCAAAGGAATTCCTAAGCTAAGAAGATGTCTCCTTGTATTTTTGGCAACTAATGCAAAGTCGGTGCAAAGTCGGTGTAAAACTATTTTACCCGATAAGTTGCTTTTTGCATCGAATGTCGGAATGGAAAACTTCCTTCTGAAGAAAGATTGAAATCATCAAGAGAAATGGGTGTACGCGTGTAGAATATTCATTTGAAGCTCTGAATAGATAAAGTCTTCATTGTCGAGAAATTCTAGGGTTTTGAAATACCAGGGATTCGGTTTCGGCAAACTTCCGATGATTGGAATCGGACGTTCGTAGATCCTAGAGTTTCGCCTCGAAACGATTGTGATATATGGAAAAAGAGAAGTTCTAACATTTCTCTGAAGATTTTTGGAATTAACTTCCGTCGTGCCTAAAAGTGAAAATCAGCTATATACTAGGGTTTCTGACCTAGGTTTAAGCGTATAACGATCGTGCTATAACTTTTATCGATCATGATGTAATCCTTTGACTTTTCCTGAACTTTCTCCTTCATAAATTTATTTCATTTGGTAAACTCTAGTTCAGGTTTCCCTTCACAATACATCAACCCTAATCGTAAATGGAAATCTCTTCCACTGATCCTAAGCTTAAAAACTTGGGTCTTACAAGGAACTTTGCAAGCGTGAAGTTGGAACAAGTAGTTGTCACCCTCTTGTCGTTTCCATGTAGCGGTGAGCTGATTGCTTGAAGACTTGTCAATCTTTCTTGCCAGAAGGTTCAGGTAGCTTTTGAACGATCCCTTGGTAGTCCTCAAGGTGCGTCTGCGTTGGATAGCAGAGGACACTAGCGTCTGAAGACGCCTCTTTCTTGCTTGAGAAAAATAGTGAACAGTACCGGATCTGCTTGCCTTCTTAGTGCTTGCTTTCGTGAACGGTTTGAGAGTAGAAGTCATATGCTCATCGGCAATCAATGACTTAGGCAAAGATTGAACAAGTTGGAATGCAGAGGCATTCTCTTGTGCAACGACAGTTTGGTCAGTGATGAAAGCAGTGTTCATGGTAGGGTTTGGTTGAGATGTGAGTGGTTCATTTGTTGTTTCAGTCAAGGGTTCATTGAGGTTTGTGTTTGGTGGGAGTTTTGGCAATGGTTCAGTGTGGTGTTGTGAGTGTGTTGGAGAGGAGTGTGGTGTTTGAGTATTGTCAACAAACAGTGAGAATCTTCCTTTTCTTATATGCAGGTTGTGGTTCAACAGTAACATGAGATTCTTCAAATTGCTTCCTCAATCTCTTTAGCTTTTTGGGTTCAGCATTCTTGACAGTCGGAGAACCTTTTCCTGATCTGGTTCTTGAAGCGATGGGGTTGGATTGAGACTGCAATGGTTCACCACTCTTCACAATCTTGATTCGAACAGACTGTTCTTCCTCGACCTCAGGGAACGGTGCAATGCGGAGAGCTGCAGGAACAGTTCTCTTGGACGGTTCCTTCTTTGACACATCGGACAGTTTTGTCAGATTTTTCTTCCTTGTCTGGACAGTCTGTTCATCAGATACCTTTTCTTTTCCTCTGGTGTTTTTCCTTGTTCTGGGCAAGTATTCTTTAGGAACATCAGAGGCATCAAAGGGAATGTGCATTTTGCTCACATCTCCCAGTCTGATCGGTGAAGGAAAGATCACATCTTCATTCAAGCGATCCTCTGATTCCAGAAACTCTTTGATAACACCTTTCTTTTCGAGAATAACGGTCAGCAGCGAGCCAAAAGGAAGGTATCCTTGGCTTTTCTCCAGATAGTTGATCAAGTAGTTCCACATCAAGTGTGCAGGGTTAATTTTCACTCTTTTCAAGATCTTGTACAATGCGTACCTTGCATGCGCATTTACATAATTTCTTGCACCATCCTTTGGTAAGACAACCTTGCTAATCACAGCATTGTTGAACTTGACATCATCAATGAGATTGCCCACTTCCACAGTCAGTGGTTCCTCTTGGTTCTTCCAAATGCACTTCCAGTCATCAACTTTCGCAAACCAATTTGGGGAATATTTTTCACCAACTTCCAACTTCACATTCAGTGCTTCAGCCATGTCGTTGAGAGTCACTAAGATGATCTTGTCATTTACTTTGGACTTAATGACTTGTCTGTGATTTATCACAACGGCACAGTCATAAAATTCCTTAACCAAAGGCACATACACTTCGCGCTGAGCCATGGTGTACACGGTCTCCCAGTCCTGATGAAGTAAGTCTGCAAGCCCAGCCATCTTCACGAAGGCAAACACCTTCAGATCAAAGTACCTTGGGGACACAAGAGAGTTGTCACCCAGTTTCTCAGTTTTCACGGCTCCAACCTCCTTGAGTTGAACAGAGCGTTGGCGGTTGATCCTCTCTGATCTCCTCTGGATGATCTCCTTTTCTTCAGCAGAGTAAGGTGTTTTACCACCTTTCTTGGATTGGGCCTTAGATTTGGAAGGGGCTTTGGAAGAGGTAGCAAGAACTCCGGCCATTTGGGAATGAGAGGAAGTTTCAGAGAAGGCTTAGGGTTTCTTTACTTGGAAGAGAGAGAGAGTAAGTGTCAAATGAAGTGAGGTGAAAGAGAGAGAAGGAAATCTTTTGGATATATTTGATTTGGAATAAGGAATGGCAGTTTTGGGTGGTGTGCAGATGGCGGTTTTCTTTTCATGAGAGAGAAACTATTAAACAATTGAGCAGTTGAGACCACGCGCGTTAAAAGTAAGAGAGATAACTGCTTCGCATTTAATGTGATGGGACCTTTCAAAGTTCACTGTTGTAGCACGTGCAAGAGTAATGATGCATTGAACTAAACAATGTCTTTGCCAGCTGTTAACCAAACGATATAGATTTCCTGAGAGCAACTTCATTGAACGGAGAGTTGTTGAACGATTTGATCTACTGGTTGAACAGTGAGGAGACAGAACAGTGCGGATGTTCTTCGAAGAACGAAACCTGCAAAATAGAAACCTTTGTTTCCATACCTTTTATTGAGCAGAGAGCATATTTATCCTTGTTCTTAGATCTGAGAATCTGCTTTCTAAAAGAGGTTTCGTGAGTATGTCAGCAAGTTGATCTTCTGTGTGTATATGAGATATATCAATGTTTCCCTTTGCCACAAGGTCTCTAAGAAATGATGTTTGATCTCAATGTGCTTTGTTCTTGAATGCTGAACTGGATTCTTGGCAATATTGATGGCACTTGTGTTATCACATAAAAGAGGTATCTTGTTTTCATGAATGTTGTAATCCTCAAGTTGATGCTTTATCCATAGGAGTTGTGTACAACAAGAACTTGCTGCCACATATTCAGCTTCAGCAGTGGATAAGGAAATAGTGCTTTGACGTTTACTTGTCCAGGATACTAAACAGTTTCCCAGAAAGTGGCATCCTCCACTAGTGCTTTTCCGTTCAACTCGATCACCAGCATAATCCGCATCACAAAATCCTTTCAACCTGAAATCTTCACCTTTCTCATATAATAGACCAAGATTAGCAGTACCAATTAAATATCTAAAGATTCGCTTAACAGCACTAAGATGAGATTGCTGTGGGTTTACCTGAAACCTTGCACATAGACAAACACTAAACATTATGTCTGGTCTGCTGGACGTTAAATAAAGAAGTGAACCAATCATCCCTCTGTACGATGTTGGGTCAACTGGTGAGCTTTCATCACTTTTGTCCAGAACAGTGTTGGGATACATAAGAGTACTCATCTCATTTGACTTGTGCATGTTGTATTTCTTGAGCATATCCTTTATGTACTTGGACTGATGTATGAAGATCTTGTCTTTCTCTTGCTTGATTTGAAGTCCCAGAAAGAATTTCAGTTCTCCCATCATACTCATTTCAAATTCACTTTGCATGAGAGTAGAAAATTCTTTACACAGTTTATCGCTAGTTGCACCGAAGATGATATCATCAACATACAATTGTACAAGGATGTAGTCGTCCTTCAATTGCTTCCTGAAGAGGGTGTTGTCAATCTTTCCTCTTGAAAAACCATTCTTCATGAGAAAGTTGCTTAGACGATCAAACCAAGCCCTTGGGGCTTGTTTTAAACCGTACAGAGCTTTCTTCAACCTGTACACGTAGTCTGGAGTGGATGGTTCTTCAAAGCCTGGAGGTTGCTTCACATAGACTTCCTCTTCAATTACTCCGTTCAGAAAGGCGCTTTTCACATCCATTTGATATAGCTTGATGGAATGTTGACATGCAAAAGCTAGGAGTATCCTTATTGCTTCAATTCTTGCAACTGGTGCGAGCGTTTCAGTGTAGTCAATTCCTTCTTGTTGGTTGTAACCTTGTGCTACTAGTCTCGCTTTGTTTCTAGTGACTTTCCCATTTTCATCCATCTTGTTTCTGAAGACCCATTTAGTACCAATGATAGATTTTCCAGTTGGTCTTGGAACTAGGGTCCATACTTGACTTCTTTCAAATTGATTTAGTTCTTCTTGCATAGCCAGAATCCATCCTTCATCTTGTAGAGCCTCTTCAACGTTCTTTGGTTCAATCTCTGAGATGAATGCACTGTTTGATTCTTCTCTGAATGCTGATCTGGTCTTTACTCTTTCTGATACACTTCCAATGATTTGCTCTGGTGGATGATCACTTCTGTACTTCCACTCCTTTGGAAGTGAGATTCCGCTTGAAGTCATGACTTGGTCAGACTGTTCAGGAATAGTACCAGGAGGTGACGGAGATTGATCTTCATGAACTGATTCTGACGGTTGAGCTCTCGTTGTGTCGTCATCTGCTTCATCATGATCTGATAGGTCTAGATTGAGAAAATCTCTTTCTAAACGATCAACGGCCTTGATTGAACTATCATCGAACTTGACATTGATAGATTCTTCAACAACTTTTGTTCTTGAGTTGTAAAATCTATAGGCTTTGGAGTGAGAAGAATATCCAAGGAGAATTCCTTGATCAGACTTATTGTCAAATTTTCCGATGTTGTCCTTGGTGTTGAGAATGTAACACTTGCATCCAAATGGATGAAAGTACGATACAGTTGGCTTTCTATCTTTCCATAGTTCATATGGAGTCTTTTTCAACATGGGTCGCATAGATATTCTATTCTGAATGTAGCATGCAGTTTCAATAGCTTCAGCCCAGAAATACTTTGGTAGGGAAGTTTCACTGAGCATTGTCCTTGCCATTTCTTGAAGTGATCTGTTCTTCCGTTCAGCTACACCGTTTTGCTGTGGTGTCCTTGGAGCTGAGAACTGATGGCTGATACCTTCTTGTGCACAGAATTTTTCAAAATCTTCATTCACAAACTCTCCTCCTCTGTCACTGCGAATGGCTGTGATGCAGTAGCCCTTTTCATTTTGAACTCTTTTCATCCTTGCTTCTTAGGAAGTAGACCCAACAGAATCTTGTGTAGTCATCGATAATGACAAAACAAAATCTTTTTTCCAGAAACACTAGCTACCCTAGTGGGACCAAACAAATCCATATGTAAAAGGTCCAGAGGTTTGCTAGTACTGACAAAGTTTTTAGCACGACAGGAGGTACGATGCTGTTTGCTTACCAACAGTACCTTCTCCAACAATGAATCCTTTTTGATTTCCACCAAAGGTTACAAATCCACCATCAGATCTAACTTGAATCTTGGGGAACATAGACTTTTCTCCCGTCATATGACGCGAGCATCCACTGTCCAGGTACCATTGTTGGCGTTTCCTTCGTTCTGTTAAGTAAATCTGCAACAGGAATTATTGATTTCTTAGGTACCCAGATTTTCTTGGGTCCTATAGGGTTAGTTGCACGCTTGGGAGGAATCTTCTTCTCATAGAAGATTTTCTTTCCTTCCCTTTCTATTGAACAGTTCACAACAAATTTAGATTCACTATCAATAGAAGAAGTAAACGATATATCAGACATAGTTTCATTAGACGGTTCACTGCTGTCAAAACCCAGACCACTTTTATCATATAGGTCTCTACTGTTTCCACATAGTTTAACTAAGTTGTCATGCCCTATTGTGAAAGTAGATAAATCATCAATCAAAACTTTGATTCTTTTCTTTAAAGCAGATACTTCCATTGTGGAGTCTTGTTTCTTTAAAAACTCATTTTCATGAATAATGGAATCTTTTTCTTTTAAAACTTTCTCATGTTCTTTTTGCAACTTGGAAAACTGTTTCTTTAGGTTCTTGTATTTTTCAGATAAAGTGTAAGAATGTTCAAGCAGTTCATTAAACTCTTCTTCAAGATTTTCAGATCTTACCTCATCATCTTCATCATCATCTGATCCATCTACTGAAGCCATGAGAGCGAATAGAGATTCTTCATCTTCTTCTTCCTCGTCATCTTCAGAGTTGTTTTCAGAATCATCCCAGCCAGTTACTAGAGCTTTCTTCTTCTTGTAGAATGGTTTCCTGACAGGCTTTTTAGCTAGTCTAGGACAGTCTGGTTTGATGTGACCTGGCTTTTTGCATTCGAAACATGTAATGTTGCTTTTGTCTGCAGTTGAGGTGCTTTCACCTTTGTGTGGAAAGGATTTCTTTTTCTGACTTGATTCTCTTTTGTTGTCCTTCTTCAGGCCTTTTCCTCTTTGTTGTTTGATCCACATCTTTTTGAACTTTCTGTTGAACAGTGCTTGCTCATCATCGGACAGTTCTTCTGAGGAATCTTCTTCATCAGACATTTCTTTCGTCTGACTGTTTTTGGAGATGTTAGCTTTGAAGGCGATGCTTTTCTGCTTCTTTAGGCTTTCATCTTGAGAAAGTTCAATCTCATGAACCTTCAGAGATCCCAGGAGATCTTCAAGTTTTAGTGTGCTAAGATCTCTTGCTTCTTGGATAGCAGTAACTTTGGGTCTCCATCTTTTAGGAAGGCACCTCAGTATTTTTGTGTTTTGATCAATGTGTGCGTATGTGCGATCGAGATTTCAAAGACCATTGATAATGGTTTGAAATCTTGCGAACATTTCATCAATGGTTTCATTTTCCTTCATTTTGAAGGTTTCATATTCAGCCACTAGTAAACTTACTTTGGCTTGACTTACATTTGCTGTACCTTCATAGGCAAGCCCTAGAGCTTCCCATACTTCTTTGGCAGTTGCGAGTCCATCAACTTTGTCCAACTGAGCTTTGCTTAAGGCACATAAGAGAAATAGTTTTGCCTTTGAATTGAGTTGATAGTCTTTGCGTTGAGCTTCTGTCAGCTGATCTTTCTTGATGGGTTCACCAGCGTCATCTTTATAGACGATGTTGCCATTTTCAATGATATCCCACAACTTGTAGTTTGAGGATTCTATGAAAAGTTGCATGTGCGTCTTCCAGTAGGGATATTCGGTTCCATCAAAGAAAGGAGGCTTGTTGGTGGATGAGCCCGTAGCGATAGCTTGATCTTCTGCCATGGATCTTTACTCTACACCTGTTAAGATGTTAGTTCTAGAGCCTAAGCTCTGATGCCAATTGATATGTAAATAAGTAACACAAGAAAGGGGGGGTTTGAATTGTGTTCTTAAAAATTACTTGTTAAAACTTTAGTTTATGAAAAGAAGATAAGTTCTTAAGAAAATTGTTCTGGTGACTTTTCAAAAACTGTTTAGTGCAGCGGAAGTAAGTAAATAAAGCAGAACGATCAGCACACAGGAATTTATACTGGTTCACCCTAAACGATTGGGCTACGTCCAGTACTTGGCCACCACCAAGATTTTCACTAGCAAGTATCAAGGACTTCTCCAATACAAGTATTAGACAGGACTTCTCCAAGTATTATCACGGACTTCTCCAAGTATTGTACAGGACTCCTCCTAGTATTATCACGGACTTCTCCAAGTATTGTACAGGACTCCTCCTACAATCAACAAGATTGTTTGGCTCTACAAGAAATCTCTTCTCAAAAGAGTTGGTGTAGACAATTTATGGCACTAGAACTCTCAAGTGTTTTGGGTTCTGAAAGGACGTTGGAACACACAAGAGTTCAGAATCTAAGAGAGAAGTAAGAGAAGAGGTTTGACTCTTTTAAGGTTTGGTATTCTCTCTTGATTTAGCAGAGGTATGAGATCGGATTTGACTCTTAGGAAATCTGCTGTGAGCTTTTAATGCTTTGAAGAATGTTTTGATTAATTGCTCTGAGTTCTTTCTTTTCTTGCAATAAATTTTTCTCTTCTTGTCTTCTTCAATCTTCAGATATGTCCTTTATATATGATCTTGCTAGTTGTGTAGCCGTTGAGACACAAAATCTGGTCGTTGTTTGTAGCCGTTGTGAGTGTCATCTAACCATTGATTCAAATCTCCGGTTGGTAGCTTCATTAAATTCATGCTGCTGTTCAAAACTATCCTTTAGCCAAAAAGGTGTACTTTGTCAGCTAGTAGGTGGTGATAGCTTTGGGCTACTTTGCAGAAGAGAGACATTTTGGAAAAGTGATGTTGACGTGTTGTCCTTTTTCCTCTTCATTGGTCATCGAGACTTCTCTCTTCAAAGATAAATCAGTTTGCACGTGACCAGATTAGTTTCCTTCTGACTAAAGCATGGGGCAAATAGTTGAGATACAATTTTGACTTTCCCGCTCAAAGACTTCTTCTGAAATTCTGAGGTATGACGTGGCATAAAACGATACAGAATAAGTGTCTTCCTTGTTTACTGGACGATGCGGTCATATCTTGCGTAAACTTCTTTTTCCTTATAAGGCTTAGACATATTCGTTGAAGCATGCGACCTTATAATATATATTTCCTGAAAAATGTCATTAACATCTGGAATTAGATTTTAGTATAGAAAGGTATTTATAAAAATTGTTAGGATCAAAATAAGAGTTGGTGTAGACAATTTATGGCACTGGAACTCTCGAGTGTTTTGGGTTCTGAAAGGACGTTGGAACACACAAGAGTTCAGAATCTAAGAGAGAAGTAAGAGAAGAGGTTTGACTCTTTTAAGGTTTGGTATTCTCTCTTGATTTAGCAGAGGTATGAGATCGGATTTGACTCTTAGGAAATCTGCTGTGAGCTTTTAATGCTTTGAAGAATGTTTTGATTAATTGCTCTGAGTTCTTTCTTTTCTTGCAATAAATTTTTCTCTTCTTGTCTTCTTCAATCTTCAGATATGTCCTTTATATATGATCTTGCTAGTTGTGTAGCCGTTGAGACACAAAATCTGGCCGTTGTTTGTAGCCGTTGTGAGTGTCATCTAACCATTGATTCAAATCTCCGGTTGGTAGCTTCATTAAATGCATGCTGCTGTTCAAAACTATCCTTTAGCCAAAAAGGTGTACTTTGTCAGCTAGTAGGTGGTGATAGCTTTGGGCTACTTTGCAGAAGAGAGACATTTTGGAAAAGTGATGTTGACGTGTTGTCCTTTTTCCTCTTCATTGGTCATCGAGACTTCTCTCTTCAAAGATAAATCAGTTTGCACGTGACCAGATTAGTTTCCTTCTGACTAAAGCATGGGGCAAATAGTTGAGATACAATTTTGACTTTCCCGCTCAAAGACTTCTTCTGAAATTCTGAGGTATGACGTGGCATAAAACGATACAGAATAAGTGTCTTCCTTGTTTACTCGACGATGCGGTCATATCTTGCGTAAACTTCTTTTTCCTTATAAGGCTTAGACATATTCGTTGAAGCATGCGACCTTATAATATATATTTCCTGAAAAATGTCATTAACATCTGGAATTAGATTTTAGTATAGAAAGGTATTTATAAAAATTGTTAGGATCAAAATAAGATTGAAACACGTTGTAACACGTTTGAACTTAACATTATCAATGTAAGATCAAGTTTTGATCTAGTAGTACAACTCTATGTTTTGATGATTACAAGTTAACCTTTTGATATGAACAATTGTGGTACTCTAACGTGTTTTTCTGAGTGTGCTACTTACAGGCTCTGACCTCAACTCAATCTCACACAAATCAGAAGCACTGTGTATAAAGAGTGACCCAAGCAACGCTTTCGCATTCACCATGTTCAGTATGAACAGTGGAAAAGCTTCAGAAGTTCTGAAGTTATACAAACTCTGATGAGGACTCAGTCACTAGAAGCTCTGAAGATCCAGAAAGTCTGATAACCAAGAAACACTGAAGGCTCAGATGTTCTGATGGTGTTGAAGACTCTGAAGATCCAGAAGCTGAATAGTGGAAACTCTGAAGTCCAGAAGCAAGAAACTCTGAAGGCCATGTTCTTCCCTCTGAGTTCAGAATCAGAAGATACAATGGTCAGAGGATCTGTGCTTTCCCTCTGACTCTGATCAACCAGCTTCACAAGTTCCAATATGAAGCATTCCCCTGATCAAGAGTCTCCTAGGTTTAAAGGTCGCGTCGCTATCCAAGTACAAAAGCAACTGTACCTTCCTGACGACCTACCTAACGTTCTCAGCCACAGCAGAAGCTGGATTTTCCAGAACTGCCCTCCAACGGTAGCATTTCCCATGCATCGCTCAACCCTAATCCTTGGAGTATATATAGAGGCTGAAGATTGAAAGAAGCGGCTAGAAGCAATACATACGCGCAAGACATATTCAAATTATTCTAAGCTTTCTTTCATCTGAAATTCATTGAGTTTACTATTAGCTTTTTAGAAGCAAATCTCTTGTAAACAATTCTTTGATAAACAGTTTGTTTAGTTCCTTTAGGAGATCAAGGTTGATCGGATCCTAGAGAAGACTAAGAGAGTGAATCTTAGTGTGAGCTAAGTCAGTGTAATTGTTAGTCACTTGTAGGTTTCAAGTGCAGTTGTAACTCTTACCTAATTAGTGGATTGCCTTCATTCTAAGAAGGAAGAAATCACCTTAACGGGTGGACTGGAGTAGCTTGAGTGATTTATCAAGTGAACCAGGATAAAATCCTTGTGTGCTTTTCTATCTCTTATCTTTAGCACTTAAGTTCTCGAAAGATTTGTCAAATCTTTAAGGTTGAAGTTTTATACTGAAAACGTTATTCAAACCCCCCCTTTCTACCGTTTTTCATACCTTCAATTGGTATCAGAGCGCAAGTTCTGATTACCACACCTAACAGTGTTCAGTGATCCGGGCCGGTGTGAAAAACAATGGCTGCCACCACCAGTGAAACTCAAAGAGATGGTTACAATGCAAAGCCTCCTATGTACGACGGTCAAAGGTTCGAATATTGGAAAGATAGACTGGAAAGTTTCTTTCTGGGTTTCGATGCAGATCTCTGGGATATTATTGTGGATGGCTACGAGCGTCCAGTCGATGCAGATGGCAAGAAGATCCCAAGGTCAGAGATGACTGCAGATCAAAAGAAGTTGTACTCACAACATCACAAAGCAAGAGCAATTCTTCTAAGTGCTATTTCCTATGAAGAGTACCAGAAGATTACAGATCGTGAGTTTGCGAAAGGCATTTTCGAATCTCTGAAGATGTCTCATGAAGGAAACAAGAAAGTTAAAGAATCAAAGGCATTGTCTTTGATCCAAAAGTATGAATCCTTCATCATGGAGCCAAATGAGTCCATTGAAGAAATGTTCTCCAGATTTCAGTTGCTTGTAGCTGGCATACGACCTCTCAACAAGAGCTACACAACAAAAGATCATGTCATAAGGGTCATCAGGTGTCTTCCTGAAAGTTGGATGCCTTTAGTGACTTCAATAGAGCTCACGAGAGACGTTGAGAATATGAGTTTAGAAGAACTCATCAGCATTTTGAAATGCCATGAGTTGAAGCGCTCAGAGATGCAAGATCTGAGGAAAAAGTCCATAGCCTTGAAATCCAAATCTGAAAAGGCTAAGGTTGAAAAGTCAAAAGCTCTTCAAGCTGAAGAAGAGGAATCTGAAGAAGCGTCAGAAGATTCTGATGAAGATGAGCTGACTCTGATCTCCAAGAGACTCTGGAAAGGCAAGAGGAAAGTCTGAATCCTCAGGTCAGAAGAAGTCATCAATCAAGGAAGTCACTTGTTTTGAGTGCAAAGAATCAGGGCACTACAAAAGTGACTGTCCAAAGTTGAAGAAGGACAAGAAGCCAAAGAAGCACTTCAAGACAAAGAAGAGTCTGATGGTGACATTTGATGAATCAGAGTCAGATGATGTTGACTCTGATGGTGAAGTCCAAGGACTCATGGCTATCGTCAAAGACAAAGGAGCAGAGTCAAAGGAAGCTGTTGACTCTGACTCAGAATCAGAAGGAGATCCTAACTCAGACGATGAAAATGAGGTATTCGCTTCTTTCTCTACCTCTGAACTGAAACATGCATTGTCTGATATTATGGATAAGTATAACTCCTTATTGTCTAAGCATAAGAAGCTGAAAAAGAACTTATCTGCTGTTTCCAAGACTCCTTCTGAACATGAGAAAATCATTTCTGATTTGAAAAATGATAATCATGCCTTGATCAATTCTAACTCTGTGCTTAAGAACCAAATTGCTAAGTTAGAAGAAATTGTTGCATGTGATGCCTCTGATTGTAGAAATGAATCTAAGTATGAAAAGTCTTTTCAAAGATTCCTAGCTAAAAGCGTGGATAGAAGCTTAATGGCTTCAATGATCTATGGCGTAAGCAGAAATGGAATGCATGGCATTGGCTATTCTAAACCAATTAGAAATGAGCCCTCTGTGTCTAAAGCTAAATCCTTATATGAATGCTTTGTTCCCTCTGGTACCATATTGCCTGATCCTGTACCTGCTAAAGTTGCTAAACACCCTCTAAAAAAGGGATCCTTCTCTATGACTAAATATCATGCAAATATTCCTTTAAAATATCATGTTGAGACACCCAAGGTGATCAGAACCTCTGGGGTAACTAACAAGAGAGGACCCAGAAAGTGGGTACCTAAGGACAAGATTATCTATGTTGCAGATATCCTTGATAGCTCCACTGAAACACCAATCATGGTATCTGGACAGTGGATGCTCGCGTCACATGACGGGAGAAAAGCGTATGTTCCGAGAGCTGAAACTTAAGCCTGGAGGCGAAGTTGGCTTTGGAGGAAATGAAAAGGGTAAAATTGTTGGTACTGGTACTATTTGTGTAGATAGTAGTCCATGCATTGATAATGTGTTATTGGTAGACGGCTTAACACATAACTTATTGTCTATAAGTCAATTAGATGACAAGGGTTATGATGTTATATTCAATCAAAAGTCCTGCCGGGCTGTAAGTCAGATCGATGGCTCTGTTCTGTTTAACAGCAAGAGGAAGAACAACATTTATAAGATCAGATTATCTGAGTTGGAGGCTCAGAATGTGAAGTGCCTTCTGTCTGTTAATGAAGAGCAGTGGGTATGGCATAGACGGTTAGGGCATGCCAGTATGAGAAAGATTTCTCAGCTGAGCAAGCTAAACCTTGTCAGGGGCTTACCCAATCTGAAGTTCGCTTCAGACGCTCTTTGTGAAGCATGTCAGAAAGGCAAATTCACAAAAGTCCCTTTCAAGGCAAAGAATGTTGTCTCAACCTCAAGGCCGTTGGAACTTCTGCATATCGACCTTTTTGGACCAGTGAAAACTGAGTCTATAGGTGGCAAGAGATATGGGATGGTTATCGTTGATGACTATAGCCGCTGGACATGGGTAAAGTTTCTAACCCGCAAGGATGAGTCTCATGCTGTGTTCTCTACCTTCATTGCTCAAGTGCAAAACGAGAAGGCTTGTAGGATTGTGCGTGTCAGAAGTGACCATGGTGGAGAGTTTGAGAATGACAAGTTTGAGAGTCTGTTTGATTCCTATGGAATTGCACATGATTTCTCTTGTCCCAGAACTCCTCAACAAAATGGTGTTGTTGAGAGGAAGAACATAACTCTTCAGGAGATGGCTAGAACCATGCTCCAAGAAACTGGCATGGCTAAGCACTTTTGGGCAGAGGCAGTAAATACAGCATGTTACATTCAGAACAGAATCTCTGTGAGACCAATTCTGAATAAGACTCCTTATGAATTGTGGAAGAACATAAAACCCAACATTTCTTATTTTCATCCTTTTGGCTGTGTTTGTTATGTTCTCAATACTAAGGATAGATTGCATAAATTTGATCTAAGTCTTCTAAGTGTCTATTACTAGGTTACTCTGAGAGATCTAAAGGTTTTAGATTTTATAATACTGATGCTAAAACTATTGAAGAATCTATTCATGTTAGATTTGATGATAAGCTTGACTCTGACCAGTCAAAGCTAGTTGAAAAGTTTGCAGATTTAAGCATTAATGTTTCTGACAAAGGCAAAGCTCCAGAGGAAAATGAGCCAGAGGAAGATGAACCAGAGGAAGAAGCTGGTCCCTCTAACTCACAAACTCTGAAGAAGAGCAGAATCACTGCAGCTCACCCTAAGGAATTGATTCTGGGCAACAAAGACGAACCAATCAGAACCAGATCTGCCTTCAGACCTTCTGAAGAGACCTTGCTCATTCTGAAAGGATTGGTGTCCTTAATTGAACCCAAGTCTATAGATGAAGCTCTTCAAGACAAGGATTGGATTCTGGCCATGGAAGAAGAACTAAATCAATTTTCCAAGAACGATGTTTGGAGCTTAGTGAAGAAGCTTGAGAGTGTCCATGTTATTGGAACAAAATGGGTATTCAGAAACAAGCTGAATGAGAAAGGAGATGTAGTCAGAAACAAGGCAAGGCTAGTTGCTCAAGGCTACAGCCAGCAGGAAGGAATAGACTACACTGAAACATTTGCTCCAGTAGCAAGACTAGAGGCAATCAGACTGTTGATCTCTTTCTCAGTAAATCACAACATAGTTCTACATCAGATGGACGTAAAGAGTGCCTTCCTAAATGGATATATCTCAGAGGAAGTCTATGTTCATCAACCCCCAGGTTTTGAAGATGAGAAGAAACCAGACCATGTGTTCAAATTGAAGAAATCACTCTACGGTCTGAAGCAAGCTCCCAGAGCATGGTATGAGAGACTTAGCTCATTCCTTCTGGAGAATGAGTATGTAAGGGGTAAAGTAGATACAACTCTTTTTTGCAAGACTTATAAAGATGATATCTTAATTGTGCAAATTTATGTTGATGATATTATATTTGGTTCTGCTAATCAATCTCTATGCAAAGAATTTTCTGAGATGATGCAGGCTGAATTTGAGATGAGTATGATGGGAGAATTAAAGTACTTTCAGGGAATCCAAGTTGATCAAACACCAGAAGGAACATATATCCATCAGAGCAAGTACACTAAAGAACTTCTGAAGAAGTTCAATATGCTGGAATCTACAGTGGCCAAGACTCCAATGCATCCTACATGCATTATGGAGAAAGAAGATAAAAGTGGTAAAGTATGTCAGAAGCTCTATCGTGGCATGATAGGTTCACTTCTATACTTAACTGCATCTAGGCCAGACATACTATTTAGTGTTCACTTATGTGCTCGTTTCCAATCAGATCCAAGGGAAACCCACTTAACTGCTGTTAAGAGGATCCTAAGGTATTTGAAAGGCACCACTAACCTTGGCTTGATGTATAAGAAAACATCAGAGTATAAGTTTTCAGGTTACTGTGATGCTGATTATGCTGGAGATAGAACAGAGAGAAAAAGTACTTCCGGAAATTGTCAATTTCTGGGAAGCAATCTAGTCTCATGGGCAAGCAAGAGGCAATCAACCATTGCACTATCAACTGCAGAGGCAGAATATATCTCAGCAGCAATATGCAGCACTCAGATGCTCTGGATGAAACATCAGCTGGAGGATTATCAGATCCTTGAGAGCAATATCCCAATCTATTGTGATAACACTGCTGCAATCTCATTGAGTAAGAATCCTATCTTGCATTCAAGGGCAAAGCACATTGAGGTAAAGTATCACTTTATTAGAGATTATGTACAGAAGGGCGTACTTCTTCTGAAGTTTGTTGATACTGACCATCAATGGGCAGATATCTTTACAAAGCCCTTAGCAGAGGATAGATTTAATTTTATTCTGAAAAATCTGAACATGGACTTTTGTCCAGAGTGAAGATGGATCAGAACCTCTGACTATGATACTTCTTGATCAGAAGATGTCTAGTCCAGAAGGTAACTCAATCAGAGTGTGTGTACCCACTGGTACTGACTCTGAAGCTGAGACAACAACACGTGTGTCAGTATTTCTGATGCATAGTTCCTTGTGCCCGTGTGACAGTCTGTTATGATTGCGTGTAGATATGCTTCTCTCCTGTGTGTGATTTGTGTATTTTACTGTTACTATCTATCTTTAATTTTCAACCGTTGATCTTAAAGTGCTTTTTGAATCAACAACGGTTATTTGCCAAAACCCACTATACACACACGATCTCTTTCACTTCCGGTTTTTACTCTCGCTCTCTCTGCTTTTTCGAAACCGCTTGTTCTCGATTTCTCTCTTGATCTCTCTTCATCTTTCAACCTTCATCTTCTACCTCAAACCTTCAACCACTTCAAAAATGGTGAGACAAACCAGAAGATCTACTGCAGATGCACCTCAGTTCCCTCACATGGTAGTTGGTCTAGCAACGGGTCAAAGGGGCCCTGAGAATCCGACACAAGAACAAGTTCAAGCTCAAGAACAGAGTGTTCCAATTGCAGAACGGGGCTGTGCCGTTCACTGCGTATATCCTCCTGAGGAACTCCAAGTCCTGGCAGAATGGAGATTCAACCTCGACAACCTGGCTACAAATG
This sequence comes from Lotus japonicus, assembly GCF_012489685.1. NCBI lineage: Eukaryota > Viridiplantae > Streptophyta > Magnoliopsida > Fabales > Fabaceae > Lotus > Lotus japonicus. The sequence goes on from NC_080042.1 coordinate 4,951,659, forward strand.
GGTATGATCTTCGTCCTGAAGTCCAAGCTCAAGTTTGGGGAAATTACTTCAACAGACTTCGAGGACCGGTGTATGATAGATTGGTAAAGGAATTCTGGAAGCATGCCGACTGCGACGATACTCAGGTGGTATCGTACATTCTCGGAAGAAAGATCATCATCACGGAGAAGTCCTTCGTGAACTTGCTGGGTGCAGACACTGCTTATGGGTTTCGTTTCCAACTCACGGAATCGAAGCTGAAACCCAGCACCAAGGATATGATCAACCAGGCCTTGTACACCACTTACAAACCGGGCAAGACGAGTTACAAGGTGATGGACCTTCATCCCAAGCTCAGGATCTGGCACAAAATCCTGCTCCATTGCATAAACCAGAGACCGAAGGGCAGTTCTCCAGACTACATCAACTTCAACCAGAAGGTGATGTTATTCTTCATCAAAGACCAGAAGAAGATCTGCCTTCCCTACTTCCTGTTCTCCTACTTGAAGGAATGCATCCGGAAGTCTCGCACCACTGCCTCCATCAAGTCAGCAATCAAATATATCCCCTTTGGGAGACTGCTCTCAGACTTTCTCATTGAAAGCAAACTGGTGCAAGATCTGGTCAATGCTGGATGTGTAGAGGATTTGAGCACCATTGTCAGTGATGTCTTCACTGCAAATTCTCTGAAGAAGATGGGTTTGGTCCAGAAGAAGATTGCTCCTGCTCATGAAGACACATCTTCTGAGATCAGAAGCAGAAGGATGCCTCTGAATGACTACCCTCTGTGGACACAGGCAGACAATCCTGACGCCATCCGGTGCTATGTTGAAGACCTAAGGGCTCAAGGATTCAAAATTGATCTTGATGATTTCGTCAGCAGACTGCCGCCAGCTCCAGAGTTTCCTTCTCCTCCCAAGAAGAAAGCTCAGAGGAAGATGATAATGGACGAATCTTCTGAGGAATCCGATGTCCCTCTGGTCAAAAAGACAAAGAGAAAGCCTGATGATGGTGATGATAGTGATAATGAGGATGGTCCTCCCAAGAAGAAGAAGAAGAAGGTCAGAATCGTGGTGAAGCCTACTCGGGTGGAACCAGCTGCTGAAGTGGTCAGAAGGACTGAACCTCCTGCCAGAGTGACTAGATCATCAGCACATTCAAGTAAGCCTGCACTTGCTTCTGATGATGATTTGAATTTATTTGATGCACTCCCTATATCTGCCATGCTCAAACATTCCTCAAATCCCCTCACTCCTATTCCTGAATCCCAACCAGCTGCACAAACCACCACTCCACCACATTCCCCAAGATCTTCATTCTTTCAACCTTCCCCTACTGAAGCACCTCTCTGGAATTTGCTTCAGAACCAACCCTCTAGGTCAGAAGAACCAACCTCTCTCATTACCATCCCGTACGACCCATTATCTTATGAACCCATCATCCATGAACAACCAGAGCCCAACCAAACAGAACCACAACCCAGAACGTCTGATCACTCTGTTCCCAAAGCATCAGCACGTCCTGCTGCCAGAACCACGGATACAGACTCTTCCACGGCCTATACACCTGTATCCTTCCCAACCAATGTTGCTGATTCTTCTCCCTCCAATAACTCTGAATCCATTAGAGAATTCATGGAGGTTAGAAAAGAAAAGGTGTCTACCTTAGAGGAATATTACCTCACCTGTCCAAGCCCTAGGAGATATCCTGGCCCTAGACCTGAACGTCTAGTTGACCCAGATGAACCTATCTTGGCCAATCCTTTACAAGAGGCAGACCCTTTGGCTCAACAAGCTCACCCTGCCCCTGACCAACAAGAGCCTATTCAACCAGAACCTGAACCCGAACATTCAGTGTCTAACCAATCCTCGGTTAGATCACCCCATCCTCTGGTTGAAACTTCAGACCCTCACCTTGGAAACTCTGAACCCAATGCTCAACTGATTAACATTGGTTCTCCACAAGGTGCCTCTGAAGCTCATAGCAGCAATCACCCAGCCTCTCCTGAAACCAACCTCTCCATAATTCCCTATACTCACCTCCAACCCACATCTCTCTCTGAGTGCATCAATATTTTCTATCATGAAGCCTCTTTGAGGCTCCGCAATGTGCACGGTCAGACTGACCTCAGTGAGAATGTTGAATGTGTGGCTGATGAGTGGAACAATCTGGGCACTTGGCTAGTGGCTCAAGTTCCAATCATGATGCAGCTCCTGCATGCAGAGGGAAGTCAGAGCATTGAGGCTGCAAAGCAAAGGTTTGCTCGAAGAGTGGCTCTTCATGAACAAGAACAGAGGAATAAGCTTCTTGAAGCTATTGAAGAAGCCAAGAGAAAGAAAGCTCAAGCAGAAGAAGCTGCACGTCTAGCAGCAGCTCAAGCTGAACAAGCCAGACTAGAGGCAGAACGACTTGAAGCTGAGGCTGAAGCTCTTAGATGCCAAGCACTTGCACCAGTAGTGTTTACTCCTGATGCTTTTGCTTCCATTCCAGATCCTCAAGCTGCTCAGAATGTTCCTTCCGGTTCTGCTCAGTCAAGCTCATCCAGACTCGACATCATGGAACAGCGTCTCGACATTCATGAATCCATGCTCATTGAGATGAAGCACATGATGATGGAACTTCTGCGACGAACTGACAAACCTTAATTTTAGGATCTCTTCATTTTCTTTCTTTTTCTTTAACTTTGTTTTATTCTTGTTAAACTCTGTTTCTTTTTACTTATTTATTCTCGTTGTTCGTTTGTGATTATATATGCATCTCTATATATATATTTGTGTCACATATGTTTGCAAAAATCTTTTTATTCATCATATTTTTATGTTTACATCATACATTCTTTCCCTAAAGTCTAGAATGGATGATCTCTCCTCATTCTTCTGCACTCCTGGCGCTGCTCTGACCTATCCTTCTCCAGACGCTCCAGTACATGCTGGATGTTGCTGAGCCTGTCCTTTAGCTCATCCCTCTCCAGAATCTCTTCTGCAGTCTTGAGCTTCTCTTCCAAACCTTCTTTTTCTTCCAGCAGCTTGAGTTCAAGCCGGCTGAGTTCTTGCACCTCCTCCACGAAGGCAAGAAATTCCTTCAGGTCTCTCTCCAACTCTGGACGCAGGTCCTCTTCCAGCAGTGTCCGTGTCAGCTCTGCGATGGTCGTCGTACCCTCTGGATGCCTGATGTTCAGGAACAAGTCCTCCTCAAAGGCCTTCTTCCTCAGCTCTTCTAGTGCTACGATGTATGATGCCATTTTCTTTACTGAAAATTGTTCGAGGTGTGAAGCTTACCTTTCTCTCCAACGCTTTTTATAGGCTTCACTTTCTCTCTGAAAGTTAATGCTCCTACGGTTTCTCGAGGTTAAGTTCTTGGTAACTGACCCTTCTCTTTACTCACTTGACCGGTGGTAAACGTTCTTCTCTTGCATTAACTCTTCTATTTATTTCGCCTAACTCTAATTCTTGCATCATTTTCATCTTATTTAAACTTAGACCTTCTCTAAGGGGGAGTACCTTGTACTTCAAGCTAAGTTTTTCACACCCCAAGCTTTTTGCTTATGACAAAAAGGGGGAGTAAACCCAGTTTTTGATGTGTACGATGTGTTAGTGTGATTTATTTTTCTTTTGGAGAATTTAAGAGTTCCACCTTCATGACCATAGATGTGTCACTGGGCAAATACAAGGAATACATTTCACTTCTTCTGAAGTGATTCTAGTTGACTCTGATACCCAAGACTCTGATACCTTGTCCGTGACTCTGATTACTTATGCGCTCTGATTACTCGATTTTCATCTATGTCATAAGTTTTTCACTCTGAACTCTTATATCATTTAGCTCAGAATCTAGACTTTACTAACGTTTTCATCAAGTATTAGATTCAGGGGGAGCTAAGCTCAGAATCAAGCAGTGACTTGAATTCAGAATGAGCAAGATAAACTATTCACATCAGGATAAGTATTATTATATATCTCTAAACTCTAAGTGAATTCAGTTTAATGTTTAAGAATTGTTCATCAAAAATCTTAGTTTTGTCATCATCAAAAAGGGGAAGATTGTAAGATCAAGTTTTGATCTAGTAGTACAACTCATGTTTTGATGATTACAAGTTAACCTTTTGATATGAACAATTGTGGTACTCTAACGTGTTTTTCTGAGTGTGCTATTTACAGGCTCTGACCTCAATTCAATCTCACACAAATCAGAAGCACTGTGTATAAAGGGTAACCCAAGCAACGCTTTCGCATTCACCATGTTCAGTATGAACAGTGGAAAAGCTTCAGAAGTTCTGAAGTTATACAAACTCTGATGAGGACTCAGTCACTAGAAGCTCTGAAGATCCAGAAAGTCTGATAACCAAGAAACACTGAAGGCTCAGATGTTCTGATGGTGTTGAAGACTCTGAAGATCCAGAAGCTGAATAGTGGAAACTCTGAAGTCCAGAAGCAAGAAACTCTGAAGGCCATGTTCTTCCCTCTGAGTTCAGAATCAGAAGATACAATGGTCAGAGGATCTGTGCTTTCCCTCTGACTCTGATCAACCGGCTTCACAAGTTCCAATATGAAGCATTCCCCTGATCAAGAGTCTCCTAGGTTTAAAGGTCGCGTCGCTATCCAAGTACAAAAGCAACTGTACCTTCCTGACGACCTACCTAACGTTCTCAGCCACAGCAGAAGCTGGATTTTCCAGAACTGCCCTCCAACGGTAGCATTTCCCATGCATCGCTCAACCCTAATCCTTGGAGTATATATAGAGGCTGAAGATTGAAAGAAGCGGCTAGAAGCAATACATACGCGCAAGACATATTCAAATTATTCTAAGCTTTCTTTCATCTGAAATTCATTGAGTTTACTATTAGCTTTTTAGAAGCAAATCTCTTGTAAACAATTCTTTGATAAACAGTTTGTTTAGTTCCTTTAGGAGATCAAGGTTGATCGGATCCTAGAGAAGACTAAGAGAGTGAATCTTAGTGTGAGCTAAGTCAGTGTAATTGTTAGTCACTTGTAGGTTTCAAGTGCAGTTGTAACTCTTACCTGATTAGTGGATTGCCTTCATTCTAAGAAGGAAGAAATCACCTTAACGGGTGGACTGGAGTAGCTTGAGTGATTTATCAAGTGAACCAGGATAAAATCCTTGTGTGCTTTTCTATCTCTTATCTTTAGCACTTAAGTTCTCGAAAGATTTGTCAAATCTTTAAGGTGGAAGTTTTATACTGAAAACGTTATTCAAACCCCCCCTTTCTACCGTTTTTCATACCTTCAATCAACTCCCCCCAACTTAACACTTTGTTTGTCCTGAAACAAAAGGTAATGACTTTCATTCAAGCAGACATGGTATCTGAATCAATAAAGCTCAAACTGCATGATTTCTCTATTTTTCAAATAAGTGATCCAAGTCAGAGATGTGATGCCCACAAAAGAAAGCATAACAGTGATACAAATGCACATCCACTATGAAAATCAATAAACATACAATTCATTCCTTTCCAACCAGGGATACTCATTCACTCAGCATTTCATTATGTTCAAAGTAAGGTGAGTGTTTCACTCATTTCACTCTCTGAATCACATAAATCAATTTTGTTACCCGTGTCTGCAGTTATCAAGGCTGCATGTTCAATCAAGGATCTCTAAGGTCTTTGAGGGTTGTAATGTGGTTAGGCTTCAAAGAAATTTGGTTTTTCTGGATATGCAAGATACTCAACAAGCTAAGAGAGCAATCACAGTTCAAACCATTCACAAATAATAAATCACTTTCATGCTCTTACCAACTCTCTCATTCACCTTTTTCAATTATGCTCACCCTTTCTTTTCTTTCTTTGTCAATCTCTCTTACTTTCTTTTCTTTTTTTCTTTCTCTTTTTTTTCTTTGCTTCTTTTTCATCTTTTTGTTTTCACTTTCAAGTATGTACAAAAAGATTGATACACAAACCACACAAAAATAACACTATTATCCTTCTCCCCCCAACTTGAATACAACCATATCATGAAAAAATGCTCTCTTAACCTATTCAGCTTAGGTGAGATCATTGTCTTTCTTTTTAAGCTCAAGGTTATAAACAAGAAGAAATCACATTTTTAGGCTCAAAGGGGTACCAATGGAATTTAAATGAAAAATGTAGGTTATTTGGCTAAGTAGATATATATATGCAGAACAAAAAAAATGCCTTGATCATTTCCAAGAAATTCCATACAACAATGATAATTTGGAGACTCAAACAAAACCAATCATGTAACACAGTGAGGATTCTCTCAGCTCACAAGTGTATAGGCTTCACTCCCTCACATGGCTTAGGTTCAAAGCAGTCCCTGAATTTCAAAAGTTTCATGTTATGCCTATGAACTACATGTGAATTATACAATCATATCAAATTATGCTATCTTTGAGTGAAAACATCTGATAAACCCTGGAATCAACAGTTCAAATCGCATTTTAACACATTCATGCAATTCAATTGATATTTCATCAACCATGCCATATGAAATCAGTCAGATATCAATGAAATCTATCACAAAGTGTTAATTATTCACATACTAATGTACTAAAAAGAAATTAAAAACAAATGAAAGAAGGACAAAAAGTACTCCCTCGTGATACTTTGCTTTCAGTTCAGGATTGCTCATCAAACTTCTCACACCCTCCAAGAAAATTGGACTGTCCTCAGGTCAAACAATACCAGCAACAAAAGATTCCTGCTAACAGTCACTTAAAATCAAATTAGTCACAAAGAGGTGAAAAATTTTATGGGGTAGTTCTCGCTTAAGCCATGGTCATTTTTGCTTAAGCCAAAATCTTCACAGAGCCAAACATAGTCAATTTCGCTTAAGCCAACAGAATCTCGCTTAAGCGAAATTCTTTGACAGAATCACTGATCTTTCTTACACAGGTCTCGCTTAAGCTAGATAAGTCTTCGCTTAAGCGAGACTCACTAAATTTCTGCATAATTTTGACAGTACATAACAGGGAAAATTTCCATATTTTTTACAACCTCATCCCCCAATTTCCATTTCCATCATAATTCAACCTTCAAATTCATTCAATTGCATGTGAAACATCAATCTAAACTTGAGAGAAGCTTCATATTAAACATGTTGTCATTAAGAACATAAGATTCAATTCAAGTTAATTTGCATGCAATTTTCACAAGTGACATACCCAAATTTTAATCCTTTCACTTTCTAGGCCTTATAGATGAGCAAACCTTCTATGTACATCAAGGGAAACATGTGGAGAACTTAAAATCACAAATTCAAGCGCTCAATCTACAATATCAAAATATCAATTCCTAAGTACTAAAACTGTAAGGACATGAACTTGAAACACAACAAACCTAAACACTAGCATACCAAACTACACATACATAATTCAAAGACACAATTACATCAACCAACACTTATATTAAATAAACAAGTTAAAATTCAAGAGTTATGGGAAGCAACCTGCATAATTATGCAGAAGTTTACAAAAGGGACTTACTTCTTCACAAAATTCATACAACCTCATACCTCAAAATGAGCTAAACTTAGCATCCATTCTTTTCATCATTCCATATGCATGAAAAACACTCTTTGGACCTGTCTCAAGTCTCAATTGCAGATTGTTAGCATCAAAAGCACATAATCCAATTCACATTCCATTCTACATGCAAATTCAACAAGTCACACCCCCAAATTTTGATTTTATCATATTTCTTTCTTCCAAACTCATTGAACAATCTCAATATGATAAATAAAACTTGTGAAGCTCATAAAAACTCAGATTTCAGCATAACTTCACAGAATCACTACCCTGGTTCTAAAACACACAAAAACTCATGGTTTCCAAAACTTATGGTTATATAGCGATTCAAATAACTCAAAAGAGGATATTCATCATGAAAACTTGTAAAAGATCGCTCAAGAACCAAAAGTGAGGAATCCTTAGGGAATTTAAAAACAAAAACAAGAAAACAAGAATAAGAAAACAACAACTATGCACAATTGACATATATACAACAAACCTATGCATCAAAATCGTCATTTCATGACTAATGGACCTAAATGGGATTAGATTCAATAGTTGATTCATTCTAGGTATGATTTACAGAGTTCTAAATCTCATATCATGTTATAGGTGATCAAGCTACAACAAGCATTAAGAACAAGAACAAATCAATGAAATTGACACATAATAATGAAACATAGAATATGTACACTATATACAACTCAAAACAACATTCCACTAGTTTCACCAACATTTCAAAACACAATCCCCGGCAACGGCGCCAAATTTGATAAAGGTTTTTTCCTCATTTTTTTGTACTGCTTTTGGCTAAACCTTTATGATTCAATCATAGCAAAGCAGATACAGGTTTATCGTCCTCAGGGATTGTGTGAACATCAGTTCCACCAGTTAAACATTGATTTGAGCGGATACAAAGATGTTTGATAAATTGTTTTTGTGATTTTCAATATAAAGAAAGCGGTAAAAGAAAGTTTACAGAGACAACGAAGAAGAAAACATATTTAGAATGCATTCACCTAATCCTCTAATTGTTTCCACTCAATCACTTATGTAAAGGTACATTTCATTTATGATGTCGAGAGCTATCCACATAACGATCCCTAGCCTAGGTGAATCTATCAGTTGGAATTCCTAGACGTAATCCCTTACCATCTAGAAAACCAAAAGGAACATTAAAACTCAAATTATCTCTCAAAGACATCCCCAATAACAAATTTATCCAAAGACAAGGTACCCTAGGCTTGCGAATCTCCGTTGTCACCCCGGAAACTCCTGTTAGAACTCAAAACCCCACCTGTCACGTGGAAGCCTACTATTGTTCCTACCTAAGATAATCTCACCATAAGACAACTATTTCATTGAGTGGTTTCTCTCTTGAACCGGACCCGCAATTATCTCCCGATCTCATGCTAGTCCATAAAAATCTAACACAAATCAATGATACTTGAAGTGTAGAAAGCAAAACTTTAACACACGGCGTGACCTAAGACATAGGCATTCTACTTTCATTGATCTAAGCATACACTAACTCATATCAACCTCTCGATCTATTTATAAATTAGTGAAGCTCTTTTGATTATCAATTGATTGGTTAGAAGCATGAAGTACAAAGAGATACACCATACATGAAAGATTTCCATTTACATCAATAATTGAGTTTACAAGAATCAAAGAACTAAGCTATAACATTCTAGATACAAAAATAGAAAAGAACATATACAAGAGATAAGAAAGGAAGAGATGAAACCCGAAGAACGGAGACGAATCCATGGCGATGGAAACTTTCTCAAGCTTTCCATAGCCACCAAGAGGTTGTCACCATGCTCCAAAGCTCCACTCTATCAATTCCTAGCTCAGGGACCCTTCCTCCATGAAGCCCAGCCTCCTCTGAATGTTTTAGGGAGGAAAAATGGTGAAGAATGGAAGAGATCTCGAGAAAAATCGTGTTCTGGCCTTTTATAAGGGTCCAAGGCGGTTTATCTCGCTTAAGCGAGCCTCAGATTCGCTTAAGCGAGAGCCTTTTCTTAAATCTGAAGTACTCTTCTCGCTTAAGCGAGCACAAGTCTCGCTTAAGCGAGGGTTCACTTTCCTTCTATGCCACTGAATGGTTCGCTTAAGCGAGAAAGAATTCGGCTTAAGCGAGATTGTCTTCCAGAATTGATACCCTCTGCCATATAATTTCGCTTAAGCGAGTAAACATTTGGCTTAAGCGAAATTCTTCATTTCTTGGCCTTTTGACATCTTGTGGCATAGATCTTCATAGATTTTCACCTATCATTGAAAACAAAAGATTAAATGTGAAAAATATAATATTTACTCTATTTCTATACTATAATTAAGTATTTACTAAATCAACTACTTATGGGGATAAAATAATCAACAATGCAAGCATATAGGTCAAATAAGTGCTTAAAATGATATTTAAAACACGTAGAATTGACACTTATCACTTACTCTCAATGAAAAGATCTGAGAGCAGTCTTCCAAAGGGAATGTATTTGATGGCAGACTTCTTGGACGTTGTTGTTCTTGATTTCCTGATACACTCCTTGAGGTAGGAGAACAGGAAGAAGGGAAGACAAATCTTCTGATGATCATGGATAAAGAAGAGCATTGCTTTCTGGCAAAAATTGATGTAATCAGGAGAGCTGCCCTTTGGTCTTTGATTTATGCAGTGAAGTAGAATCTTGTGCCAGATTCTCAGCTTTGGATGAAGATCAACGACCTTGTAGTAACTCTTGCCAGGTTTGTAGGTGGTGTAAAGAGCTTTGTTGGTCTCGTCTTTCGTTCTTGGTTTCACTTTGGATTCCGTCAGTTGGAATCTGTAACCTCTGCCAGTGTGCTCACCCAGAAGATCAACAATCAACTTTTCAGTGATGATGATCCTTCTGCCAGCAATGTACGAAACTACCTGAGTATCATCATGTAAGACCCAAGTTTTTAAGCTTATGCTAAGTGAATAAAATCTTATTCACGATTAGGGTTGATGTATTGTGAAGGGAAACCTGAACAAGAGTTTATTAAATGAAATAAAATTATGAAGGAGAAAGTTCAGGAAAAGTCTAAGGATTGCATCATGATCGATAAAAGTTATAGCACGATTGTTACACGCTTAAACCTAGGTTGAAGGTATGAAAAACGGTAGAAAGGGGGGGTTTGAATAACGTTTTCAGTACAAAACTACCACCTTAAAGATTTTGACAAATCTTTCGAGAATCTAAGTGCTAAAGATAAGAGATAGAAAAGCACACAAGGATTTTATCCTGGTTCACTTGATAAATCACTCAAGCTACTCCAGTCCACCCGTTAAGGTGATTTCTTCCTTCTTAGAATGAAGGCAATCCACTAATCAGGTAAGAGTTACAACTGCACTTGAAACCTACAAGTGACTAACAATTACACTGACTTAGCTCACACTAAGATTCACTCTCTTAGTCTTCTCTAGGATCCGATCAAACTTGATCTCCTAAAGGAACTAAACAAACTGTTTATCAAAGAAATGTTTACACGAGATTTGCTTCTAAAAAGCTGATAGTAAACACTATGAATTTCAGATGAAAGAAAGCTTAGAATATTTTGAATATCTTGCGCGTGTGTTGCTTCTTGTATTCTCTCTTTTCTTGCCGCTTCTTTCAATCTTCAGCCTCTATATATACTCCAAGGATTAGGGTTGAGCGTTGCATGGGAAATGCTACCGTTGGAGGGCAGTTCTAGAAAATCCAGCTTCTGCTGTGGCTGAGAACGTTAGGTAGGTCGTCAGGAAGGTACACTTGCTTTTGTACTTGGATAGCGACTTGACCTTTTAACCTAGGAGACTTCTGATCAGGGAATACTTCATATTGGAACTTGTGAAGCCGGTTGATCAGAGTCAGAGGGAAAGCACAGATCCTCTGACCATTGTATCTTCTGATTCTGAACTCAGAGGGAAGAACATGGCCTTCAGAGTTTCTTGCTTCTGGACTTCAGAGTTTCCACTATTCAGCTTCTGGATCTTCAGAGTCTTCTACACCATCAGAATATCTGAACCTTCAGTGTTTCTTGGCTATCAGAACTTCTGGATCTTCAGAGCTTCTAGCGACTGAGTCCACATCAGAGTTTGTATAGCTTCAGAACTTCTGAAGCTTTTCCACTGTTCATACTGAACATGGTGAATGCGAAAGCGTTGCTTGGGTTACCCTTTATACACAGTGCTTCTGATTTGTGTGAGATTGAATTGAGGTCAGAGCCTGTAAATAGCACACTCAGAAAAACACGTTAGAGTACCACAATTGTTCATATCAAAAGGTTAACTTGTAATCATCAAAACATGAGTTGTACTACTAGATCAAAACTTGATCTTACAATCTCCCCCTTTTTGATGATGACAAAACTAAGATTTTTGATGAACAATTCTTAAACAATAAACTGAATTCACTCAGAGTTTAGAGATATAGAATAAGACTTATCCTGATGTGAATAGTTTATCTTGCTCATTCTGAATTCAAGTTACTGCTTGATTCTGAGCTTAGCTCCCCCTGAATCTAATACTTGATGAAAACGTTAGTAAAGTCTAGATTCTGAGCTAAAACATATAAGAGTTCAGAGTGAAAAGCTTATGACATAGATGAAAAACGAATAATCAGAGCGCATAAGTGATCTGAGTCATGGACAGGGTATCAGAGTCTTGGGTATCAGAGACAACTTAGAATCACTTCAGACGAAGTGAAATGTATTCCTTGTATTTGCCCAGTGACACATCTATGGTCATGAAGGTGGAACTCTTAAAATCTCCAAAAGAAAAATAAATCACACTAACACATCTTACACATCAAAAACTGGGTGTACTCCCCCTTTTTGTCATAAGCAAAAAGCTTGGGGTGTGAAAAACTTAGCTTGAAGTACAAGGTACTCCCCCTTAGAGAAGGTCTAAGTTTAAAGGAACTGAAGACGATGTAAGAATCAGAGTTAGGCGATAATAAGTAGAAGAGTTAATACAAGGGATGAGCGTTTACCACCGGCCAAGTGAGTAAATAGAAGGGTCAGTTACCAAGAACTTAACCTCGAGAAACTGTAGGAGCATTAACTTTCAGAGAGAAAGTGAAGCCTATAAAAAGCGTTGGAGAAAAGGTAAGCTTCACACCTCGAATAATTTTTAGTAAGAAAACGATGGCATCATACAGAATGGCATTAGAAGAGCTCAGAAGGAAGGCTTTTGAGGAAGATATGTTCCTCAATATTAGGCATCCCGATGGTACAAAGACCATACAAGAGCTGACGAAGACACTGCTGGAAGAAGATCTTGATCCAGAGATGGAGAAAGATTTGAAAGAGTTCCTCTGCTTCGTGGAGGAGATTCAGGAACTTTGCCAGCGGGAGCTGAATCTGCTGGAAGAGAGGGAGACTGTGGAAAAGAGACTTAAGACGACAGAAGATAGTCTAAAGAGAGATGAGCTGAGCATCAAACTCGGCAACATAGAGTATACACTGGATCGTCTGGAGAAGGAAAGAGTGGAGCAGCGCCAAGAATGCAGAAGAATGAGGAAGGATCCTCCATTCTAGATATAGGGAATAATGTATGATGAAAAGAATTATGATGTAAACATAGAACAAGTTATAAATAAAACGAGTTTAGCAAACATATTTGACATAAATATAAATAGATATATGCATATAGAATCACAAACGAACAAATGAAAATAAGTAAAATAAAAAAGAATAGAGTTTATCAAAAGAAAAACAAAGTAAACGAAAGAAGAAAAAGAAGAGATCCTAAGACTAAGGTTTGTCGGTGCGGCGCAGAAGTTCCATCATCATTTGCTTCATCTCAATCAGCATGGATTCATGAGTGTCAAGACGTTGTTCCATGATGTCGAGTCTGGATGAGCTTGTCTGAGTTGAACTGGAAGGAACATTCTGAGCAGCTTGAGGTTCTGGAATGGAAGCAGAAGCAGCAGGAGTAAACATAACTGGTGCAAGTCGCTCTGCCTCAGCCTCAGCTTCAAGACGTTCTGCCTCAAGTCTGGCTTGTTCAGCCTTAGCTGCTGCTAGACGTGCAGCTTCTTCTTCTTGTTCTTTCTTTCTCTTGGCTTCTTCAATGGCTTCAAGAAGCTTGTTTCTCTGTTCTAGTTCGTGAAGAGCCACCCTCCTAGCAAACCTTTGCCTTGCAGCCTCAATGCTCTGACTTCCCTCTGCATGCAGGAGCTGCAGCATAACGGGAAACTGAGCCACCAACCAAGTGCTCAAATTGTTCCACTCATCAGCCACATGTTCAGCATTCTCACTGAGGTCAGTCTGACCGTGCACATTGCGGAGCCTCAAGGAGGCTTCATGATTGAAGATATTGATGCACTCAGAGAGAGATGTGGGTTGAAGGTGAGTATAGGGAATTATGGAGAGGTTGGTTTCAGGAGAGGCTGGGTGATTGCTGCTATGAGCTTCAGAGGCCCCTTGTGGAGAACCAATGTTAATTATGGGAGCATTGGGTTCAGAGGTTCCACGGTGAGGGTCTGAGGTGTCAACCAGAGGGTGAGGTGATCTAACCGAGGATTGGTTAGACACTGAGCGTTCTAGTTCAGAGTCTGGTTGAATTGGCTCTTGTTGGTCTGGGACAGGGTGAGCTTGATGAACTAGGGGATCTGCCTCTTGGATAGGATTGGCCAAGATAGGTTCATCTGGGTCAACTAGACGTTCAGGTCTAGGGCCAGGATATTGCCTAGGGCTTGGACAGGTAAGATAATAGTCTTCCAAGGCAGATACCTTTTCTTTCCTAACCTCCATGAATTTTCTAAGTGATTCAGAGGTATTGGAGGGAGGAGAGTCAATGACATTGATGGGGAAGGATACAGGTGTGAAGGCGGATGAAGAGTCTGTATCTGTGGTTCTGGCGACAGGACGTGCTGATGCTCTGGGAGTAGAGTGATCAGACGTTCTGGGTTGTGGTTCTGTTTGGTTGGGCTCGGGTTGGTCTTGGATGATGGGTTCAGAAGGTAATGGGTCGTATGGAATGGTAAGGAGAGAGGTTGGATCTTCTGACCTAGAGGGTTGGTTCTGAAGCAAATTCCAGAGAGGTGCTTCAGTAGGAGAAGGTTGAAAGAAGGAAGATCTTGGGGAATGTGGTGGAGAGGTGGTTTGTGCGGCTGGTTGGGTTTCAGGAATAGGAGTGAGGGGATTTGAAGAGTGTTGGAGTAGGGCAGAAATAGGAAGTGCATCAAATAAATTCAAATCATCATCAGAGGCAAGTGCAGGCTTACTTGTATGTGCTGATGATCGAGTCACTCTGGCAGGAGGTTCAGTCCTTCTGACCACTTCAGCAGCTGGTTCCACCCGAGTAGGCTTCACCACAATTCTGACCTTCTTCTGCTTCTTCTTTGGAGGACCATCCTCACTATCATCACCATCATCATCATCAGGCTTGCTCTTCGCCTTCTTGACCAGAGGGACATCAGATTCCTCTGAGGATTCGTCCAGAACCATCTTCCTCTTGGTTTTCTTCTTGGGAGGAGAAGAAAACTCTGGAGCTGGTGGAAGTCTGCTGACGAAATCATCAAGGTCAATCTCGAATCCTTGAGCCCTGAGGTCTTCAACATAGCATCTGATGGCTTCAGGATGGTCTGCTTGAGTCCACAGAGGGTAGTCATTCAGAGGCATTCTTCTTCCTCTGATCTCAGAAGATGTGTCCTCATGAGCAGGAGCAATCTTCTTCTGGACCAAACCCATCTTCTTCAGAGAGTTGGCAGTGAAGACATCGCTGACAATTGTGCTCAAGTCCTCTGTGCAACCAGCATCGATCAAATCTTGCACCAAGTTGCTTTCAATGAGAAAGTCTGAGAGCAGCCTTCCAAAAGGGATATATTTGATTGCAGACTTGATGGAGGAGGTGGTGCGAGACTTCCGGATGCATTCCTTCAAATAGGAGAACAGGAAGTAGGGAAGGCAGATCTTCTCCTTGTCTTGAATGAAGAACAGCATCGCCTTCTGGTTGAAGTTGATGTAGTCTGGAGAACTGCCCTTTGGTCGCTGATTGATGCAGTTGAGCAGGATCTTGTGCCAGATTCTTAGTTTGGGGTGAAGATCCATCACCTTATAACTTGTCTTGCCCGGTTTGAAAGTGGTGTATAGGGCCTTGTTGACTATGTCCTTGGTTCTGGGTTTCAGCTTCGATTCCGTCAGTGAGAACCGATACCCATGAGCAGTTTCTGCACCTAGCAGATTCACGAATGACTTCTCCGTGATGATGATCTTCCTACCCAGTATGTAAGAGACCACCTGAGTGTCATCACAATCAGCGTGCTTCCAGAATTCCTTTACTAACTTCTCATACACCGGTCCTCGAAGTCGATTGAAGTAGTTTCCCCAACCTTGAGCTTGGACTTCAGGACGAAGATCAAACCCATTTGCAGCCAAGTTGTCGAGGTTGAATCTCCATTCTGCAAGGACTTGGAGTTCCTCAGGAGGAAATACACAGTGAACGGCACAGCCCCGTTCTTCAATAGGAACAATCTCCTCTTGAGCTTGAGCTTGTTCTTGTGCTGGGTTCCCAGAGCCTTGTTGACCCGTTGCCAAACCGACTACCATGTGAGGGAACTGAGGTGCATCTGCAGTAGATCTTCTGGTTTGTCTCACCATTTTGAAGAGGTTGAAGGTTTGAGGTAGAAGATGAAGTTTGAAGGATGAGGTGAGATCGAGAGAGAAATTGAGAAGGAGGCGGTTTTGAAAATCAGAGAATGCGAGAGTGAAAACCGGAAGTGAGGAAGAACGTGTGTGTATAGTGGGTTTTATAAAATAACCGTTGTTGATTCAAAAAGCACTTAAAGATCAACGGTTGAAAATTAAAGATAGATAGTACAGTAAAATACACAATCACACACAGAAGATAAGCATATCTACACGCAATCATGACAGACTGTCACACGGGCACAAGGAACTATGCATCAGAAATTCTGACGCACGTGTTGTTGTCTCAGCTTCAGAGTCAGTACCAGTGGGCACACACACTCTGATTGAGTTACCTTCTGGACTAGACATCTTCTGATCAAGAAGTATCATAGTCAGAGGTTCTGATCCATCTTCACTCTGGACAAAAGTCCATGTTTAGATTTTTCAGAATAAAATTAAATCTATCTTCAGCTAAGGGCTTTGTAAAGATATCTGCCCATTGATGGTCAGTATCAACAAACTTCAGAAGAAGTACGCCCTTCTGTACATAATCTCTAATGAAATGATACTTTACCTCAATGTGCTTTGCCCTTGAATGCAAGATAGGATTCTTACTCAATGAGATTGCAGCAGTGTTATCACAATAGATTGGGATATTGCTCTCAAGGATCTGATAATCCTCCAGCTGATGTTTCATCCAGAGCATCTGAGTGCTGCATATTGCTGCTGAGATATATTCTGCCTCTGCAGTTGATAGTGCAATGGTTGATTGCCTCTTGCTTGCCCATGAGACTAGATTGCTTCCCAGAAATTGACAATTTCCAGAAGTACTTTTTCTCTCTGTTCTATCTCCAGCATAATCAGCATCACAATAACCTGAAAGCTTATACTCTGATGTTTTCTTATACATCAAGCCAAGGTTAGTGGTGCCTTTCAGATACCTTAGGATCCTCTTAACAGCAGTTAAGTGGGTTTCCCTTGGATCTGATTGGAAACGAGCACATAAATGAACACTAAATAATATGTCTGGCCTAGATGCAGTTAAGTATAGAAGTGAACCTATCATGCCACGATAGAGCTTCTGACATACTTTACCACTTTTATCTTCTTTTTCCATAATGCATGTTGGATGCATTGGAGTCTTGGCCACTGTAGATTCCAGCATATTGAACTTCTTCAGAAGTTCTTTAGTGTACTTGCTCTGATGGATATATGTTCCTTCTGGTGTTTGATCAACTTGTATTCCCAGAAAGTACTTTAATTCTCCCATCATACTCATCTCAAATTCAGCCTGCATCATCTCAGAAAATTCTTTGCATAGAGATTGATTAGCAGAACCAAATATAATATCATCAACATAAATTTGCACAATTAAGATATCATCTTTATAAGTCTTGCAAAAAAGAGTTGTATCTACTTTACCCCTTACAAACTCATTCTCCAGAAGGAATGAGCTAAGTCTCTCATACCATGCTCTGGGAGCTTGCTTCAGACCGTAGAGTGATTTCTTCAATTTGAACACATGGTATGGTTTCTTTTCATCTTCAAAACCTGGGGGTTGATGAACATAGACTTCCTCTGAGATATAGCCATTTAGGAAGGCACTCTTTACGTCCATCTGATGTAGGATTATGTTGTGATTTACTGAGAAAGAAATCAATAGTCTGATTGCCTCCAGTCTTGCTACTGGAGCAAATGTTTCAGTGTAGTCTATTCCTTCCTGCTGGCTGTAGCCTTGAGCAACTAGCCTTGCCTTGTTTCTGACTACATCTCCTTTCTCATTTAGCTTGTTTCTGAATACCCATTTCGTTCCAATAACATGGACATTCTCAGGCTTCTTCACTAAGCTCCAAACATCGTTCTTGGAGAATTGATTCAATTCTTCTTCCATGGCCAGAATCCAATCCTTGTCCTGAAGAGCTTCATCTATGGACTTGGGTTCAATTAAGGACACCAATCCTTTCAGACTCAGCAAGGTCTCTTCAGAGGGTCTGAAGGCAGATCTGGTTCTGACTGGTTCATCTTTGTTGCCCAGAATCAATTCCTTGGGATGAGCTGCAGTGATTCTGCTCTTCTTCAGAGTTTGTGAGTTAGAGGGACCAGCTTCTTCCTCTGGTTCATCTTCCTCTGGTTCAACTTCCTCTGGAGCTTTGCCTTTGTCAGAAACATTAATGCTTAAATCTGCAAACTTTTCAACTAGCTTTGACTGGTCAGAGTCAAGCTTATGATCAAATCTAACATGAATAGATTCTTCAATAGTCTTAGCATCAGTATTATAAAATCTAAAACCTTTAGATCTATCAGAATAACCAAGTAATAGACACTTAGAAGACTTAGCATCAAATTTATGCAATCTATCCTTAGTATTGAGAACATAACAAACACAGCCAAAAGGATGAAAATAAGAAATGTTGGGTTTTATGTTCTTCCACAATTCATAAGGAGTCTTATTCAGAATTGGTCTCACAGAGATTCTATTCTGAATGTAACATGCTGTATTTACTGCCTCTGCCCAAAAGTGCTTAGCCATGCCAGTTTCTTGGAGCATGGTTCTAGCCATCTCCTGAAGAGTTCTGTTCTTCCTCTCAACAACACCATTTTGTTGAGGAGTTCTGGGACAAGAGAAATCATGTGCAATTCCATAGGAATCAAACAGACTCTCAAACTTGTCATTCTCAAACTCTCCACCATGGTCACTTCTGACACGCACAATTCTACAAGCCTTCTCGTTTTGCACTTGAGCAATGAAGGTAGAGAACACAGCATGAGACTCATCCTTGCGGGTTAGAAACTTTACCCATGTCCAGCGGCTATAGTCATCAACGATAACCATCCCATATCTCTTGCCACCTATAGACTCAGTTTTCACTGGTCCAAACAGGTCGATATGCAGAAGTTCTAACGGCCTTGAGGTTGAGACAACATTCTTTGCCTTGAAAGGGACTTTTGTGAATTTTCCTTTCTGACATGCTTCACAAAGAGCGTCTGAAGCGAACTTCAGATTGGGTAAGCCCCTGACAAGGTTTAGCTTGCTCAGCTGAGAAATCTTTCTCATACTGGCATGCCCTAACCGTCTATGCCATACCCACTGCTCTTCATTAACAGACAGAAGGCACTTCACATTCTGAGCCTCCAACTCAGATAATCTGATCTTATAAATGTTGTTCTTCCTCTTGCTGTTAAACAGAACAGAGCCATCGATCTGACTTACAGCCCGGCAGGACTTTTGATTGAATATAACATCATAACCCTTGTCAGCTAATTGACTTATAGACAATAAGTTATGTGTTAAGCCGTCTACCAATAAAACATTATCAATGCATGGACTACTATCTACACAAATAGTACCAGTACCAATAATTTTACCCTTTTCATTTCCTCCGAAGCCAACTTCGCCTCCAGGCTTAAGTTTCAGCTCTCGGAACATACGCTTTTCTCCCGTCATGTGACGCGAGCATCCACTGTCCAGATACCATGATTGGTGTTTCAGTGGAGCTATCAAGGATATCTGCAACATAGATAATCTTGTCCTTAGGTACCCACTTTCTGGGTCCTCTTTTGTTAGTTACCCCAGAGGTTCTGATCACCTTGGGTGTCTCAACATAATATTTTAAAGGAATATTTGCATGATATTTAGTCATAGAGAAAGATCCCTTTTTAAGAGGGTTTTTAGCAACTTTAGCAGGTACAGGATCAGGCAATATGGTACCAGAGGGAACAAAGCATTCATATAAAGATTTAGCTTTAGACACAGAAGGCTCATTTCTAATTGGTTTAGAATAGCCAATGCCATGCATTCCATTTCTGCTTACACCATAGATCATTGAAGCCATTAAGCTTCTATCTACGCATTTAGCCAGGAATCTTTGAAAAGATTTTTCATACTTAGATTCATGCTTACTATCAGAGGCATCGCAGGCAATAACTTCTTCTAACTTAGCAATTTGATTCTTAAGCACAGAGTTAGAGTTAACTAAAGCATGATTATCATTTTTCAAATCAGATATGATTTTCTCATGTTCAGAAGGAGTTTTAGAAACAGCAGATAAGTTCTTTTTCAGCTTCTTATGCTTAGACAACAAGGAGTTATACTTATCCATGATATCAGACAAAGCATGTTTCAGTTCAGAGGTAGAGAAGGAAGCAAATACCTCATTTTCATCGTCAGAGTCTGGATCTCCTTCTGACTCTGCTCCTTTGTCTTTGACAATGGCCATGAGTCCTTGGACTTCACCATCAGAGTCAACATCCTCTGACTCTGATTCATCGAATGTCACCATCAGACTCTTCTTGGTCTTGAAGTGCTTCTTTGGCTTCTTGTCCTTCTTCAATTTTGGACAGTCACTTTTGTAGTGCCCTGATTCTTTGCACTCAAAGCAAGTGACTTCCTTGATTGATGACTTCTTCTGACCTGAGGATTCAGACTTTCCTCTTGCCTTTCCAGAGCCTTTGAACTTGCTCTGCCTGTGCTTCCAGATGCGGTTGAGTCTCTTGGAGATCAGAGTCAGCTCATCTTCATCAGAATCTTCTGATGCTTCTTCAGATTCTTCTTCTTCAGCTTGAAGAGCCTTTGACTTCTCAACTTTAGCCTTTTCAGATTTGGATTTCAAGGCTATGGATTTTTTTCTCAGATCTTGCATCTCTGAGCGCTTCAGCTCATGGCATTTCAAAATGCTGATGAGTTCTTCTAAACTCATATTCTCAACGTCTCTCGTGAGCTCTATTGAAGTCACCAAAGGCATCCAACTTTCAGGAAGACACCTGATGACCCTTATGACATGATCTTTTGTTGTGTAGCTCTTGTTGAGAGGACGTATGCCAGCTACAAGCAGTTGGAATCTGGAGAACATTTCTTCAATGGACTCATTTGGCTCCATGATGAAGGATTCATACTTTTGGATCAAAGATAATGCCTTTGATTCTTTGACTTTCTTGTTTCCTTCATGAGACATCTTCAGAGAATCAAAAATGCCTTTAGCAAACTCACGATCTGTAATCTTCTGGTACTCCTCATAGGAAATAGCACTTAGAAGAATTGCTCTTGCTTTGTGATGTTGTGAGTACAGCTTCTTTTGATCTGCAGTCATCTCTGACCTTGGGATCTTCTTGCCATCTGCATCAACTGGACGCTCGTAGCCATCCACAATAATATCCCAGAGATCTGCATCGAAACCCAGAAAGAAACTTTCCAGTCTATCTTTCCAATATTCGAACCTTTGACCGTCGAACATAGGAGGCTTTGCATTGTAACCATCTCTTTGAGTTTCACTGGTGGTGGCAGCCATTGTTTTTCACACCGGCCCGGATCACTGAACACTGTTAGGTGTGGTAATCAGAACTTGCACTCTGATACCAATTGAAGGTATGAAAAACGGTAGAAAGGGGGGGTTTGAATAACGTTTTCAGTACAAAACTACCACCTTAAAGATTTTGACAAATCTTTCGAGAATCTAAGTGCTAAAGATAAGAGATAGAAAAGCACACAAGGATTTTATCCTGGTTCACTTGATAAATCACTCAAGCTACTCCAGTCCACCCGTTAAGGTGATTTCTTCCTTCTTAGAATGAAGGCAATCCACTAATCAGGTAAGAGTTACAACTGCACTTGAAACCTACAAGTGACTATCAATTACAGTGACTTAGCTCACACTAAGATTCACTCTCTTAGTCTTCTCTAGGATCCGATCAAACTTGATCTCCTAAAGGAACTAAACAAACTGTTTATCAAAGAAATGTTTACACGAGATTTGCTTCTAAAAAGCTGATAGTAAACACTATGAATTTCAGATGAAAGAAAGCTTAGAATATTTTGAATATCTTGCGCGTGTGTTGCTTCTTGTATTCTCTCTTTTCTTGCCGCTTCTTTCAATCTTCAGCCTCTATATATACTCCAAGGATTAGGGTTGAGCGTTGCATGGGAAATGCTACCGTTGGAGGGCAGTTCTGGAAAATCCAGCTTCTGCTGTGGCTGAGAACGTTAGGTAGGTCGTCAGGAAGGTACACTTGCTTTTGTACTTGGATAGCGACTTGACCTTTTAACCTAGGAGACTTCTGATCAGGGGAATACTTCATATTGGAACTTGTGAAGCCGGTTGATCAGAGTCAGAGGGAAAGCACAGATCCTCTGACCATTGTATCTTCTGATTCTGAACTCAGAGGGAAGAACATGGCCTTCAGAGTTTCTTGCTTCTGGACTTCAGAGTTTCCACTATTCAGCTTCTGGATCTTCAGAGTCTTCTACACCATCAGAATATCTGAACCTTCAGTGTTTCTTGGCTATCAGAACTTCTGGATCTTCAGAGCTTCTAGCGACTGAGTCCACATCAGAGTTTGTATAGCTTCAGAACTTCTGAAGCTTTTCCACTGTTCATACTGAACATGGTGAATGCGAAAGCGTTGCTTGGGTTACCCTTTATACACAGTGCTTCTGATTTGTGTGAGATTGAATTGAGGTCAGAGCTTGTAAATAGCACACTCAGAAAAACACGTTAGAGTACCACAATTGTTCATATCAAAAGGTTAACTTGTAATCATCAAAACATGAGTTGTACTACTAGATCAAAACTTGATCTTACATAGGTCAGAAACCCTAGTAAATAGCTAGTTTTCACTTAAAGTCACGATGGGAGCTAATTCCAAAAATCTTCAGAGAAATGTTAGAACTTCTCTTTTTCCATATATCACAATCGTTTCGAGGCGAAACTCTAGGATCTACGAACGTCCGATTCCAATCATCGGAAGTTTGCTGAAACCGAATCCCTGGTATTTCAAAACCCTAGAATCAACCGACAATGAAGACTTTTTCTATTTGGAACATCAAATGAATATTCTACACGCGTACACCCATTTCTCTCGATGATTTCAATCTTTCTTCAGAAGGAAGTTTTCTATTCCGACATCCGATGCAAAAAGCAACTTATCGGGTAAAATAGTTTTACACCGACTATGCATTAGTTGTCAAAAATACAAGGAGACCTCATTTTAGTTTTGGAATTATTTCGCCAAAACCTATCTTAGAATTCATGGAGAATGAAGCCGGAAAAATCAGATTCGCGAAACTTTCATTTTACCGCGTTTTGCCAACCTCTATATATAGCAAGAAAGGTGAGAAAAATTACAAAAACTCCTCCATTTTCTCTCCAAGGCCGCGAGCTCCATAAAAGGAAGAGGAAGAAGAGCTTTTCTTCATTACTTGCTTGATCATCGATTAATCAGTTGCTACTTCAAGGTGTCGAGGTATAGTCGCTAATCCTTACCTCTGATCACTTTTTCCATAGCCTTTCTATAGACTTTTCTGAGCGGATAGTTTTGAGGTTTTTGCAAAACTATCCCGAATATTTCATTTTTGATTCTAAACATCTTCCTTACATGCCCAAGATCACTTCTGCCGGATTAGATTTTCCGTAATGTCGCCGGATTTCCGCCGGAATCAATTTTAGCCTTAAATACCCATTTTTGGAGTAAAGCTTCAACCTTTAGGCTGAAAACTATCGCCTTAGCTTAGTGCTAGTAGGATTAGTTGTCATAAACGGCGTTGGTGACGTCCCTGTCAAATTTTCTTTTTGGGATTTCAGTTTTGAAATTCTAAGTTAAAAATCATGACCAAAATACCCCTGCGACAGTTTTTGATCCGATAATTTTTCCGAGTTCAGAATACCCTTAGTTACGGCTAAAGATAGCATAGGAACCAAGTTTGATCGAAGAAAAATCGAGTCCTACAATTACCTAAAGTGGCCGAGCCCTATAGGGGGGAGGAGGAAAATTTTCTTTTCCGAAAACTTATCCTTTCGCGCTAGATTATCGTACCTCGGAGTATGTACTACTTCGTGTAACTTTAGTGATGTATTGATAGCTTAGTTTCCGATAGATTCTGATAGTATTTCTGTGGTTTTGCTCTAAAGGTGCTTTTGAGGAATTTCCTGAAGAGCAAGGCATAGAGTGTGAAGGAACGTTTGAGGAGAACGCTGGAATAACTATAGGTAAGGGCAACTTACCTTGCTAGTTAATGCTTTAGGTGTCGATGAATTCGACTTGATTTATTGTTTATGCACTTGTTTGTGTTTGACTGGTAAAATGTTTTCTGAGGCTTCGGCTGACAATGTAGATGATTCATCTACTGAAATGTTTTTGAGAGTGAATTTCATGCTAAGTGCTAAGTGGGTAATTTAGGATGTGTAGTGCATGCTTTATATGCTAAGTGCTACGTGGTTATTGCATAATATGTTGATATATGACATGTTGGTTGATTGTGATGAGTTAATTATGCGTTTGCAATGAAAGCTGAGTTTCTGAGTAGTGAGAATAGCGGGCAGGTCATGCCGATTTTATTTTGAGAGTTTTGAGAAAGTTTGATAGGACGAATGAGATTCAGGCCTTGTTATGGTTTTTCATGGATCGAGACATTCTCTGGAGTCATTTGGGATTTGGAGATCCCGGGAACTTATAAGATTCGCAATAAGATTAAAAGGATATTATTTTGTAAAGAAAACTCATAAGACATTAAACAACCTCTAAATCTTCAAATAATGATAATAAACTCGGAAGGAAGCTTAGGATGAAGATCTTAGTTTTGGAAAACGAGAAGTGTCGTCGGATCCAAGTGTTGAGAATGTTGAGAAGTTTTGAGTATGTTGATACTCTTGTGCTGTGGGAGCAGTTATGTCGTTGGGCTATCCGAGGGATAAGCCGGGAAATTGATAGTTTCCGAGTATGTCGATACTCTTTGCTCGCTGAGCAGTTTTTGACCATCGGATGGAGATGAGTCGGATGATTTGGAGATCATCATGAGATACAGTTATGCCTTCGGGTACAGTTTATACCTTCGGGTACAGTTTATGCCTTCGGGTACAGTTTATGCCTTCGGGTACAGTTTATGCCTTCGGGTACAGTTATGCCTTCGGGTACAGTTTATACCTTCGGGTACAGTTTATGCCTTCGGGTACAGTTATGCCTTCGGGTACAGTTTATGCCTTCGGGTACAGTTTATGCCTTCGGGTACAGTTTATGCCTTCGGGTACAGGGTACAGTTTATGCCTTCGGGTACAGTTTATGCCTTCGGGTACAGTTATGCCTTCGGGTACAGTTATGCCTTCGGGTACAGTTTATGCCTTCGGGTACAGTTTATACCTTCGGGTAATTCGGCCATCGACGGGGGATATGATCGACCGTGAGGTTAGGATCGACCTGTTGATTGTCGGGCATAGCGGAGGGAAAAGTCGACCCGCAGGGTTAGGACTGATCCGGCTATGTCAAGGTGGTAAGTGACACTCGAGGGTTATGGTCGACACAATGTCAGTGTTAGGACCGACTCGATCGTGCCCAGCCTACTCTTTCTGGAACCGTCGAGAGTGACGTTGCATTGACATATCATGCACTCTAATTGTATTCGCTGAGATTTGGATGAGTTGATGTTGATAAACATCGTTAAGTGTTTTGATGAATAGATGTTGATAAACATCGTTAAGTGTTTTGATGAATAGATGTTGATAAATATCGTTAAGTGTTTTGATGAATAGATGCTGATAAATATCGTTAAGTGTTTTGATGAGTAGATATTGATAAATGTCGTCACGTGCTTTGATGATTGAATTGTACTAGAGATTTGATAACATGCTATGTTTAAACCTTAGGGTAGACAATGCAGAACTTATATGTATACAAGCAATATATATATATATACCCCTTATACTTTACCTGTTGTCTTGTATTCTCTATACTATATTCTGTAAGTTGACCCTTGCACGTGCTACCTGTGTTTGGGGGGCTATGTATGCCCTTTTTATCAGATGTCGTTGATGAATTCTTTCGTGATTCTTCATCGTTCGGGGAAGACCCGGAGCGAAATGACTACTACTGAGCCTTCGGCGTGGACCCGGACTTCAGGCATGACCAGATGAGAGTCGATGATGGAAGTATAGGGGATGGGTGTTTAGAGTCTACTAAGGTTGGGTGTTAGTGTCCTAGCTCTGACTTATTCTTATTTTTGAGGGCTTGTGTTGCTGACACTTGACCTATCCTTTTGGGATTGTACATTTTGCCTACGGGCGTTACACTTTTCTACTTTCCGTCACTTGAGGTTACTCGTGACGAGGTTGCTACTTACAGCGGGGGCTGTATTTATGTTATATACTAGTTTTGTTATCTTTTGTTGGGAGTTTATTTCTTTCAGTCTTTGGTTCCATTATCAAAAAAAAACATAATTCACGTTTTCCGCTTTAAGTTTCTTGTTGGTTACTAAAGTGACGCCACCGAAATCGGGGTGTTACACATCACACTCAGCGTGTTTCCAGAATTCCTTGACCAATTTGTCATACACCGATCCTCGAAGCCTGTTGAAGTAATTTTCCCAGCCTTGAACACGGACTTCAGGACGAAGATCATACTCATTAGCAGCGATGTTGTCTAGGTCAAATCTCCACTCAGCAAGAACCAGCAGTTCTTCAGGAGCAAAAACACAGTGAACGGCACAGCCCCGTTCTGCAATAGGGATCATCTGCCCTTGAGCCGAAGTTTGAGTTCTCTGAACTTCAGGACCTTCCTGTCCTGTAGCTTGACCAACTACCATCACTGGAAACCGAGTACCTTGGGTTGCTTCACCTCTGTTTACTCTCACCATTTTTGAGCGGATGGAGGTTTTGGGTAGAAAGGAAGAGGATGAATAGAGAGAGAGAGATCGTGGGGATAAGGGTTTTGAAAAACGAAGAGAGAGAGTGTGAAACCGAAAGTGATGGAGAACGTGTGTGTATAGTGGGTTTTGAAAATAACCGTTGTTGATTTAAAGGAAAAAGTAAAATCAACGGTTGAAAATTAAAGACATCATATCAGCAGTTAATACACCAATCACACACAGGAGAGAAGCACATCAACACTCATTACAACAGACTGTCACACGGGCACAAGGAACTATGCATCAGGGTTACTGACACACGTTTACTTTCTCCGCTTCAGAGTGAGCACCAATGGGTACTTATACTCTGATGGAGTTACCTTCTGGACTAGACATCTTCTGATAAAGAAGTATCATAGTCAGAGGTTCTGATCCATCTTCATGCTGGACAAAAGTCCATATTCAGATTTTTCAGAATAAAATTAAATCTATCCTCTGCTAAGGGCTTTGTAAAGATATCTGCCCATTGATGGTCAGTATCAACAAACTTTAGAAGAAGTACGCCCTTTTGAACATAATCTCTAATAAAGTGATACTTTACCTCAATATGTTTTGTCCTTGAATGTAAGATTGGATTCTTACTCAATGAGATTGCAGCAGTGTTATCACAATAGATTGCGATATTGCTCTCAAGGATCTGATAATCCTCCAGCTGATGTTTCATCCAGAGCATCTGAGTGCTGCAAATTGCTGCTGAGATATATTCTGCCTCTGCAGTGGATAGTGCAATGGTTGATTGCCTTTTGCTTGCCCATGAAACTAAGTTGCTTCCTAGAAATTGACAATTTCCAGAAGTACTTTTTCTCTCTGTTCTATCTCCAGCATAATCAGCATCACAATAACCTGAAAGCTTATACTCTGATGTTTTCTTATACATCAAGCCAAGGTTAGTGGTGCCTTTCAGATACCTTAGGATCCTCTTAACAGCAGTTAAGTGGGTTTCCCTTGGATCTGATTGGAAACGAGCACATAAGTGAACACTAAACAGAATATCTGGCCTAGATGCAGTTAAGTATAGAAGTGATCCTATCATACCACGATAGAGCTTCTGACAAACTTTACCACTTGCATCTTCCTTTTCCAGAATTCATGTAGGATGCATTGGAGTCTTGGCAATTGTTGATTCTGTCATATTGAACTTCTTCAGAAGTTCTTTAGTGTACTTGCTCTGATGGATATAAATTCCTTCTGGTGTTTGATCTACTTGTATACCCAGAAAGTATTTGAGTTCTCCCATCATACTCATTTCAAATTCAGCCTGCATCATCTTAGAGAATTCTTTGCATAGAGATTGATTAGCAGAACCAAATATAATATCATAAACATAGATTTGCACAATTAAAATATCATCCTTGTAAGTTTTGCAAAAGAGAGTTGTATCTACTTTACCCCTTACAAACTCGTTCTCCAGAAGGAATGAGCTGAGTCTCTCATACCATGCTCTTATGAATTGTTCTTCCACAATTCATAAGGAGTCTTATTCATAATTGGTCTCACAGAGATTCTGTTCTGAATGTAACACGCTGTGTTTACTGCCTCTGCCCAAAAGTGCTTAGCCATGCCAGTTTCTTGGAGCATGGTTCTAGCCATCTCCTGAAGAGTTCTATTCTTCCTCTCAACAACGCCATTTTTTTGAGGAGTTCTGGGACAAGAGAAATCATGTGCAATTCCATAGGAATCAAACAAACTCTCAAACTTGTCATTCTCAAACTCTCCACCATGGTCACTTCTGACACGCACAATCCTACAAGCCTTCTCATTTTGCACTTGAGCAATGAAGGTAGAGAACACAGCATGAGACTCATCCTTGCGGGATAGAAATTTTACCCATGTCCAGCGACTATAGTCGTCAACGATGACCATCCCATATCTCTTGCCACCTATAGACTCAGTTTTCACTGGTCCAAACAGGTCGATATGCAGAAGTTCTAACGGCCTTGAGGTTGAGACAACATTCTTTGCCTTGAAAGGTATTTTAGTGAATTTGCCTTTCTGACATGCTTCACAAAGAGCGTCTGAAGAGAACTTCAGAGTGGGTAAGCCCCTGACAAGGTTTAGCTTACTCAGCTGAGAAATCTTTCTCATGCTGGCATGCCCTAACCGTCTATGTCATACCCACTGCTCCTCATTAACAGAAAGAAGACACTTCACATTCTGAGCTTCCAACTCAGATAATCTGATCTTGTAAATGTTGTTCTTCCTCTTGTTGTTAAACAGAACAGAGCCATCGATCTGACTTACAGCCCTGCATGACTTTTGATTGAAAATAACATCATAACCCTTGTCAGCTAATTGACTTATAGACAATAAGTTATGAGTTAAGCCGTCTACCAATAAAACATTATCAATGCATGGACTACTATCTACACAAATAGTACCAGTACCAACAATTTTACCCTTTTCGTTCCCACCAAAGCCAACTTCGCCCCCAGGCTTAAGTTTTAGCTCTTGGAACATACGCCTTTCTCCCGTCATGTGACGCGAGCACCCACTGTCCAGATACCATGATTGGTGTTTCAGTGGAGCTATCAAGGATGTAACACCTGTATTCGATTAATTAATAATCGGGTAAATTATAAATTTTAGTCAGGAGAAATTAATATTAGAATAGTATTAATTTTAATAGTATGTAATTAATTAAGAGGGTTTAGTTTTGTGATGGTAATAGTATTAATGGAATTATAATATATTGGAAAAAGGGTAGGATGGAGATTTAAAAAGGAAAAAAAAAGGGTTTGGGAAAAAAGGAAAGAAAGAAGGCCGTGCGTGTGAGAGGTAGCAGGAGGAGAAGGAGAGAAAGAGTAGTGTGTGCGTGAAACCTCAGAAAGGGAGGGAGAACGGTTCCGTTTCAAAGATTTTGATCAGGGAACTCGGAGCTGCACTCAATCCAAAGGTAAGGGTGGGGTTTTGAGTTTCTAATGGGATTTTGGTGAATGATATGTGGATTTGGGGATGTATAATTGTTGTTGTTAATGATGCTCTGGAAATCTGAAATTGAATCCAATGATTTTGGGGATTCTGGGTGATTGAATGGGGGAGGAAAAATCTGGAATTGGGGTTCACAGATTCTGGATTGAAATCCTGGACTAAATTTCTGGTTTTAATTTCTGGTTTGCCATGGTTTTCTGTTTTGAATTTCTGTTTTGAGTTTCTGTCTTGAATTTACGATTGTTGTACCTGTGGTCTGGTTGATGGGATTCATGATACATGGATTCTGTGATGCTATCAATGTATGCAATGATTCATAGGAAACTTTGCTAAATGGCTAGGTACTATATGATTTATGCACAGATTTGATGATGCTGTGCTGCTGTCCAAAATTTTCTGGGCTGCACAGTACACTTCGAGACCTGTTTTCGCCCAGTTAGAGTGCTCAAATGAAGATGTGATCAACTAAGAAATTGTAGGACTTTAAGTTAGCTTTCTAGGCATATAAAATACATGATTTTTGGTTCAGTAACGAATTCATGAGACCGCTTTTAGTGGCTGGTGTTCCTGCTGTTTTTCCAGATTACGGAAATTCTGATTGTTTTGAGGGCTGGACAGTACACTTCGAGACCTGTTTTCGCCCAGTTAGAGTGCTCAAATGAAGATGTGATCAACTAAGAAATTGTAGGACTTTAAGTTAGCTTTCTAGGCATATAAAATACATGATTTTTGGTTCAGTAACGAATTCATGAGACCGCTTTTAGTGGCTGGTGTTCCTGCTGTTTTTCCAGATTACGGAAATTCTGATTGTTTTGAAAATATAATTAGATTTAGCTTACATGTTGTATGAAAGTTAATGTCTTTATGTGCCATGTATTAGCTATGAGGATTATGCATGTGGCTGAACACCTTTAGCATGAAATCCATAATTTATTTACCATATGTGATAGCTTCTTCCATGATTGCATCTGCATACTCTGTGATGGCCTGTATTGGCGATTTGTGATGAAGGCTTATGCCTTGTGCCTCCAATAATTGGCAATTAGTGATGAGGGCTGAAGCCCTGTTGGTACCACATACATATGCATAGTCATTGTTGTGTTCGAATTGTATCCGAGTTGATGATGTTATTTGGGACTGTTTTTAGTAATTGAGCTATGTAAATGTAAAAGGAAATGGTGTGGCCTTAATCTAGCATATTAATTTTCATTCTCCTATTTATGTTACTCGATATCTCACCCCTTCTGTTTGAATGTTACCCTTGTCGGTAACGTGCAGGTAACCAGGAGGAGTAGTCTATAGCTTTTAGTTCGAGTTGGAGTCCTTGCTCTGATACGTAGCACTCGGGGGGGAAATGGACGCTTGTTTTCCTTTCTGTTATAATTTGAATTAAGTTGTTATTTGAGAAGTTGTTTCTGTTTTAAGTTGTGGGCAAGATACTATGTTTTCTTTAAGTTTTAAAGACATTGGATTCGCTGCATAACTATTTGTCAAAGTGAACTAGTTCAATGACTAATTAACTGTCACAAGAGCATTAAAGTTTATTTATGAGTTCATCTCAAAGTTTATGTGCTATGTATCTGTTACAGGAGCATTATGATAATGTTTTAAGTGATTATGTAATGCCTCATGAGTGTTAAACTTTTTATCACTCTGATATTTGCAATACATATACTGTTTAGAATTGGGGTGTTACATTAGTGGTATCAGAGCAGGTCGGTCCGTCCGGCCAAGTTAACGAGTCGTAGTTGTCTAACAATCGAGTATTGTTATTTCATTTTAACTGATTTTTGTATTGTAGTGATAAGATGGCTGGAAGGAATGATGCTGCGATTGCTGCTGCTTTGCAAGCGATGGCTCAGGCTATGCAGAACCAGCCGAATGCTGACGAGAATGCTGGATCTCGTAGTTTGGCGACCTTCCAAAGAGAGAATCCACCGGTGTTCAAGGGTAAGCATGATCCAGATGGAGCATTGGAGTGGTTGAAGGAGATTGAGAGGATTTTCCATGTGATGGATTGCACCCCAGCTCAAAAGGTTCGGTATGGCACTCATATGCTAGCAGTCGAAGCTGATGACTGGTGGCTGGAAATGCGCGACAAATTGGAAGCTGCAGGCGAGGGAATTACTTGGGATGTGTTTCGTAGGGAGTTCCTGAGGAAGTACTATCCTGAAGATGTTCGGGGTAAGAAAGAGATTGAGTTCCTCGAGCTGAAACAAGGGAATCGGTCCGTGACAGAATATGCTGCGAAGTTCGTTGAGTTGGCTAAGTTCTACCCACATTTCAATGGAGAAGGTGCTGAATTTTCTAAGTGCATCAAGTTTGAGAATGGATTGCGCTCTGACATCAAGAAGGCTGTTGGATATCAGAAGATTCGTGTCTTCTCTGATTTGGTTGATAGTTGCAGAATCTTTGAAGAAGATAGCAATGCTCATCACAAAGTTGTTACCGATAAGAGAGGCAAGAGTCAACAGAACCGCGGCAAGCCTTATGATGCGGGAAAGGGTAAACAGAGAATTTCTCCAGGTCAGAGGACTAGTGGGGGAGACGCTCCTGCTAAGATTGTGTGTTTCAAATGTGGGCAGCCTGGTCACAGGAGCAATGCGTGCACTACTGCTGAGGTGAAGAGGTGTTTCCGTTGTGGTAAGGCGGGACATGCAGTTTCTGAGTGCAGGCATAAGGAAGCTGTCTTTTTCAATTGTGGTGAAGAAGGACATATAAGTACTCAGTGTGAGAAACCAAAGAAAGCGCTTGGTAGCAAGGTGTTCGCTTTGGCTGGGACTCAGACACCTAGTGAGGACCGACTTATCAGAGGTACATGTTTCATTAATAGTACGCCATTAATCACTATTATTGATACCGGTGCTACTCATTGTTTTATTGCCGCTGCTTGTGTTGAAAGATTGGGTCTGGGGTTGTCTTCTATGAAAGGGGAAATGGTCGTCGAGGTCCCAGCTAAGGGATCGGTGACTACTTCTCGTGTGTGTTTGAGTTGTCCCTTGTCGATCTTCGACAGAGACTTTGTTGTTGATTTGATTTGTTTACCGTTAAGCGGTCTAGATGTGATCTTGGGTATGAATTGGTTAGAGTATAACTACGTTCATATCAATTGTTATAACAAATCCTTGAGGTTTTCTACTGCGGAAGAGGAAGAAGATGGCTTGATGACTGGTAAACAGCTAAGGCAATTGATGCAAGACGAAGCGCAGATGTTCTCGTTGTTGGCGTCGTTATCTATCGAGAATCAAGCTATAATTGATGAGTTGCAAGTGGTGCGAGAATTTCCTGAGGTATTTCCTGATGAAATTCCTGATATACCGCCAGAAAGAGAAGTTGAGTTTACAATTGATCTTGTACCTGGTACCAGACCTGTATCCATGGCACCGTACAGGATGTCTGCATCTGAATTGTCCGAACTGAAGAAGCAATTAGAGGAGTTGCTTGAGAAAAAGTTTATAAGACCAAGTGTATCACCGTGGGGAGCTCCAGTATTGTTAGTAAAGAAGAAAGACGGAAGTATGAGACTTTGTGTTGATTACAGACAGCTGAATAAAGTGACGATTAAGAAC
The DNA here is from genome assembly GCF_012489685.1 of Lotus japonicus. NCBI lineage: Eukaryota > Viridiplantae > Streptophyta > Magnoliopsida > Fabales > Fabaceae > Lotus > Lotus japonicus. Next base: position 4,984,923 of record NC_080042.1, read on the forward strand.
AAGTATCCGCTTCCGAGAATTGATGACTTGATGGATCAATTAGTGGGTGCAAGAGTGTTTTCTAAGATTGATTTGAGGTCAGGATATCATCAGATTAGAGTGAAAGGAGATGATATTCAGAAGACCGCGTTCAGAACTCGGTATGGGCATTACGAGTATTCGGTGATGCCTTTTGGTGTTACTAATGCGCCAGGAGTATTCATGGAGTACATGAACCGTATTTTTCATACATATTTGGATCAGTTTGTGGTAGTATTCATTGATGACATTCTGATTTTCTCTAAATCGGAAAATGAACATGAAGACCACCTAAGGGTTGTGTTGCAAGTTTTGAAAGATAAGAAGTTGTATGTGAAGTTGGTAGATAGGATGATGGGAGTTAATCAGTCGGAGAATGATGAATTCAAGTTAGATACGCAAGGCGTGTTGAGATTCCGAGGTCGGATTTGCGTTCCCGAGGATGAAGAAATTAAGAAAATGATTCTTGAAGAAAGTCATAGAAGTCGTTTGAGCATACATCCGGGAGCTACTAAGATGTATCAGGACTTGAAAGGCTTGTTTTGGTGGCCTGGTATGAAACGTGATGTGGCACAGTTTGTCTATGCTTGTTTGACTTGCCAGGAGTCGAAGATTGAGCATCAGAAACCTGCAGGGTTGATGCAACCGTTAGAAGTCCCAGAATGGAAATGGGATAGCATTTCGATGGACTTCGTGACGGGATTACCGAATACCTCGAGAGGACATGATTCGATTTGGGTGATTGTTGATAGGCTTACAAAGTCGGCACACTTTATTCCTATTAACATCACATATCCAGTTCCCAAGTTGGCGGAAATCTATACTAAGGTAATTGTGAAATTACATGGTGTTCCTTTGTGTATTGTGTCAGATAGAGATCCGAGGTTTACTTCTGATTTTTGGAAGAGTTTGCAAGAAGCGTTGGGATCTAAGTTGAGGTTGAGTTCGGCGTATCATCCGCAGACAGATGGTCAGACCGAGAGGACGATCCAGTCTCTAGAGGATTTGTTAAGAGCATGTGTTCTTGAGCAGGGAGGTTCGTGGGATACTTATCTTCCGTTGATTGAGTTCACTTATAACAATAGTTACCATTCTAGTATCGGGATGGCCCCTTTTGAGGCGTTGTATGGTCGGAGGTGTAGGACTCCGTTGTGTTGGCATGAATCAGGTGAAAGTGTAGTACTTGGACCTGAGATTGTTCGAGAGACTACTGAGAAGGTAAGGTTAGTTCGAGAAAAGATGAAAGCTGCTCAAAGTCGACAGAAAAGTTACCATGACAAAAGGCGGAAAGATTTGGAATTCCAAGCCGGTGACCATGTGTTTTTGAGAGTCACACCTGTGACAGGTGTTGGCCGAGCTCTGAAGTCTAAGAAGCTCACTCCTCGTTTTATTGGTCCGTATCAGATATCGGATAGAGTTGGAAAAGTTGCTTACCGAGTGGCGTTACCGCCAAATCTTGCTAACTTGCACGATGTGTTTCATGTATCACAACTCCGGAAATATATACCCGATCCATCACATGTGATTCGGATGGATGATGTGCAAGTGCGGGACAATCTCACAGTGGAGACGATGCCTGTACGTATTGCAAATCGTGAGTTGAAGAATCTGCGAGGAAGGGAAATTGCATTGGTGAAAGTCGTCTGGTTAGGAGCTGCTGGAGAAAGCATGACCTGGGAGTTAGAGAGTAAGATGCGAGACTCCTATCCCGAGTTGTTTGCACCAGGTAAACTTTTATTTTCGAGGACGATAATACTCTAAGTGGGGGAGAGTTGTAACACCTGTATTCGATTAATTAATAATCGGGTAAATTATAAATTTTAGTCAGGAGAAATTAATATTAGAATAGTATTAATTTTAATAGTATGTAATTAATTAAGAGGGTTTAGTTTTGTGATGGTAATAGTATTAATGGAATTATAATATATTGGAAAAAGGGTAGGATGGAGATTTAAAAAGGAAAAAAAAAGGGTTTGGGAAAAAAGGAAAGAAAGAAGGCCGTGCGTGTGAGAGGTAGCAGGAGGAGAAGGAGAGAAAGAGTAGTGTGTGCGTGAAACCTCAGAAAGGGAGGGAGAACGGTTCCGTTTCAAAGATTTTGATCAGGGAACTCGGAGCTGCACTCAATCCAAAGGTAAGGGTGGGGTTTTGAGTTTCTAATGGGATTTTGGTGAATGATATGTGGATTTGGGGATGTATAATTGTTGTTGTTAATGATGCTCTGGAAATCTGAAATTGAATCCAATGATTTTGGGGATTCTGGGTGATTGAATGGGGGAGGAAAAATCTGGAATTGGGGTTCACAGATTCTGGATTGAAATCCTGGACTAAATTTCTGGTTTTAATTTCTGGTTTGCCATGGTTTTCTGTTTTGAATTTCTGTTTTGAGTTTCTGTCTTGAATTTACGATTGTTGTACCTGTGGTCTGGTTGATGGGATTCATGATACATGGATTCTGTGATGCTATCAATGTATGCAATGATTCATAGGAAACTTTGCTAAATGGCTAGGTACTATATGATTTATGCACAGATTTGATGATGCTGTGCTGCTGTCCAAAATTTTCTGGGCTGCACAGTACACTTCGAGACCTTTTTTCGCCCAGTTAGAGTGCTCAAATGAAGATGTGATCAACTAAGAAATTGTAGGACTTTAAGTTAGCTTTCTAGGCATATAAAATACATGATTTTTGGTTCAGTAACGAATTCATGAGACCGCTTTTAGTGGCTGGTGTTCCTGCTGTTTTTCCAGATTACGGAAATTCTGATTGTTTTGAGGGCTGGACAGTACACTTCGAGACCTGTTTTCGCCCAGTTAGAGTGCTCAAATGAAGATGTGATCAACTAAGAAATTGTAGGACTTTAAGTTAGCTTTCTAGGCATATAAAATACATGATTTTTGGTTCAGTAACGAATTCATGAGACCGCTTTTAGTGGCTGGTGTTCCTGCTGTTTTTCCAGATTACGGAAATTCTTATTGTTTTGAAAATATAATTAGATTTAGCTTACATGTTGTATGAAAGTTAATGTCTTTATGTGCCATGTATTAGCTATGAGGATTATGCATGTGGCTGAACACCTTTAGCATGAAATCCATAATTTATTTACCATATGTGATAGCTTCTTCCATGATTGCATGCTTAAGTGAGTTGTTTCATTGATTTGTTGCCAAAATTGCCTAAGATGTCAGGGTAATTGTATAGTTGATAAAAATGCATGTGTGCTGAATTGTGTTGTTTTAAGCGATGTTAGTGATGTAGTGATATAGGCGCAATGCCTCATGTTGAAGTGATGATTATGAGATGTATACGTCCTTTTGAGTCGCATAGCATCTGCATACTCTGTGATGGCCTGTATTGGCGATTTGTGATGAAGGCTTATGCCTTGTGCCTCCAATAATTGGCAATTAGTGATGAGGGCTGAAGCCCTGTTGGTACCACATACATATGCATAGTCATTGTTGTGTTCGAATTGTATCCGAGTTGATGATGTTATTTGTGACTGTTTTTAGTAACTGAGCTATGTAAATGTAAAAGGAAATGGTGTGGCCTTAATCTAGCATATTAATTTTCATTCTCCTATTTATGTTACTCGATATCTCACCCCTTCTGTTTGAATGTTACCCTTGTCGGTAACGTGCAGGTAACCAGGAGGAGTAGTCTATAGCTTTTAGTTCGAGTTGGAGTCCTTGCTCTGATACGTAGCACTCGGGGGGGAAATGGACGCTTGTTTTCCTTTCTGTTATAATTTGAATTAAGTTGTTATTTGAGAAGTTGTTTCTGTTTTAAGTTGTGGGCAAGATACTATGTTTTCTTTAAGTTTTAAAGACATTGGATTCGCTGCATAACTATTTGTCAAAGTGAACTAGTTCAATGACTAATTAACTGTCACAAGAGCATTAAAGTTTATTTATGAGTTCATCTCAAAGTTTATGTGCTATGTATCTGTTACAGGAGCATTATGATAATGTTTTAAGTGATTATGTAATGCCTCATGAGTGTTAAACTTTTTATCACTCTGATATTTGCAATACATATACTGTTTAGAATTGGGGTGTTACAAAGGACATCTGCAACATAGATAATCTTGTCCTTAGGTACCCACTTTCTGGGTCCTTTCTTATTAGTTACCCCAGAGGTTCTGATCACCTTGGGTTTCTCAACATGATATTGTAAAGGAATTTTTGCATGATATTTAGACATGGAGAAAGTTCCCTTTTTGAGAGGGGTTTTAACAACTTTAGTAGGTACAGATTCAGGCAATATGGTACCAGAGGGAACAAAGCATTCATATAAGGATTTAGCTTTAGACACAGTAGGCTCATTTCTATCAGGTTTAGAATAGCCAATGCCATGCATTCCATTTCTGCTTACGCCATAGATCATTGAAGCCATTAAACTTCTATCTACGCTCTTAGCTAGGAATCTTTGAAAAGACTTTTCATACTTGGATTCATTTTTACAATCAGAGGCATCACAAGCAATTACTTCTTCTAACTTAGCAATCTGGTTCTTAAGCACTGAGTTAGAATTTACCAAAGCATGATTATCATTTTTCAACTCAGAAATAATTTTCTCATGTTCAGAAGGAGTCTTAGAAGCAGCAGATGAGTCCTTTTTCAACTTTTTATGCTTAGACAATAAAGAGTTATACTTATCCATGATATCAGACAAAGCATGTTTCAGTTCAGAGGTTGAGAAAGAAGCGAATACCTCATTTTCATCGTCTGAGTTAGGATCTCCTTCTAATTCTGAGTCAGAGTCAACAACATCCTTTGACTCTGCTCCTTTGTCTTTGACAATCGCCATGAGTCCTTGGACTTCACCATCAGAGTCAACATCCTCTGACTCTGATTCATCAAAAGTCACCATCAGACTTTTCTTCGTCTTGAAGTGCTTCTTTGGCCTCTTGTCCTTCTTCAACTTTGGACAGTCACTTTTGTAGTGCCCTGATTCCTTGCACTCGAAACATGTGACTTCCTTGATTGAAGACTTCTTCTGGCCTGAGGATTCATACTTTCCTTTGGCCTTTCCAGAGCCTCTGTACTTGCTCTGTTTGTGCTTCCAGATGCGGTTGAGTCTTTTAGAGATCAGAGTCAGCTCATCTTCATCAGAATCTTCTGATGCTTCTTCAGATTCTTCTGCTTCAGCTTGGAGAGCCTTTGATTTCTCAGACTTAGCCTTCTCAGATTTGGATTTCAAGGCTATAGACTTTTTCCTCAGATCTTGCATCTCAGATCGCTTCAGCTCATGACACTTCAGTATGCTGATGAGTTCTTATAAACTCATACGCTCAACATCTCTCGTGAGCTCTATTGATGTCACTAAGGGCATCCAGCTTTCAGGAAGACTCTTGATGACCCTTATGACATGATCTTTTGTTGTGTAGCTCTTGTTGAGAGGTCGTATTCCAGCTACAAGCAACTGAAATCTGGAGAACATTTCTTTAATGGACTCGTTTGGCTCCATGATGAAGGATTCATACTTTTGGATCAAAGACAATTCCTTTGATTCTTTGACTTTCTTGTTTCCTTCATGAGACATCTTCAGGGATTCAAAAATGCCTTTTGCAAACTCACGATCTGTAATCTTCTGGTACTCTTCATAAGAAATAGAACTTAGAAGAATTGCTCTTGCCTTGTGATGTTGTGAGTACAGCTTCTTTTGATCTGCAGTCATCTCTGACCTTGGGATCTTTTTGCCATCTGCATCAACGGGACACTCATAGCCATCCATAATAGTATCCCAGAGATTTGCATCGAAACCCAGAAAGAAACTTTCAAGTCTATCTTTCCAGTATTCAAACCTTTGACCGTCGAACATGGGAGGCTTTGCATTGTATCCATCTTTCTGTGTTTCACTGGTGGTAGCCATTGTTTTTCACACCGGCCCGGATCACTGAACACTGTTAGGTGTGGTAATCAGAACTTGCGCTCTGATACCAATTGAAGGTATGAAAAACGGTAGAAAGGGGGGGGGTTTGAATAACGTTTTCAAGATAAAACTTCCACCTCAAGATTTTAACAAATCTTTTCGAAACTCAAAGGTGCTTAAGATAAGAGATAGAAAAGCACACAAGGATTTTATCCTGGTTCACTTGATAAATCACTCAAGCTAATCCAGTCCACCCGTTAAGGTGATTTCTTCCTTCTTAGAATGAAGGCAATCCACTAATCAGGTATGTGTTACAACTGCACTTGAAACCTACAAGTGACTAACAATACACTGACTTAGCTCACACTAAGATTCACTCTCTTAGTCTACTTTAGGATCCGATCAACCTTGATCTCCTAAAGGGAAACTATACAACTGTATATGAAGTTCTTGTTTACATAGAAATTGCTTCTCAAAAGCTTATATTAAACACAATGAAATTCAAGATGAAAGAAAGCTTAGAAGGTTTGAATATAGCTTGCGCGTGTGAGATTCTTCTAGCCGCTTCTTTCAATCTTCAGCCTCTATTTATACTCCAAGGATTAGGGTTGAACGTTGCATGGAAATGCTACCGTTGGAGGGCAGTTCTGGAAATTCCAGCTTCTGTTGTGGCTGAGAATGTAGGTTAGGTCGTCAGGATAGTACACTTTGCTTTTGTACTTTGGATAGTGACTTGACCTTTAACCTCGTTAGACTTCTGATCAGAGGAGCGCTTCGCATTGGAACTTGTGAAGCTGATTGATCAGAGTCAGAGGGAAGCTTGGATCCTCTGATCGCTGTACCTTCTGATCTTCACTTCAGAGGATCAGTACATGGTCTTCAGAGCTAGTTGCTTCTGGACTTCAGAGTCTTCACTCTTCAGCTTCTGGATCTTCAGAGTCTTCTACACCATCAGAGTTTCTGAGCCTTCAGATCTTCTGGGTTGTCAGAACGTCTGGATCATCAGAGCTTCAAGTGAGCTGAGTCCTTATCAGAGCTTAATATACTTCAGATCTTCTAAAGCTTTTCTACTGTTCAGACTGAACATTGTAAGGCCCAAGTTTTTAAACTTATGCCAAGTAAATAGAATCCTATTCACGATTAGGGTTGATGTATCGTGAAGGGAAACCTGAACTAGAGTTTACCAAATGAAATAAATTATGAAGGAGAAAGTTCAGGAAAAGTCTGAGGATCGTATTGAAGTCGATAAAAGTTATAGCACGATCGTTATACGCTTAAACCTAGGTCAAAAACCCTAGAATATAGCTAGTTTTCACTTATAGGCACGATGGAAGTTAATTCCAAAAATCTTCAGAGAAATGTTAGAATTCCTCTTTTTTCATATATCACAATCGTTTCGAGGCGAAACTATAGAATCTACGAACGTCCGATTCCAATCATCGGAAGTTTGCCGAAACTGAAATCCTGGTATTTCAAAACACTAGAATCACTCGACAATGAAGACTTTTTCTATTCAGAGCTTCAAATGAAGATTCTACACGCGTACACCCATTTCTCTTGATGATTTCAATCTTTCTTCAGAAGGAAGTTTTCTATTCCGACATCCGATGCAAAAAGCAACTTATCGGGTAAAATAGTTTTATAGCGATTATGCATTAGTCGCCAAAAATACAAGGAGACCTCATTTTAGTTTTGGAATTCTTTCGCCAAAACCTATCTTAGAATTCATGGAGAATGAAGCCGGAAAAATCATATTCGCGAAACTTTCATTTTACCGCGTTTTGCCAACCTCTATATATAGCCAAGAAAGGAAGAAAAACACAAAATTTCCACCATTTTCTCTCCACAAACCCGCGAGTTCATCCAAGGAGGAAGGAAGAAGAGTTTTTGTTCAATCCTTGCTTGATCGTTGATTAATCAGTTGCTGCTTCAAGGTTTCGAGGATTAGTCGCTAATCCTTACCTCTGATCGCTTTTTCCATAGCTTTTCTGTAGACTTTTCTGAGCTGATAGTTTTGAGGTTTTTGCAAAACTATCCTGAATATATCATTTCTGATTCTAAACCTCTTCCTTATGTGCCCAAGATCACTTCTGCCGGATTAGATTTTCCGTTATGCCGCCGGATTTCCGCCGGAATCAATTTTAGCCTTAAATACCCATTTTTGGGGTAAAGCTTCAACCTTTAGGCTGAAAACTATCGCCTTAGCTTAGTGCTAGTAGGATTAGTCGTCATAAACGTCGTTAGTAACGTCCCTGTCGAATTTGCTTTTTGGGATTTCAGTTTTGAAATTCTAAGTTAAAAATCATGACCAAAATACCCCTGCGGCAGTTTTTGATCCGATAATTTTTCCGAGTTTAGAATACCCTTAGTTACGGCTAATGATAGCATAGGAACCAAGTTTGATCGAAGAAAAATCGAATCCCACAATTGTAAAAAGTGGCCGAGCCCTATAGGGGAGGAGGAGGAAAATTCCTTTTTCGAAAACTTGTCCTTTCGCGCTAGATTATCGTACCTCAGAGTATGTATTACTTCGTGTAGCCTTAGTGAATATGGATAGCTTAGTTTCCGATAGATTCTGATAGTATTTCTGTGGTTTTGCTCTAAAGGTGATTTTGAGGAATTCCCAGAGGAGCAAGGCTTTGATTGTGAAGGAGTGAAAGAAGATAATCCTGGAGAATCTTCAGGTGAGGGCTACTCACTGAATCTCTAGTTAATGCTTAGGGTCGATGCTTTCGACATTGTTTACTGTTTATGCACTTGGTTGTGTTTGATTGGAAAAATGTTTTCTGAGGCTTCGGCTGACAATGTAGATGGTTCATCTACTGACTGTTTTTGAGATTGACTTACATGCTATGTGCTATGTGGGTAATCTAGGATGTGTGGTGCATGCCTTATATGTTAAGTGCTATGTGGTTATTGCTTAATATGTTGATATATGACATGTTGATTGACTGTGATGATGTAATTATGCTTTTGCAACGAAATCTGAGTTTCTGAAAAGTGAGAATAGCGGGCAGGTCATGCCGATTTTATTTTGAGAGTTTCGAGAAAGTTTGATAGGACGAATGAGATTCGGACCTTGTTATGGTGTTTCATGGATCGAGACATTCTCTGGTATCATTTGGGGATTAAGAGATCCCGAGAACTTATAAGATTTGCGATAAGACTAAAAGGATATTATTTTGAAAAGAAAACTCATAAGACATTAAACAACCTCTAAATCTTCAATTAATGATAATAAACTCGAAAGGAAGCTTCGGATGCAAATCTTAGTTTTGGAAAACGAGAAGTGTCGTCGGATCCCAGTGTTGAGAAAGTTGAGAGGCTTGAGTATGTAGATGTTGTTGTGCAGTTGGAGCAGCTGTCGTTATTGTGCTGTTGGAGCAGCTGTTGTTGTTGTGCTGTTGGAGCAGCTATGTTGTTGGGCTATCCTGGGGATAAGTCCGGGAAATTGATAGTTTCCGAGTATGTTGATACTCTTGCTCGTTGAGCAGTTTTGACCATCGGATTGAGATGAGTCGGATGATTTGGAGATCATCATGAGTTATGTGTTTGTTGTGAGGATGTGTCTTTTGTCGCAGAATCGACTGTTACCTTAGGGTAAGCTTTTAGAGACTTTAATTTAGCTAGAACACGTGGCGACGTGTCGAGTGAGATTCGGAGACGTTGTTTGACTAATCATCCTGCATTCATGCAACATTAATGAGGTATTAACACAGGACGTACTCTGGACCTCGTCGGTTTCCAAAATGGTCATAAGACCCGGAATGCCGTGTAAGAGCGTTTGTAGACGTCTCTTGTAGCAGACCGAAATGGCAGACCTACGGGTTACGGCTGATCTGACTACCTTTGTGTGGTGTAAGAGGCACGCGGGCCGAAATGGTCCCACCGTGGCTGGTGCTAGGGCTGATCCGTTGATGTCCATCCGTTCCGGATTGCATATTGGTTGACTGGGTTAACTTGCATTGCATATCATGCAACATGCATAACTAATTTAGTTGTCGAATGTGATTGTTATTTGTTAATCCTATTTGGAACATGTTAATTGTTATTATTGCTGTTATGTTCATTATGGAATATGTAACCCTAGGATGTTATCTCTAGCTATAAGCCTAAGTGGCTATCTATCATATGTACCTATTGGGTTTATTATCTACATAGTTCTTTGGAGTTGACCCTCGCGTCTTCTGTGTGTGTTTTGGCGGACAACGCCTTTTGTCAGATGTCCATTGCGGACTGGTTCACAATGGTCCACCCTTCGGGGGGGATCAGATATGAGATGATTGACCAGGATGACCCCGGTTCGTGGGTGGTAGACCCCGCTAGCCACCGCGCGACGTACTCCGGGAGGATCATGGAGGACCATGTAGATAGTGAAGGACTCTTGACGTCAGGAGTGCTACGGAGATGCTCTGTCAGCTTCAACTTGCCACCGGGCGTTCACTGTGGACCAGGATTTGGAGGAGCACCGCCGCCACCTTCGTCTTCGTATGAGGAGGACCCCTCCGAGGAGGAGCCTGTGGGAGTGCATTCATCAGAGTCCAGCACACCCAGCGTTGCGATCATTGATGATCAGGATTCGGGCCCTAAGCCCGTGAGTCCAGCATCGGAGCGTACTGCGGTTGCGAGGGGAGGACGGATAGGGTTGGTAGGCTTTTTGTGTGTTTTCCTTATGGGAATCACAGAGAGTTGGTTGGACTTAGGAGGTCTTATTTTCAGGCCATTGGGTCAGCTTATTCTCAGTTTTGAGGGATAGTGTTGCGGACACTTACCTTTATATATTTGGTTTGTATATATTGCCTGCGGGCGTTACACTTTCTTACCCGTCACTGGAGGTTCACTCGTGACGAGGTTGCTACTTACAGCGGGGGCTGTTATATATATTGTATATTAGTTCTGTTGTTTACGCTTTTGGGTTTTACTTAATTCAGTCTTGTCTTAGTTATTATCGAAAAAAAAAATATTCACGTTTTTCCGCATTAAGTTTATTTTTGGTTACTAAAGTGACGCCACCGAAATCGGGGTGTTACAAACATAGTGATTGCGAAAACGTTGCTAGGGTCACTCTTTAAGCACAGTGCATCTGATTTGTGTGAAATTGTGACTAGGTCAGAACCTGCTAAGAGCACACTCAGAAAACACGTTAGAGTACCATAATTGTTCATATCAAAAGGTTAACTTGTAATCATCAAAACATAGAGTTGTACTACTAGATCAAAACTTGATCTTACAAAAGTTTTAGATTGAAAACATTATTCAAACCTGCCCCCCCCCCCCACCCCCTTTCTATCGTTTTTTATACCTTTATGTCGGTCTCAGCTCCAAGTTCCCCACGACGTCGGGAGAAACTATGCTACCGGGATATTCATAGCTCATGGCAGCCGAGGTACGGTCCCGAAGAAATCAATTAGCATTCTCAGCTTCTTGCTCCTGAATTCTTTGGGAAATGCCCTCTTGCACTCTAGCATCAATGTGGTCTTGCATTTCTTCCTCTGTCATTATTGCAGCCATGGAGGCAATCTCAGCAAGCCTTTGTGAGTTAAGACGAGCCCACCTCTTGCCCGACGACGAAGGGTACGCTCGGGCTCCAGATCAAATAGTAATGACTCCGAGTTGAACCCACCTTGCATAAACTACAAACACAAAAATAAAGAAAAGGTTAGTAATACCAATTCAATGTAATTTTCAACACAATACCAACTTTTAATTTTAAACCAAAAATCACAAACAATCCTCGGCAACAGTGTCAAAAACTTGATGGATAATCTGCAAGTGCACATAGTTCACCCGGTTTTAATTATCGAATCCATAGAAATTGTGAGCGATACACCTTGGTTTAAGCCTAAAGTTTGAAAGTTTAAAAAGCGAATAAAACTCAATTTTGATTTGGTTGTTTGGTGACAAAGCAATGTCGAAGTAGCAATGTTAAAAACGCGAGAAATAACAATGATTAAATCGTTTTGGGTTTTCATTCAACTAATTTATTTTAGTAAACCTATCCTATGCATATGTATTCATGAGTTTCTCCTTGATGTTATAGCCTAAGCAACTACCTATCGATGCCTCGCAAAGATAATTCTTTCAAACTAAAATATAAGTTCAATTCCTTGCGTTCTTAAACAATTGTTTGAAGCATAAAGCGTACAATGTTCAAGCCAAAAAACCAAATCCTTCCTCTATTCCTAGCAGCAAGTATAGAAGGGGTAATCCCAAAACAAGTCCCTAAACTACAATACAACTTCCGTTTTGATTATAGATTAGCATAAAGCAAGCGTGCACTCAAGCTTAAAGATAAATACAAAAATGAGATTCAAAGATTGACCCAAAGACATTTACATAGAGATAAGAATTAAAACTAAAACTTCATAGTATCACTTAAACCAAAAGCAAAAAGAAAACAAGTCAAGCATGGCTAGAGAGTCCATTCAAAAATGTAAAGAAACCTGAGATTACAAAGGTGGAGACCTCTCACAAGCCCTAAGAATGCTCCTCAACTTCTAAACATAGGCAAAATATAAAATGGCAAAAGGTCCCTTGAAAGAAAACAACAAAATCTTATTTATAGACAAAACTGGCAAGCCTGGGCGCTCCAGCACCCAGGTGCCATGCTCGATCGCCAGCTCCTCGATATCCAACCTATTGCCCCACCTGGCGCTTGGGCGCCAGACTTCATCCACTGTTGAAGGTGGCGCTCAGGCGCCAATTGCACGCTAGAAAGCCTTTGAAAATTCCACTTTATTCCTCTTCAATGCAAACTCAAACCTCCAAGCTCTTTGGTCTTCCCTCTTTATCAATTTCAGACCTGATTGCTTAGTCAACAAGCTTAAGAAAATATCAGGAAACTCAAAGGTTTAATCACATAGAGGTCCCAAAATAAGTGGAAATTCCCTAAGACCCATAAACTTTACAAAAATGCAACAAAAGTCCCTATAAAACAACAAAATTACTAAACTAATGAAAATGCACAAATAAAAGGAAAAATGCATGAAAAGTATCAAACACTACATGAGACAAAGAAAAAGACACTCGAAAGTGTAACGCCCCGATTTCTCGAGTGTCACACAGTAACTAATCACGTGAATTTCACAAAGAATTTTCGCCGATTAATTAATTAACCTTTAATTAATGATAAAAGATTCAATTAATGCGAAACTTAACCTTTACAAAAAATTCAATGCAGAATAATTAAAACATATACTTCTGAAATAGAAATAACTTCTTAATGAAAGTAAACCATAACTCCAAGAGTGCAACAATAAATTCTTGGGCTAGAGCCCTACATCAAAAAAAACCTCGACAGTAAAATAAAATAAATAATAGTCCGGTGCAAAACTCTCAGTCCCACTACAAAGAACTCCTAGTCCAGATCCTGCTTCGGAATATCAGCTTCTGCTTCACGCGCCCTCTTCTTGGCCCGTTCCAGCATGATCACACTTTTTCGAGGTCCCACCCTGAAGCACTTGGGACGACCAGGAACGCGCAGCCCGGACTTCCGGCTTGACTTCAGGTGGCGGAGATTCCACTGCTTCCTCCTCTTGTAAGTGTGACTCTACTGTCGTGTCCTCCGAAGGGTCTTCTTCTTTTCCTCCGAAGTATCTTCTTCCTCAGCCTCCTGAAACCTAGCTGGAGGATGCGGAAACATGACTGATCCGTCCCTGAGAACCTAACTTGCAATGAGCGACCCAACCCTAATCCTTGCCTAGAATACTGCACCGCCGACATAAATTCTCCGCACTCCGGAATTGTCGGCCTCCCATAGTCGGTCTTCATTTGCACTATCCAGAACAATCTCCACCCTCGTGATATCCTCCATATCCATCGAGAGCGGCATCTACCCACCCCCCCAAATAAACAAGTAAACACAAAACAGGGTCAGGTCCAACAGAAAAATAACAATCACAAGTACAACAGTATCACAATATAAACGTTATATGTCGTTTATGGATATACAGTCAGTTAGTCAGTACTAACGGATCCTCACATCGCACAACCCACCAAAACTCCTTGGCCAATCTCGATCATCCGCAGATGAACAATTCTCGGAGGGGACCGCAGTACAACCCTCAATCACGTGGAGACCTAACCGGCTCATCCAGAAATCACTCAGGGAGACCCACACAATCAGTCCCTATCCCACGACTAAATCATGGTTATCACGTGGAGACCTAACCGGCTCATCCACAAAAACACCCTCGCGTGCAAGCCCATTGTTCTCATGGACCATAGTCTACCTGACCTATGTCTGCTAATTAATTTCACTTGCAAGCGAGTCACAACATTATTAATTCTCTTTCTCTTTGTTCTTAAGGCTCTAAAGTCAAACCTAGAGTCTTAATTTCATGTCGCAGAAATAAAACAACAATCTAAGCGCCCAAGGGAATTACAGCTGGATGAGCGACCCTTGAACAATTCTCCAATAACAATACAATTCCCTTGAGGTATGGCATAAACATACTCTCATGCATAATATATCATGATAAAATTATCAAGTAAGGTATCCTAAGGCTTTCATATTAAAACGAAAGAAAAGAATTCACCGAACCCCCAAAAGTAGGGTTCGGCCGAGCCTCAAAAGGCCCTTAGGGTTTCCAAAAAAATTTCTTTTCTTTCTCTTTGGTCACCCAAGTCGCCTCGCCCGTAGGTTGATTCCATACAACCTTCACTAAGGATACTTCCTTGTTTCTCAAGCGCTTCGTGCTCCTGTCGACGATCTTGATGGGTGGCATCACCATCGTCAGATCATCCTTTAGCTGAATGTCATATGGTTCAAGAACATAAGAATCATCAGCCATATACTTTCGCAATTGCGACACATGAAGCACATCATGGATATTGGATAGGAAAGGCGGCAACGCAATCCTATATGCCACTGGCCCAACTCGCTCCGTAATCTGGTACGGTCCAATGAACTTTGGAGTAAGCTTCTTAGACTTGATCGCCCTCCCAACACCTGTCATCGGGGTAACCCTTAAGAAGACATGATCTCCAGCTTGAAATTCCAGCTCTTTCCTTCGATTGTCAGCGTAACTCTTCTGACGACTCTGCGAGATCCTCATCTTTTCTTGAATTCGCTTTACTTCTTCGGTGGTTTGCTGAACCAGCTCGGGTCCAATCACTAAGTTCTCCCCATCTTGATGCCAGCACAAAGGCGTCCGACACCTCCGACCATACAAAGCTTCATAAGGTGCCATCCCGATGCTCGCATGAAAGCTGTTGTTGTAGGTGAACTCAATCAGCGGCAACAACTCATCCCGGCTTCCTTTATGATCTAGCACACAAGCTCTTAGCAAATCCTCCAAGGATTGAATAGTCCTTTCGGTTTACCTATTCGTCTGTGGATGATAAGCGAAACTCAATCTTAGCTTGGTTCCCAAAGCTTGTTTCAAAGCTCCCCAGAAATGTGAGGTAAACCTCAGGTCTCTGTCCGACACAATGCTAGATGGTACCCCATGCAGATGAACAATCTCTGCAATGTAGATCTCTTCAAGTTTCTCCACCTTGTAATTCAGACTGATCGACACGAAGTGAGCAGTCTTCGTCAATCGATCAACCACTACCCAAATTGCATCAAATCTTCTTCGTGTTAAGGGTAACGCCGTCACGAAGTCCATAGAGATGCTATCCCATTTCCACTCCGGAACATCCAACGACTGTAGTTTTCCTGCTGGCTTCTGATGTTCCACCTTAGCCTTCTGACAAGTCAAGCATGTCGACACATACTCAGCTACTTGTTTCTTCATCCCAGGCCACCAGAAATGAAGTTTCAGGTCTTGATACATCTTGTTCATTCCCGGATGAATGCTCAACCTGCTCTTGTGACCTTCATCCAAGATCAACCTTCTCATAGTTGCGTCATTGGGTACACAAACTCGCCCTTTACAACGCAGGATGTTATCGCTTCCGACAGAAAATTCTGGCGTCTTCCCTTGAGTAACTAGTTTGTGCCACTCAAGTAATCCTTCATTAGTCTCTTGCTTCGATTTGATCTCATCCAAGAGCCCACTCGACACCGTCACCATCCCGAAACTAAGCTTCCCTTGAGCTATCTTCACATCCAAACTCAGATCTCGGAACGCCTCCAGCAGTTCTAACTCCTTGACCATCAACGAGGATACATGCATAGCCTTTCGACTAAGAGCGTCAGCTACAACATTGGTTTTCCCCGGATGATACTGTAGGTCAAACTCGTAGTCCTGCAGGAATTCCATCCACCTTCGTTGCCTCATGTTCAGATCCTTCTGATCGAACAAATACTTCAGACTCTTGTGATCACTGTAGATCGTGAATGTGCTGCCATACAGGTAATGCCTCCAAATCTTGAGAGCATACACTATAGCAGCCAATTCCAAATCATGCGTAGGATAGTTCTTCTCGTGAATCTTCAGTTGTCGCGAAGCATAAGCAATCACTTTCTTCTCCTGCATCATTACACAACCCAACCCATCATGTGAAGCGTCACAATAAACGTCGTATGGTTCTCCTTCCTTGGGTAAGGCTAGTATCGATGCAGTAGTCAGTCGCTTCTTCATCTCCTGGAAACTCTCTTCACATTTCTCTGTCCATGCAAAAGGTTGATTCTTCTTTGTCAACTGAGTCAACGGTGAAGTCAACTTTGCATAATCCTTCACGAAGCGTCTATAGTAGCCAGCGAGTCCGACAAAACTTCTGATGTCGCTTGCTGTCTTAGGTTGTTCCCATGACATAATCGATTCAATTTTGCTGGGGTCAACAGCCACACCCTGACTTGATATGACATGACCTAGGAACTTCACCTCTTCCATCCAGAACTCACACTTCGAGCCATTAGCATATAGCTCATTCCCCCGCAATACTCCTAGCACTTGACGCAAATGCTCTTCGTGTTCTTCTTTACTCTTCTAGTAAATCAGAATATCGTCAATGAACACCACCACGAACTTGTCCAGAAATGGTCTGAACACACGGTTCATGTAGTCCATAAATACTGCGGGTGCATTGGTAACTCCAAACGGCATCACGAGGTACACATAATGCCCATATCGAGTTCTGAATGCGGTCTTCTGGATGTCAGTCTCCTTGACACAGATCTGATGATATCCTGACTTCAGATTTATCTTCGAGAACACAGTAGCACCCCGAAGTTGATCCATCAAATCATCTATCCGAGGCATCGGTTAACGATTCTTCACTGTCACCTTGTTGAGCTGTCGGTAGTCCAGGCATAGTTTGGATCTTCCGTCCTTCTTCTTTACCAACAACACTGGATCTCCCCAAGGCGACACACTCGGTCGGATGAATCCCTTGGAAGAGAGATCCTCCAACTGCTTTGCTAACTCCGTCAACTCTGCCAGTGCCATCCGATATGGCGCCATTGATATCGGTCCTGTACCGGGCATAATGTCAATGGAGAACTCCGTTTCTCTTACTGGCGGTAATCCAGGCACATCATCTGGAAATACATCCACAAAGTCTAGCACCACCAAAATGTTGCGTACGTCGCCGTCGTTCTTCGCCTCAGCCACGATAGAGTTCACGAATGCTGGTGAACCCTTCCCCAAATTGCACGAATTCAAGTAATCCGTAATGCCAGGATCCGAGAAGACTACGACCTTGTTAGCACAGTCCAAGAGAACGTGATACTGCGCCAACCAATCCATTCCCGGGAACACATCGAGCTCTTTAAGCCCCAAACAGACGAGGTTCGCAAGAAACATCTGATCCTCATAAATCAACGGACATTGCAAGCATGCCGTGCGCGTAACTAATCGATCGGCGGCACGGGTCGTCGCCACCAAATCGAATGGTAAATCAGCAGTTAGCAATCCTAACTTTTCCACACATTCCTCAACTATGAATGAGTGTGTAGCACCAGAATCAAATAACACCATTAAAGAAGTTCCAGCGATAACACACGTACCCTGGATAAGATCATCGGTCACAACAGCTTGTTCGCCAGACATCCCAAACACACGACCTGGAGCAGAAGGTCCCTTTCCCCTAGTAGCATTCAGTACTGGCTCGGTCTTAGCATCATTAGGACAATCCCTCTCAATGTGCCCTTGCTTCTGGAACTTCCAGCATATAATCTCCTTCCCACACTCATTAGCATAGGGCCCCTTCTGGTTGCACTTGAAGCAGACGACATCATCCTGAGGAACACGGGCTTCGCCTCTTCCAGCAAAAGGTACCCTGTCAGCAGGGCGTTGGTAAGGCTTCTTCATCGGAGCCTTGCCCCTGTCAAACCTACCAGCTTGTCTCTGTCCATCAAACCTTCCGTTCGGCCTTTGTCCAGAACGAATCAGACCTCCTCCATCAGACTTGCCCCTCTGGCGATTCTTCATTGACTCCACTTCACGAGCTTTCTCCACCAGTTGTTGGAAAACTCTAATTCCCAATGGCCTCACAGACTCCTCAATGTCATTCCTCAAACCCCTCATGAATCGGTTGCCTAGGTACGCTTCATCCACTTGCACTTGGAAAAAGCGAAAGTGTTTGGAAAGGGTCTCCAGTCTTGCAGCATATTCCCTTACGGTCATCAACCCCTGTCTCAGGTTGAGGAATTGATTCTCCATGTCTTCCCTGGCAGTCTCCGGGAAGTACTTCTCCATGAAAGCCCTTTTGAAAGACTCCCAAGTTATGGCCACATGGTTAGCAGTCATCAATTGTTTGGCGCTCCGCCAGCAGTACTCAGCGTCACCCTTCAGCATAAAGGTCGCCAAGTTCACCTTCTCTGCATCAGGACTGTTGAGAGCCTCAAAGATTTTCTCCATTTCCTGAATCCACAGATCAGCTTTCTCGGGTTCAACCTCGCCTTGGAACTTGGGTGGTCCTTGGAGGTTGAAGTCAGTTCTCATACGGATCTGGTCCTGAGCCAGCTCCCTTGCAGCCCGTTGTGCCCTTCTGGCATCTTCCTCAGCTCTCCTGGTGTTCTATTCAGCTTCCCGCTGAAGCTGTGCTGCGGCTTGGGCAGCAATAGTGGCAGCATGCTGGGTCATCACCTGAGCCAGCTGAGCCATTGCTTGAGCAAGCTGAGCATTGGTTGGGTCCTGTCTCGGAGGCATCCCGCTTAGAAATAGAACCACAACCCAATGTCAGTGCCCACAATTAAAAGAAATAACTAAGTATGCAATAAATAACTAATATCAAGTATCACGGCAATGATACTAACTTCAGACAATCCCACTGTCAAGCAAACATCTTAGCAAACAAGTCTACCCAATCCTCACCGCGGAGTTTCAAAAACACCTTTCTCAAAAACAAAACACAACGAGTTCGGAAACTCGTAAGCCCTAGTGCTCTGGTTTCTCAACCGGAGCTCGGATACCACAATGTAACGCCCCGATTTCTCGAGTGTCACACAGTAACTAATCACGTGTATTTTCACAAAGAATTTTCGCCGATTAATTAATTAACCTTTAATTAATGATAAAAGATTCAATAATTGCGAAACTTAACCCTTACGAAAAATTCAATGCGGAATAATTAAAACATATACTTCTGAAATAGAAATAACTTCTTAATGAAAGTAAACCATAACTCCAAGAGTGAAATAATAAATTCTTGGGCTAGAGCCCTACATAAAAAAAAATCTCGACAGTAAAATAAAATAAATAATAGTCCGGTGCGAAACTATCAGTCCCACTGCAAAGAACTCCTAGTCATGATCCTGCTTCGGAATATCAGCTTCGGCTTCACGCGCCCTCTTCTGGGCCCGTTCCAGCATGATCACACTTTTTCGAGGTCCCACACTAAAGCACTTGGGACGACCAGGAATGCGCTGCGCCCGGACTTCCGGCTTGACTTCAGGTGGTGGAGACTCCACTGCCTCCTCCTCTTGTAAGCGTGACTCTACTATCGCGTCCTCCAAAGGGTCTTCTTCTGTATCCTCCGAAGTATCTTCTTCCTCGGCCTCCTGAAACCCAGCTGGAGGATGCGGAAACATGACTGATCCGTCCCTGAGAACCTGACTTGCAATTAGCGACCCAAACCTAATCCTTGCCTAGAATACTGCACCGCCGACATAAATTCTCCGCACTCCGGAATTGTCGGCCTCCCATAGTCGGTCTTCATTTGGACTATCCAGAACAATCTCCACCCTCGTGATATCCTCCATATCCATCGAGAGCGGCATCTACCCACCCCCCCAAATAAACAAGTAAACACAAAACAGGGTCAGGTCCAACAGAAAAATAACAATCACAAGTACAACAGTATCACAATATAAACGTTATATGTCGTTTATGGATATACAGTCAGATAGTCAGTACTAACGGATCCTCACATCGCACAACCCACCAAAACTCCTTGACCAATCTCGATCATCCGCAGATGAACAATTCTCGGAGGGGATCGCAGTACAACCCTCAATCACGTGGAGACCTAACCGGCTCATCCACAAATCACTCAGAAAGACCCACACAATCAATCCCTATCCCATGACTAAATCCTGGTTATCACGTGGAGACCTAACCGGCTCATCCACAAAAACACACTCGCGTGCAAGCCCATCGTTCTCATGGATCATAGTCTACCTTACCTATGTCTGCTAATTAATTTCACTTGCAAGCGAGTCACAACATTATTAATTCTCTTTCTATTTGTTCTTAAGGCTCTAAAGTCAGACCTAGAGTCTTAATTTCATGTCTCAGAAATAAAACAACAATCCAAGCGCCCAAGGGAATTACAGCTGGATGAGCGACCCTTGAACAATTCCCCAATAACAATACAATTCCCTTGAGGTATGGCATAAACATACTCTCATGCATAATATATCATGATAAAATTATCAAGTAAGGTATCCTAAGGCTTGCATATTAAAACGAAAGAAAAGAATTCACCGAACCCCCAAAAGTAGGGTTCGGCCGAGCCTCAAAAGGCCCTTAGGGTTTCCAAAATTTTTTCTTTTCTTTCTCTTTGGTCACCCAAGCCCTTGTACGGCCCCAAACAACACATTGATCATCCCAAAATTTCAGAACTCATCACATAAGGATTTCAAGTCATTATAAGTAAGTTTGCATTAGCAAAGATGGAAAATCATGCATGACATAGCATGACAAATTCTTTAAAAAAAACTTGACTAACGACCCATGCATGAAAAGAAAGGAAAAAGTGCCCCGAACCCTTGGAAATAGGGTTCGACCGGACCTCAATGGGGCTCTAGGGTTTTGAAAACAATTTCCTTCCCTCCTTTTCAACCTCATAGGCCTTAGTCCAGCCCCCAAACAACCATACAATCACTCAAAAATTTCAGATTCAACATCCCACACCATTCACGATGTAACATGTGAAGTACAAGCCAAACATAGCATGTATTTATAAGATTTTCACATAAAATCATAGATCCAAATCAACATCATCCAATAAGGATTATTAGACATGGTATTTCAAGCATGGAAGTCCAGCAATAAACATGTTCATAGAACTCATGAAAAAAACATTCATGATCACATCTTTTTTTCATGAAATTTCCATAGCAAGACCCTAATATACTACCCAAACCTAGGACCAGCCCTTACCTTGTTTGGTGATGGAAAAACAGAAGTTTGGAGATGAAAAGAAGGTTCAAAAGCTGCTGCCCCTGTTCTATCTTTCCTCTCCCTCGCGAATCCCTCTCTCTTCGCGCTCTCTCCCTTGCTCGCGCGCGTGACCGGCGACGATGGTGGTGGCTTGGGCGGCGTCTCCCTTCTCTTCTCTCACACGTTCTCTCTTTTCTCTCTTCTGCTCTCTCTTTGTTTTTCACGTGAAGGTGCTGTAGTGTATCTCTGTTTTCTGATTGTGAAAGAATAGGGTTTCCCCCCTTGGCTAAAACCCCATGCAAACCACAAGTGGGCTAGGGTTTGGTTTTCCCTTTTCAAGCTCAAATCTCATCACCTCTGACCCAATTAATTAAAAACCCTAACCAGGTCTTATTTAATTAAAAACTTACTCTTTTTAATTAAATAACCTAACCAAATTCGAAATTAAAATAAAAATGCACAAATTAATTCGCTGGCCCTTTACTGCCAGAACCACACTCGGTCAAAATCGAATATCTCAAGCTACAGGGGTCGGAATGACCTGATTCCACTTCGAGAGTTTTCTACTCTTAAAGGGCTACAACCCTCATGAAGGAAGTTTTCCCACATGAGGTCGTTAAGACCCTCTAAAATTTCACACAAGTTGACAGTTGTAATCTGCCAATTTCCAAACTTGAACAAAACCCTCATTTTATTCAATCTTTCTCAAAAACAAAACAAACTAAAATAGGGCCTTACAAAAAGAAACAAAGAAATGACCCGAAAAACTAGGACAAACGGAGGGTCATCAGAACCCTGGCCCTTTCACCTTTCATTCCTCTCAACTCTTATGTCCTCGGTTACGACTTTTACTAAGATCAAATATTCTCATTTATTGTTCTTTTTCTTTCAGGCTACTTTTTCTTTTTCTACTGTGCGTCATTGAACCATTTCAACTCTAATACCACTTATTAGGCTAGTTGCGCGATGGCCAAAAATGATGTCGAAGGTAGGAGAGTGACGAGTTATGAATGTGGGTGTGGTATAGTCCAAAATGCATGTAAGTGTTTTCTCACGTAGGGTTCAACCTACCCCAAGTGAGACTTCTTATTTCAACAATACTAATCGGTATATCCAAACACTATATACTTTATCCAATAACCAGCAAAAAGACCACGAAAATCAAGTACACCATAAACATGCATGATGTAGCACTATTCACTTTCAGTGGTCACAGACTTAATGATTCTCATATGTGGAAACAGATGCATGGTACCACATGTGTGACATAAGGTTTACCTATAATTACTTTAACGAACATTACAGATACTATTTTTTTTTTCAAGACACTCAACACGAGAGCATCCTCATTAACTTCCAAAAAATCATACAGAAGTTGAATAACTGCTTAATCCAGTTGGAGTATTTAAGTAACATTGTTTATTTTGGTGCAACATGAGTACATGACACTTTCTATTGCTTAAATTTTAGCAATATTGTTTATTTAAGAAACGGTTGTTTATTCTCTTTCTAAATGCTTTTTTCTTAAAAAATTATATTTTTTCATTTATTTATCAGTTTGAATAATATCATGGCATTGAAATAATATAAGTATATGAAGTATAATGGGACCCAACAAAAAGTAAAATAAGCAACTGTGATTCGAGCGAATTCCACACGGGTTGCTTAAGTCCTTTACCTTTGCATTGGAGATGCTACGTGATACATAACCCTAACATCTAAGGAAGCGCATGTTATCATGCAAAGTAAGCAACAAATTTAGAGAGAAGAAAGAGATAGTAAACACTTTAAGAGAAGAAAGAGATAGTAAACACTTTAACAAAGTGAGAAATTAAGTGCAACACCTAATTGTGATTTATTGTAGTTTATAACCGACACAAATTACATAATATTAAAATAGACAGTGACAAAACAAATAGATGATAAAATATAGTTTATAATTTGTGGCCGTTAAAACCGTGAGAATCGCCCTTGATAGTTCTGGGCTTTTAATTTTTTAACTTTTTTTTCCTAAAAACCGTTAGATTTCTAACAGAAAGATAACGGAAAACCAAAAATGCAAACGACAGTTAACGTGGAGGACGAAAATTGCTAATTTTTTTTGTTAAGGACCAAAATCGCACAATTGGTATAAGTTGGGGACCAAAATTGCAGTTAAGCCCAAAATTTATTATGGACCACTTTTTTGTGGTGCAAAGTTGCACCACTCCCTTTCGACCCACAATAATAAGTTTTTTTTTTTAAATCAAAAAACATATTTTTATTAATCTTTAATTAATTATTAGGTTAATTGAATTAGGTCAAATTAAATAGTCATGTGTTAGTTCACCTTCTTCTTTTCTTCGTCCCACCCAACAACCACTGCCACCCACAACCCTAAACCAGGACCGCCGCCACCACAACCCTAAACCCCACCACCACCATAAAATCGAAAGAGAAAAGCTTTGGGTCGTCAATCTTCTCTAAGGTGGTTGGGTGAAGTTGAAATCGGAAAATTTCAAAAAAAAGTTGAGACAAGTAGAGGGATACCACAAGATTTGGTGCCTCTAAAATTTTCTCCAGATCCGACTGCATCTCCTCGTCCAGCGCCAGCCACCTCCGCTTATCGCGGCGTCTGATTTCTGGGTTGAGACTTCAATCACGACCCACCTTCTTCTTCCCTTCTTTTCCTTCGATTTTGGATCTGGGGTTTGTGGGCGGTTTTTGGGTTGGTGGTGGCGTGGATTGGGAGTGGGTTCTAGGTAGTGGTGGGTTGGGAGTGGGTTTTGGGTGGTGGTTTGGATCTGGGGTTTGATCGGCAATGAGAGCCATGAGTAGGCCATCGCCGCCCCGCTAGCTCGAGCATGAATAAAGGACGGTGAGGGGCGCTGCTGGTCCTTCTTCTCCTTACAGTGGGATTTTGGATCTCGGATTTTCTGGGTACTGTGATTTGAGCTTTTCTTTTTCTCGATTTTTCTGTGACTATCTGGGTTTTGTTGTTGGATTTGTGGGGTGTTGTTGGAGGAGGATGTGAGCGGTGAAGGATTTTCTGGGTTTTTTTCGGATTACTTCATCTTCAACCTTCTCAAATGAATCAAACATGTGTTTCGTTGTGCCCCTGCTGCATTTTTATTTCTTGTTGGACATGAAGAAGATGAGAAGAAGCTGGATGAAGATTGTTTTTTTTTAAGATATTGATATTGGGAGGTAGAAGATGAAGAGGAGAGATGAGAGAGGAGAGATTATGGGGAATTAGGTTTTAATTAACTCAATTAAAATTATCACAAATTAATTATTGTGATTAATAAATATGTGTTTTTATTTTATTTTTTTAAACCGGGAAATCTGTAATAGCAGGTCAAAAGGAGAGTGGTGCTCACAATTAAAAAAAGGAGAATGGTGCAACCATGAACCAGAAGAAACTGGTCCAGGTTAAACGTGCCCATTTTAATACTCTACAATTTGAGTCGCAAAGAAAACAGCACAAATTGCACGTGTCACAAGATTGTCACAGAAAGTCTGAAACGATATACTCTACTAGAATCATTTTCAATATTGTTAATTCATGGACAGGTTCTTTCACGTTGTAGTTTCTAATATTCAAGATCTTAGTATCAAATTCTACAGTCACCATACTTTAAATTGCGCAATTATTGTAAATTCAAATACGCCATAAAAATCTTTAATTTAGTCAATATTATATCATGAAGGAAGAATATCATGAAACTGCACTCAAATCAGATTTTGTCGCATCCTTTGTAATATAGCCAACATGTGATGATTCTCAGAAAGTGAGAGCCAGCTTCCTCGTTTGGAGGGCATTGTACAGAACCTGGCTTTTCCATGTGTGCTTTCACTGTTTGTAAGTTTACCTCAGGGACATGAAATTCAATGCAACAGTAAATTTATTACTTGTCGATCACTCCCAAAAAAAGGAGTGGAGGGGGAAAAGGGTAAGGATTAAATCCTTACCCTTGATTAATATGTTCAAGAAAAAGACATGGATTAATATTATTGCACATTTTAGAAGGCTATGTCTACTGTGTAAATTAAAAATAAATATGGTTCGCAAGTTAGAATGAATTTTCTGCAAATTAATTTAGCACGCACAGAGAATAAGGATTTTCAGTTTTCTCTGTTTGAATGGGTGAACAACCCGTCAGCTTGTCTTGGAATTTTCTAGTAGGTGCGGGCTATGTGTTATTGCTGTGGGACTGCACTATTTCTTTGATTCTACTGCGGGAAGGTTGTTAATGATGGAGCCTCTATGTGCTGTTTATTACATGAACGATTAATTGGGTCTGGTCCTCTCAGTTTTTTCATGGAATTCTAGGACTGGGTTGCTTGCTCTATGCTCCCCTTTTTCCTTTTCTAGCTAGTTCCCTTTTCTGAATTTCTGTAATCCTTTTATTGTTGTTCTATGTGTGTTTCAATTTTCTATCATCGATCTCTTGTATTCGGGTTAGCACCCTTATGTTATATTTGAATGTATTGACTTGATTTATCAACAACAAAAATTTACAGAGCATATTATAAAGAAAATGTACTAAATGTTAGCGGTAAAAACCTGATTAAAGGGGATGATGTCAACAATATCCACTATAGAATTGAACTCGCCATTTTAGAATTGATATCCTATATATCAATTGGAAATTTGTAAAAGAAAAGGAAAACTATAGTTTAGAACTAACACATAGAGGTAAAAAACGTTTATCTCTACTTGATAAATTTACCCAGCTAAGTGTATGTTTGATTTAACGTCTAGCCACAATCAAAAGGAATAAGAACAATTTCTTCCCTTCATATATATATTTTGATATATGATTTGGAATGTGTGGCCATGTTGTTGAATGTATAAACAAACATAGGTAATTATTATTGCAATGATGAGCTTCCAAATTGTTGATTTGCTTGTGTTGATTCAAGTTTAGGATCCAAAATGGAGTCTAGTTGCTCTCTTTGTGAAAACCCACCGCTCATGTTCCTCACAATTCCTCCATTAACACCAAGAAAGTCCAAAGTCAACTTATCAGATCCTCCAAAGCACACACCACCCAGATTTTGTGATGACAATCTTTTAGCCTCCTCCATGATGTGAAAATGAGAAACATTATTGTTTTCATTCCCTTTCACATGGCCAAACA
Organism: Lotus japonicus; assembly: GCF_012489685.1. Taxonomy (NCBI): domain Eukaryota; kingdom Viridiplantae; phylum Streptophyta; class Magnoliopsida; order Fabales; family Fabaceae; genus Lotus; species Lotus japonicus. Next base: position 5,011,427 of record NC_080042.1, read on the forward strand.
TCGAATTGTTGTTTCGGTTCGCAAGAGAGTTCATTATCCCATGTAGATGATGTTGGTGGTCATTTTCCATGCTTGATCTTATACCTTCTCCCTTACTATGATCACTTCCAAAAGTGGCAGCAAAATTGTTGAGTTCAGATTCTGAACCATTGGTGGAGGAGCTCTCCATTCGTCTTAGTAGAGAGGAACCATTATTAATGGTTGTTGTGGATAAGCCCATTTGTGAAGCTTTCTGAAGCAATGCAGTTGCAGACATGTGCGGGGGCATGTTGTTCTCTTGTTGCAGTGATGAATTGCCAAAGATTGAAGACAAAGCTGAACCAACTTGGTGATGATTGCTACTGCCAGGGCTATTTGTGTAGAGTGTTGTTCCTGTTTAAAATAAAGTTTTAGTACTGTCTTACCGTGAATCAAGAAAAACAAGTTCAAAAGATAAAAGAAATTTTCTACAAATTAGTGTTAATATATAAAGACTGTGCTGCAAATAATATGTACTAAAAGTTAGTGGTAATAACAAAGTTCGAGTGTGTTTGCGATTTGAGTTTTGAACGGGAGGAGAGCTGAGGGAAGGGAAAGACTTTCAAGAAGTCCTCCCCTTATTTTTGAGCTTTTAAGATGGGGGAAAGGTTTGGAGAATTTTTTAAAACCCTTCAAAACCCACAAGATTTAGTTGTTTTATAGTGTCACTCCAAACTGAGGGGTTTAGTGCAATTCTGAACTTGTAAACAAGGGAAAGACTTACCCATTTCCTTCTCAATTTGTCTTCCCTTCGAAGTATCCCTTGTCCTCCCCTAAAAACTCACAAACATAGAGGAGGAGCAGGGATGACTTTGAAGACCGAGAAGGAGAGAGCAAGAGGGGGTAAGCTCTGCTCTTGAATTTGCTACTCCAAAATCCCTCATTTTGGTGAACTAAAAATATAACTAAGAGAGGGTTTGGGTGGTGTTAGAGGGTTTCTTTGAATACCCTAAAGCCTTCCTCCCTTCTTAAAAAGTCACAAACAATGGGAGGACTTCTTGAAAGTCTTTCCCTTCCCTTCCCTTCCCTCTCCTGGCCTCCCCTACTCTCTCCTCCAAAATATAACTCGGAAAAACACCCTTAATTATTACTTAAATTGATTAGAAATGTACTTGTTACTGCAGAAATATAAATAATAGACCAACTCATCATGTAGCAATCTAGCAAATATATATAATAACATTTAATTTTCTCATTTTCTATAATCTTCATCTTTTCTTTTTTTTTTACAGTTCTTCAGTTACCTGCAGTTATACTGTTGAACTGATCAGGGATGGTGCTGTCGTTGCTATTACTATTTGGGAAGAAGCTGAGGTTGAAAAAGTTTGCAGCTGAATTAGCAGAAACTGATGATGGTGCAGAAGTACTGGTGTTGTTGGTGGTGGGACCTTGAAAATCAGGGAGCTGCATAAGACCATGCAGCTGCTTGTTCGAGAATTGTCCTTGGTGATGATGAGATTGAAGGTCTTGAATCCCTTGATTTGGGTCAGCCATGAAGAAAGGTGATGAGGAAGACAATGACTGTGGTGATGATGAGTGCGCAAATGATGACTGTTGGAAAGGTGAGATCAAGTGCTCAAATTTTGGTGCACCTGCAGCAGCATTGCCTAGGGTTAAGATACTGTTTTGGTTCTGAAGTTGGGTACCCACTTGGGATAGGCCTAAGCTCATGTGGTTGGTGCCATAGAGATGAGTTCCCAGAGGGTTCAGGTTGGAAGGGTGCCTTGCACTCTCATGTGCTAACGCATCACAAAAGGCTCTATGAGTAATAAAACTGTCACGCCTGCAACAAAGAGAATTAATTAATTTGGATAAGTATGGTAGTATAGATAGGATTATCAATACAATTCTAGTCACATAATTCATCCAAGTATAAGATATGAGCTTAACTATTGTATGTGTTTAAACTGATATATAGTCCCACGTTAGATAATATGAAATGATAATAATAGTTTATACTTTATAAATAAGAGTGTTGGAATTTGTCTGAATTAAATCGCACCCTCATATATAGCCCTCTGTACTTTCAAATCATGAACAATAATTTTACTAGCAAATTAATTAATTTGCATAAGATGTTATAGAAAGCATTAGGTACAATTCTAGTCACACAATTTACACTTAGTTACAATTTTATATTTTATATGTGCAATTTTTACTATTAACCAATTAGAGTATGATACACGATTAAAATAAGTTTTCAGGAAATAATGACAAATAAATTAGTGAATAACTGAATTTTTTATTATTCAACCACACACAAACAACACCCAAAAAATAGTAGATAAGTTTTATCCTAATTTAAAAAGTCAAGATAAAACATTCAATAATTTTGAGATATATTTTCGTTGAAATTCGATATACTATTTCGGTATTTCAGAATAGAAAAATAAAATCCACCTCTACTTAAATGAAAACTAGAATTAAACCTCTATCCAAAACAAAAATTATGATACCAAAATCCGAAACACACCAACAACTCCCTATCTAACTACCACTTTGAGGGCTTTATTTGATCACCCAAAACGAAAGAATTATTGACAAAATTGATGAAAGTTAAAATCAATACCGCAACATGGGACCAGCCTCAATAAATGCAAGGCATGTCCATTTTGAACCATGTGAATTCTAGTGAAAACGATCGTACAACCAAAGGGTTACTAAATTCTCGGCAAATCTTGTGGGAAAACAAGAACTATAGATATCCAAATTAATGAACAAATATAAGAAAGAGAGCCACTGACATTAATGAACAAGAATGTACCATATTTGATTTGAACCACGTATAAATATATGACCAACTTATCATCATGTGACAACAACCCCAGAAATAAAAAATCACTGTGGCCATTACATTGTTGCTAAAACTACACGTGAATGGGAATAACGATAGAGAACGTTGTTCCCGAGAACAAAGTTGAAGTTGCTTGTTTTTTTCTTCTCAAAACATTTCAATTTGTTAGTGTGTTCACTCACGTGCGAGAACAGTCTCACAGTAACACCCAAACATAAACGAACAAAAGAAAAGAAAAAGGTAGAACGGCTTTGGCTCCAGTTTATCTTTTGTTAGAAGCATTTTCTTCAGCTACCATCCATGCTAACATTCTTTTCTTTTCATTTTAAAACTTACTCAACTATCTACTAGTCTTAGTTCACACTAGTTAAGTTAGGTGAAGGGTACAAAATGCTGTCTATCGAGTGCTTTTAGTTCAGAAACTTTTATATGATAAATAATTAAGTTACACCAGAGAAGTTCTTACAATAGTTAATTAGTTCAACTAACTAAATGTTTAAAATAACTTCAATGAAATCTTCATAGAATGTTGGTTCATTTATCTTTTTTTATAATCAATTATGACACACGAGAACTATTTAAAGAAGATTTTCCCAGTAATTGATTTTGGCGTAGGTTTTTCAAACAGGCACTCAATGCCTTTTCATTATTATTACAATGCATTTTAACTTTTAAATTTGCTGTAGCTGCCGGTGCCTTATTCTTATGGTGTGTTTGAGTAAAAACCATAATTAAGTGTATATGAAAGTTAAAACTTATTTTATAAAAAGTTATTCATAAGTTCATTTAAAAAATTTAATGAAATAAACCCAAAATATCGTATTTGTAGGTATAAGGTCTTATTTTTAAGTTAAATAGTTTATCAAAATAAGCTGATCAAATCAGCTTATAATTATGTCATAAGCTATTAAGCATTCTTAAGATAAGCTCAAATAATTTTTCTTAAAACGTACTCATGTAAGTACACCAAACATTCAACAAAACTAAACTCAACTAAGTTGGACATAGATTTTGGTACCTGGAGAAGAGAGTGCCACAGTCACATCTATACTCTCTTGTACCACAAGTCTTAGAATGTGCTTTCCAATCTGATTGAACAGCATACTTCTTAGAGCACTTTTCACACTTCCACTTCTTCTCACCGTGCTTCCGAGAGAAGTGCTTCTTGATCCCAGTGAGGTCTCCAAGAGCCCGTGAAGGGTCATGGTGGACACAAGTGGGTTCAGGACAGAGATAAACCTTTCTCTTTGCCTGCTCTTTTGTATTCTTCTGCTTTAGTTTCCAAGGCAAGTTGTGTCCTCTTCTGTGGAGCTGTAAATTTTGCTCCCTTTGGAACCCTTTGTTGCATACCTCACATATGAACCTGTTTGTTGCCATTAGTGTCTTGGGAGATAGTGCTATCACCTCAGAATCTGGATCTGTTGTCACCATTGAAAGAAAAATAAAAATATGTCACTAATTAAAGCAAAATTTTGGACAATTCTATGCTTCAATGAGCATTGAGGAGTTAATAAATATTAAGGATTTAAAAAAAAAAACAATGACAAAAAATTTATTAGTACAGTAGATAAACATAGAGGAAATCCAGCAATAATAGGGTTTTCTTGTCAAGTATGTTTCTGGAGAAGAAATCCAGCAAACAATTTCAAGAGGGGTATTTTTCAAGTACATATAAATGCTTTTAAGTAATCAAATAATGAAGAATGCATAGAGCTACTTGCATGGTGTTCCAGGTTGATGATTCCTCCTCTTCTTCTGAGGAACTACAGGTGGAGCAGCAGTTGATGAAGAGGACTGGTGTTGTTGTGTATTCTGACTTTGATTTTCTTGTCTGATTTCCAAGAATGGTGAGGAAGAAGCAGCCATGTTGTTGTTTTGCAAACTTGAGATGCAACCCTGGGATTTCTTAAATTTGAAACCTGTTATATAGAATGTTATCAAATTCCTTAGCAAATAGAAAAACTAAATTCCATGCTTTCTTGTCTCTTGGACACCATAAAATAAAAAAGGGAAACAAAAAGGCATAAGAAAAAAGAAGGAAATAAAAAGACCTGAAATCTATATATGTTTCATTTTACCTGCTTTTTCTTGTCCCTTTGAAAGCTTTTCTGATTAAATCTAGAAAACACCAAGGAGAGTTTATCTAATTAGGAGACACCAACAATCCTGAGATAAAAGAGAAGAAAACAATCACTCTGTAGACCTACTCATCTTCTCTCAAGCTATAGCTATTGTTTTCTTATGCATAAAACTTTGCTTCACCCTCTTCTTTTATTCCTCAATCATTTGATGTCTTCTATACATAAATAATACTAGGCATACTTGTCCACCCATACGCATACCCATATCCCTTTCTCTCCCTTTTTTGTCTGTTTCTCTTAGCTACTTCCTTTACTTGTATGCATTTATTCCCTCATCCTTGTTGTGTAATTTGTAATGGAAAATAATTTGGTGTGGTGAAGTAACAAATTAATAGAAGGTAATTTGTGTCACTATTGTGCAGCTCTTGCACAGCACAGGCTACTGTGTCCTTAGCAGGGTGATAGTTCGGGGCCACCGACCCCGTAGGCCTTACAGTCTCCTTATCTCTCCTTCTCTTGTTTCATATCTTATTGCCAACATGCACACACAAGTTGCTCTATATCCTCATTTCCCTGCCCACCATGAATTGCCAGTTATATTTTTTTTTTTACGAAATAAAATGATGGGTCCAATGCACTTTTGTTCAATATTAACAACAACGTCTTGCGCAAGTGAGGATAAATATTTTAAATTAAAGTGATATCTCGTAATTGCATAAAGGATTTGTTATTCTTTTAGATATACGTTCTCTATCATATATATCTTAGTATATTTATTTTTTTAAGGGGAATAGTAGATATATATAAATATAACTTGTTGAGAAACAACCCCTTTCAACTTTCAACTTGAGTATAATAACCTAACCAACAAAAGTTGGTAAGCAACACAAGGAAGCTTTTAAAGACCAAAACCCTAGATCTTAGTATATTTATATTATATCATGAATGATTCATTTCAAGTTTGATACACCCTATTATAATATTTCACGTACACACTTCCTTCTAACTCACTACTACAGAAATGACATTTTGCCACGCCTCAATTGTCACGGTTATAGGCGGAACCGTAGCAAAAGCTCAATTGCCACTGTTATAAGCGGAACCGTGGTAATATGAGATAATATTTTATTATTTTTTTTTGAGGGACCGTGACAATAGAAATTTTCTCCAATTTTGTTTAGAAGAAAACCCTAAAGCTGTGCAATCCCTCTCCCTCCCACGCTCTATCCTACTCTTCGCAAACCATCGACCTGCCGACGAAGCTCCGATCTGTTCCCGTCCCTCTCTCGTTTCCCTGTCCTTCCCTCCCACTCTTCATCGACCTATCCCTCTCTCCCACCAGCGAATTTAGTGCGGAGAATTCTGAGACGGAGCGAGCCGCACAGGAAGAAAGGTTCTCTTTCTCTTCTCTTCAACCCTTCCAATCTCTCTTTCGTTTTTGCATCTGGTGGTGTTGTTTTGATTTTCTGTTGCGAATTCTTTAGGTGAAATGTGGAACGTGTGGAGAACTGAGCCAGAGAGAAACTTGTGTGGTCTTAAACGACACCGTTCCGATCCAAGTTGGCAAGGGTTCTACCCATCTCATTCAAAAGGTAATCAATCAATCTCTTCCTCTCTAATCAAACAAACATATTATTCACTTGAATAAAGAGTAAACCCTTATTTTTATGAAAGATTTTGATAAGCTTGGGGAATGAAATTAGTGTTTACTTCACTCTTTCCAGAATTTTATGTCATGACCCATCCCAATCTTCCTTCTTACCCCACTCACAAACCATCCCCCATTACCTCCCCCCTCACTAACCTTCCCCAAATCCCTCCACCATATAGACCCCTTCTTGAATAAGCTCATGTGGTTGGTGCCATAGAGATGAGTTCCCAGAGGGTTCAGGTTGGAAGGGTGCCTTGCACTCTCATGTGCTAACGCATCACAAAAGGCTCTATGAGTAATAAAACTGTCACGCCTGCAACAAAGAGAATTAATTAATTTGGATAAGTATGGTAGTATAGATAGGATTATCAATACAATTCTAGTCACATAATTCATCCAAGTATAAGATATGAGCTTAACTATTGTATGTGTTTAAACTGATATATAGTCCCACGTTAGATAATATGAAATGATAATAATAGTTTATACTTTATAAATAAGAGTGTTGGAATTTGTCTGAATTAAATCGCACCCTCATATATAGCCCTCTGTACTTTCAAATCATGAACAATAATTTTACTAGCAAATTAATTAATTTGCATAAGATGTTATAGAAAGCATTAGGTACAATTCTAGTCACACAATTTACACTTAGTTACAATTTTATATTTTATATGTGCAATTTTTACTATTAACCAATTAGAGTATGATACACGATTAAAATAAGTTTTCAGGAAATAATGACAAATAAATTAGTGAATAACTGAATTTTTTATTATTCAACCACACACAAACAACACCCAAAAAATAGTAGATAAGTTTTATCCTAATTTAAAAAGTCAAGATAAAACATTCAATAATTTTGAGATATATTTTCGTTGAAATTCGATATACTATTTCGGTATTTCAGAATAGAAAAATAAAATCCACCTCTACTTAAATGAAAACTAGAATTAAACCTCTATCCAAAACAAAAATTATGATACCAAAATCCGAAACACACCAACAACTCCCTATCTAACTACCACTTTGAGGGCTTTATTTGATCACCCAAAACGAAAGAATTATTGACAAAATTGATGAAAGTTAAAATCAATACCGCAACATGGGACCAGCCTCAATAAATGCAAGGCATGTCCATTTTGAACCATGTGAATTCTAGTGAAAACGATCGTACAACCAAAGGGTTACTAAATTCTCGGCAAATCTTGTGGGAAAACAAGAACTATAGATATCCAAATTAATGAACAAATATAAGAAAGAGAGCCACTGACATTAATGAACAAGAATGTACCATATTTGATTTGAACCACGTATAAATATATGACCAACTTATCATCATGTGACAACAACCCCAGAAATAAAAAATCACTGTGGCCATTACATTGTTGCTAAAACTACACGTGAATGGGAATAACGATAGAGAACGTTGTTCCCGAGAACAAAGTTGAAGTTGCTTGTTTTTTTCTTCTCAAAACATTTCAATTTGTTAGTGTGTTCACTCACGTGCGAGAACAGTCTCACAGTAACACCCAAACATAAACGAACAAAAGAAAAGAAAAAGGTAGAACGGCTTTGGCTCCAGTTTATCTTTTGTTAGAAGCATTTTCTTCAGCTACCATCCATGCTAACATTCTTTTCTTTTCATTTTAAAACTTACTCAACTATCTACTAGTCTTAGTTCACACTAGTTAAGTTAGGTGAAGGGTACAAAATGCTGTCTATCGAGTGCTTTTAGTTCAGAAACTTTTATATGATAAATAATTAAGTTACACCAGAGAAGTTCTTACAATAGTTAATTAGTTCAACTAACTAAATGTTTAAAATAACTTCAATGAAATCTTCATAGAATGTTGGTTCATTTATCTTTTTTTATAATCAATTATGACACACGAGAACTATTTAAAGAAGATTTTCCCAGTAATTGATTTTGGCGTAGGTTTTTCAAACAGGCACTCAATGCCTTTTCATTATTATTACAATGCATTTTAACTTTTAAATTTGCTGTAGCTGCCGGTGCCTTATTCTTATGGTGTGTTTGAGTAAAAACCATAATTAAGTGTATATGAAAGTTAAAACTTATTTTATAAAAAGTTATTCATAAGTTCATTTAAAAAATTTAATGAAATAAACCCAAAATATCGTATTTGTAGGTATAAGGTCTTATTTTTAAGTTAAATAGTTTATCAAAATAAGCTGATCAAATCAGCTTATAATTATGTCATAAGCTATTAAGCATTCTTAAGATAAGCTCAAATAATTTTTCTTAAAACGTACTCATGTAAGTACACCAAACATTCAACAAAACTAAACTCAACTAAGTTGGACATAGATTTTGGTACCTGGAGAAGAGAGTGCCACAGTCACATCTATACTCTCTTGTACCACAAGTCTTAGAATGTGCTTTCCAATCTGATTGAACAGCATACTTCTTAGAGCACTTTTCACACTTCCACTTCTTCTCACCGTGCTTCCGAGAGAAGTGCTTCTTGATCCCAGTGAGGTCTCCAAGAGCCCGTGAAGGGTCATGGTGGACACAAGTGGGTTCAGGACAGAGATAAACCTTTCTCTTTGCCTGCTCTTTTGTATTCTTCTGCTTTAGTTTCCAAGGCAAGTTGTGTCCTCTTCTGTGGAGCTGTAAATTTTGCTCCCTTTGGAACCCTTTGTTGCATACCTCACATATGAACCTGTTTGTTGCCATTAGTGTCTTGGGAGATAGTGCTATCACCTCAGAATCTGGATCTGTTGTCACCATTGAAAGAAAAATAAAAATATGTCACTAATTAAAGCAAAATTTTGGACAATTCTATGCTTCAATGAGCATTGAGGAGTTAATAAATATTAAGGATTTAAAAAAAAAAACAATGACAAAAAATTTATTAGTACAGTAGATAAACATAGAGGAAATCCAGCAATAATAGGGTTTTCTTGTCAAGTATGTTTCTGGAGAAGAAATCCAGCAAACAATTTCAAGAGGGGTATTTTTCAAGTACATATAAATGCTTTTAAGTAATCAAATAATGAAGAATGCATAGAGCTACTTGCATGGTGTTCCAGGTTGATGATTCCTCCTCTTCTTCTGAGGAACTACAGGTGGAGCAGCAGTTGATGAAGAGGACTGGTGTTGTTGTGTATTCTGACTTTGATTTTCTTGTCTGATTTCCAAGAATGGTGAGGAAGAAGCAGCCATGTTGTTGTTTTGCAAACTTGAGATGCAACCCTGGGATTTCTTAAATTTGAAACCTGTTATATAGAATGTTATCAAATTCCTTAGCAAATAGAAAAACTAAATTCCATGCTTTCTTGTCTCTTGGACACCATAAAATAAAAAAGGGAAACAAAAAGGCATAAGAAAAAAGAAGGAAATAAAAAGACCTGAAATCTATATATGTTTCATTTTACCTGCTTTTTCTTGTCCCTTTGAAAGCTTTTCTGATTAAATCTAGAAAACACCAAGGAGAGTTTATCTAATTAGGAGACACCAACAATCCTGAGATAAAAGAGAAGAAAACAATCACTCTGTAGACCTACTCATCTTCTCTCAAGCTATAGCTATTGTTTTCTTATGCATAAAACTTTGCTTCACCCTCTTCTTTTATTCCTCAATCATTTGATGTCTTCTATACATAAATAATACTAGGCATACTTGTCCACCCATACGCATACCCATATCCCTTTCTCTCCCTTTTTTGTCTGTTTCTCTTAGCTACTTCCTTTACTTGTATGCATTTATTCCCTCATCCTTGTTGTGTAATTTGTAATGGAAAATAATTTGGTGTGGTGAAGTAACAAATTAATAGAAGGTAATTTGTGTCACTATTGTGCAGCTCTTGCACAGCACAGGCTACTGTGTCCTTAGCAGGGTGATAGTTCGGGGCCACCGACCCCGTAGGCCTTACAGTCTCCTTATCTCTCCTTCTCTTGTTTCATATCTTATTGCCAACATGCACACACAAGTTGCTCTATATCCTCATTTCCCTGCCCACCATGAATTGCCAGTTATATTTTTTTTTTTACGAAATAAAATGATGGGTCCAATGCACTTTTGTTCAATATTAACAACAACGTCTTGCGCAAGTGAGGATAAATATTTTAAATTAAAGTGATATCTCGTAATTGCATAAAGGATTTGTTATTCTTTTAGATATACGTTCTCTATCATATATATCTTAGTATATTTATTTTTTTAAGGGGAATAGTAGATATATATAAATATAACTTGTTGAGAAACAACCCCTTTCAACTTTCAACTTGAGTATAATAACCTAACCAACAAAAGTTGGTAAGCAACACAAGGAAGCTTTTAAAGACCAAAACCCTAGATCTTAGTATATTTATATTATATCATGAATGATTCATTTCAAGTTTGATACACCCTATTATAATATTTCACGTACACACTTCCTTCTAACTCACTACTACAGAAATGACATTTTGCCACGCCTCAATTGTCACGGTTATAGGCGGAACCGTAGCAAAAGCTCAATTGCCACTGTTATAAGCGGAACCGTGGTAATATGAGATAATATTTTATTATTTTTTTTTGAGGGACCGTGACAATAGAAATTTTCTCCAATTTTGTTTAGAAGAAAACCCTAAAGCTGTGCAATCCCTCTCCCTCCCACGCTCTATCCTACTCTTCGCAAACCATCGACCTGCCGACGAAGCTCCGATCTGTTCCCGTCCCTCTCTCGTTTCCCTGTCCTTCCCTCCCACTCTTCATCGACCTATCCCTCTCTCCCACCAGCGAATTTAGTGCGGAGAATTCTGAGACGGAGCGAGCCGCACAGGAAGAAAGGTTCTCTTTCTCTTCTCTTCAACCCTTCCAATCTCTCTTTCGTTTTTGCATCTGGTGGTGTTGTTTTGATTTTCTGTTGCGAATTCTTTAGGTGAAATGTGGAACGTGTGGAGAACTGAGCCAGAGAGAAACTTGTGTGGTCTTAAACGACACCGTTCCGATCCAAGTTGGCAAGGGTTCTACCCATCTCATTCAAAAGGTAATCAATCAATCTCTTCCTCTCTAATCAAACAAACATATTATTCACTTGAATAAAGAGTAAACCCTTATTTTTATGAAAGATTTTGATAAGCTTGGGGAATGAAATTAGTGTTTACTTGTTGAGTAATCAGTAAATGGATCAACTTTGTAATTGTAAGTTCTATTATTATTTGAGTAAGTAGTCAAGTTAGTGTATAGCATTGATTTTTCAAAAAGTGATACTTATTTTGTAAGTCTCTGAAATATGTATTTTGTTAGAAACATTAGTGCATGTTTGGATCAAAACTAAAGGTGCTTTTATTTTCCGATTCATGAATTCCAAAGCTAATGGAAAATACTTGTTGGATTGGGGTTGAAAGCCCTTGTAGTTACTTCAAACCCTGCGGTTTTCCAAACACAATCTAGTCCCTGAGTTTAAGATGTTGCACTCATATTATTACCGTGGACACTCTTATCGTTTTGCTACCAAATTGATTGTATACTCTTATAGATTAGAGATTCCTCACCTGTATTTATATTTTAAAAACTTTTCTTACATGGGCTGTTTAGCATCATGTGCTTTCAGAAGTAACCCTTTCACCAGCAATTCTAGCTATCCATTTTCATGAGCTCTTGATAGAAGAAATGTTTCAAATAGCTCTTGTCAGTTTCTCATTGTTTTCTTGCTGAGAATGCAGCTGCTGTTTTTGGTGAACAAAAGTGCCTAGAGCCGATGCTGCCCGAGAGGAAAGCCAGATGGAGAAAGGGAATCGATTGGCTTCTATCAGTGACAGATTATGTTGTTGAGATGGTTCCTACTCAACAAAAATCAAAAGATGGAACCAGCATGGAGGTAACCCTCCTCACTCACACCCTACTTTTTTAATGTTCCTTATTGTCCCTATGATAGTTGATATATGATTGATCCTCATCTTTGAATGAATAGATTATGACAACGCGACAACGAACAGATCTCCATATGAATATCCCTGCCTTAAGAAAGCTTGACAACATGCTTATTGTAAGATCACTAACCAAAATTATCATTATTTTTCTATAGATATGTCTCAATTGGTTGTTAGCTCTTAAAAAAACTTGCTGATGATGAGCAGGATTGTCTAGATAACTTCAAAGATCATAATGAGTTCTACTATGTATCAAAAGATGCAGATGATGCAGATAAAGATAGTTCGAAGAGAAAAAGTGATGACAAGTGGTGATTACCTACACTTAAGGTTCCTGCAGAGGGTTTATCTGATGCGGTGAGAAGGTTTCTGCAGTATCAAAGAGATTTTATGAATCAAGTACTTAAAGCAGCAATGGCCATAAATGCACAGACCCTATCTTAACATTTTCATCGCTTTTCACATTATATAAGTTTTGGTCTTTTTACTTCTTTTACAAAATGGTGCGTTAATTATGACCAGAAAGACAAGAACCATCATATCTTAGGTTTGCTAAAGTTCATTTGACTGAGGGAGCACACACACACACTTCTGCAATATAGTATAGATATGGGTAGGTGGGTATATTTAATGAACTTTAGAGATCATTTTATCAGGTGGTGATATAGGCTGCCGAACTTCGGTTTGGTTTGTTTTGATTATGCTTAAATGTCATTTTGGATAGGTTTGATAATATACATGTTATTTGCTATTAAGAGCATGTACATGTTTTCGTTTTCTTGATAGTGAAAGTATGCTGGTAGCTAATTAAAACTAAGATATGACCATCAAAATCAGAACTGATATCACAGTTTGATCTGTTGTTTCAAATTTCTGATGATATTTATAAAAACAAGGTGATTCATACCCTTTTCGTGATCTGATTTCGGATTTGAATTTCAAATGCATGATGTGTGTAAGTTGCAGGTAAATGTTTATATACAGCAGAGCTGTGTGTTGCCAAGCAGTGTTTAGTTTCTTCAAACTCCATATCTGTCTTCTGTTGTTCTAGCACCTGCTTTCTTCAAACTCTCATGAAGGTGCTTCCCTTTCTTTCCTAATCAAATATTCTTATTTACTTAGAATGCTAAATGTGAGTTGTTCTAATGTTTTGGTTTAATGATTGAATGATTTACATGATTATTATTGTGGGTAAAGCTCTACAACGGAAAGAGTTAGGAAAAGAAGACATGATATATGGTGATAGTCATAGATACAGGTACTGTTCTTTCCTTTATAGTGCTTCACAACTTCATATGAGTTGATGTATGTGCATCTTGTAATTGAAAAAGTTTTCTAGTACTTCTTTGCCTTTGCCTATTGTTTTTTGAACTTCTTTTTGCTAGTGGAGAGTGTATCTTTGCCCCAGGGTCTAGAAGCTCAAATAAACCATGGTTTTCTTAAACTTAAATTGACCCGATTTGCCATGTCATCATTCTCATATATTGATCTTATTTGAGTGCATCTTGTTTGCTGAATTTATAGGTAAACACCATAGAAAAAGAAAGATCCTTGATGATCATTAGGTTTAAAATGTTTGCCAAATATGTGGTTTACTTGATTCTTAATTGATTTTAAAAAATCAAAGTTGTATTTTCCTCTGAAGCATTTTGGTGAAGGCTTATGCATGTAGCTGACCCAGCCTAGTGGGAAAAGGCTAGATTTGTAATGATAATGATTTTGTTAAAGGGCTGAATAAATTACATAGTTAAGAGGGAACTAATAGAGATAGTTGTGGAGTAAAATGAATTGCAAATATTTGAAATTTTAACCGTCTTACTTTTTCAAGCTAGGTTATGGAAGGACTACAAATTTTTAATGGTCTAGAGTGTGAGGTAGCTTGTAGTTCTTCGAAGGTATTAAATGTCAATTGTTACTTCTACATATTTTGTCAATATATGTCTTTATTCACTTTAACTGAGTAATTCTTCTTGTTAAGAGCCAAAGATATCATTTAGATATAGATTATTTAGAATGTATGGGTTTGACCTCTAGCAGAGCATCCCATTTTAGTATCTCAATCTCTTTCTCATATCTCTATGTCCTTTACTTTTTTTTTCCATCTTTGTAGTTATTTTGCAGATCTTGCTGATTATGCATTTCATTAAAGTAATTATGTTGGATTGTGTTCTTGAACTGCCAGTCCTTACATGTACTTAACAGCACCTTTTGCATGTTGTTAGGTGTCATATGTTTTAGATACCGACGATGTCTTATATCGAACGAGAAGTAAAAGAAAGGTAGCAAAGTCTTCGAATATTAGTCCAAGTAGAGCTCCACGGTTCCATGGTTCATAATAATATGTAAATAGACGTAATTAGTGCGGTAGAGAACATTTTTTCTATTCATTTTTGTAGCTAGTGTATTATTTTTCATTTCCTTTAACTGCTACATTGTTGAGGTTACTTTTTATGAAATTTGGTGGCTGCAATTAGTCTCAGTTAGTTACTTTTTATGAAATTTGGTTGCTGCAATATGTGGCATCTATTGCCACGGTTACGTAAGCGTGGGAATATGTGGCATCTATTTCCACGGTTAAGTACGTAACCATGGCAATATGGGGCATCTATGGCCACGGTTAAGTACGTAATCGTGGCAATATGTGGCCCCTATTGCCACGGTTAAGTACGTAACCGTGGCAATATCTGGCCTCTATTGCCACGGTTACCAGTTACGACCCGTGGTTACAGCGAAGCAATTGCCACGGGTCACCCTTGAACCGTGGCAATTGAGCAATTGCCACGCTAGCTATCGCCACGGTTAAACCGTGGCAAAAAGGCGTGCGGAACCGTGGCAAAAAGCCTTTTATGTAGTAGTGACTTTATTCTTTATTTCTCCTTCAGCTTTGCTGACTTGAGCATCGAAGTGTCTTGTTGGTATCAACCTCTTATGCCCACTTGGTCTCTCGAATACGAGAAGACAAAGTCATTCCTAAGAATGGCAACGGGTCGGTTGGGGACGGGTTTTGCCTTTCTCAATCCTAAACCCGAACTCTCATACCCAACTCGAACCCTTCAAGTTTTGGGACCGAAACTCGTTGTAGCATCAAATCCACGTTTAAACTTAACTTGATGCGTAGACTTTTATGCAAAACAAAACGCAACTTATATTATTTTATTGTGAAAAAACTGTCTTATATCTTTTTGCAAAAAAATATGGTATCTTGTTGTTCAAATATAGCAAAATTAGTAACAAATGAAGTTGTTTACATGGTATATATAAGAGTGATTTTGTAATTTCATTATTCGAGTTTGGGTTCGAGTGCGGGTGCGGGTTTCACCAATACCAAACCCACTCAATCATATTGGGTTTAACCCGTCAAATCCGGTCGGGTTTAGAGGGTACCTACGGGTCTGGGTTATATTTCCATCCCTAGTCCTTACTAGAGAGGAGAGGTCCAACCGAGCATCCCTTCACTACACCATTCATCCTTAATTCGGTCAAGTAATTTACTACTAGAACAATGACGCCTTCTATGGGGAAGGATAAATCTTATCCCAATTCATCCCTACCATGAAGAACATAAGAAAGTAAAAGCAAAATGTTCCTTTCATCAGAGAAGAGAACTCATCTCTGGAGACGCTCTTTCTACTCCAGCGAAATAAGAGTTTTGTTGGTGGCGGCTCTCCAGTGACGGCTTGTAGGAGATCCCTCTAGGAGATGATGCAGATCACCCATTCCTTTGATCTGGCCCGGAAACCAGGATTCCCCTAACGTAGTGTTCCACTCAGCTACCAATGATATGACAGACTTTAAAAAATTTAAAAATTTGTTACCGAGGCCTTTGGCCTTTGGTAATTTCATCATTTGAAATTGTCGACTACCATAACTTGGCACACTTTCAAACAACTTCATCATCTTCAAACATAACTTGTCGACAGGTGGCACATTGTCAGCATCCTCCGGAGCAACTTCATCATCTTCAAACAAATCTTCAACATGTGACAGTCGATTGAACAGTATTGCTTCTTCTCTAGTATCCATTTGATAGCTTTTCTGGCTGTGAGTTCTTCAGTAGTTACTGATGATGTCTCCTTTGAATCATCTTGTCATTTCAGGCTCCTTCCTTGATTTGTTAGTCAGCAACACTCTTGGAGCATTGCTTCCAGATACAATGAAGTTTCACATCTAATGACTCGTAGATATAGTGAGTAGTTGCATGTGGTTCTTCCTGTTTGAGCACTTTAAGAAACCAGGAGACAGACCTTCGTGCGAGTCTGAGCTCATGGATCTTTACTCTACAAATGTTAAGGTGTTAGTTTTCAAAGACTAGGCTCTGATACCAATTGAGATGTGCAGAAATAACACAAGAAAGTGGGGGGTTTGAATTGTGTCATTCAAAACTTTTGTTTTCCAAACGATTAACAATTTCAACTAGTTTTTCAAAATCGTTTGGTGTGGCAGATAAACAAGCAGAGTAGCGAACAAAAGACATTAAGTTCAAATGCTAGATTAATCGTTTATCATATTTTGGGTGATAAAACATTTCAAGGGTTTAAGTGACCCGGTTAAATATTTCATGTAAATTACATTTTAGGAAATAACCTTCACATCCCCATCGTCTAATGACTAAGCGTAAGACAAAGCATGAAGACACTAAAGACAGACTATACAAGTAAAATAAGTCAAACCAGCCAGATCGTCTGAGCAAGAGAAGAGAAGATCGATCAAGATAGAAGACGGACCAAACAATACAAGAAAGGTCAAAGATACAAGCCAAACTACTCAAGCAATGGAAAGTCAAATCTGCTAAGAAATCTGATCAAGAGAAGAGAAGAACGATTGAAGAAAGATGAAGAGTCAAAGCTTCGGGACAAAACTATGCAAGATATATCCAACTGCCAGATCGTCTGATAAGACTATGATTAAGGAAGATCTGCATCGTTTATCTCAAAGGCTGAAGATCAAGAAATGTCTAGAGAAAGAGCAACATATTCAAATTGAAAGCTCTCATACATTGTTGAAAGAGAAAGTCAACTGCAAAGAATCACGTGATATCTCACAAAGCACATTGGACAAGGAAACAAGTACAACGTTGTCACAATCAGAGTTTCCTCTTTCTCTCACTAAAGGATTGGAACGTTGTTGCTTATGCTACCAACCAACTGGCAATATACACTTAGTAGCATTGCCTCAGCAAAGGACACAGTGCATTTAATGCACCTGACAAGAAGACCATTTGATCCAACGGCTAGTACTCAAGAGGCTCTACATGCTCCAACGGCTCTTAACAAAACCTGGATGCTTTTTGAAGTATTAAAGGATAGCTTGAAGATTTTCAGAAGCAATAAACTGAGCTAGAACTTTCATCTAAGTCGAAAACCTTCTTCCAACTAGCAAGAAGAAACATTCAAAGAAAAGCTTAAGAGTCAAACCCTTTAGACATTGTCTGCTTCAAAGAGAGACATTCCTAAGAGTCAAATTCACTCAAACACTTTGTAGTTCCCGAGCTTTATGAGAATAGAATCTCGTAGAGCCAAACGATCTTGAAAAAGATCTTAGGAGAAGTTCCTAACAATACTTGAACCTGGGAGAAATCATGTCTAATACTTGTTAAGAGAAGTCCTATAGAATACATGTTGGGCGGAATACTGTCGAATACTTGGTTGGGAGAAGTCTTTTCTAATACTTGTTGTAGGAGAAGTCCTTGATACTTGTTAGAGGAAATCTCGGTTCCGCCAAGGACTAGACGTAGCCCCATCGTTTGCGAGTGAACCAGGATACATTGTTGTGTGCTTATCGTCTGCTCTCTTACTTTTTATATTTGCTGCACCAAACGATTGCAAAAATATTTCATTAACTTATAATCGTTTGAAAAACTCAAGTTTTAATTGAACACAATTAACCCCCCCCACCCCCCCTTCTTGTGTTACTTTTTGCGATATCAAAAGACACACACTCATTTTATCCGGATCACCCTAGAATGACATGGCTACATCCATTCATTGGCTACACCAAGATTTCACTAAACAAGTATCAAAGACTTCTCCTACAAGTATTCTGTCGGACTTCTCCCAACAAGTATTGTAAGGACTTCTCATACAAGTATTCTAACGACTTGCATCACCTTTCTGAGGACTCCAAGAGCAAAGTATAGATCTGGCAAGATATTATCATCTTCTTCCTCATCTTCTTCATCATATTATCCAATAACTCTTCTTCTGGCATATCATGAAACAAAAGATTGGGTTGTTGAGGAAGATTGAACATCCTTTTGTTTCAACCTTGATGGTGGTTCTTGCTGAACGGGCAGTGTTTTATATGGTTGGATTGACAGGGTTGTGGATGAAGATCGACGAGATTTGGTTCTTGTAGGAATAGTCTGAGGTTTGAATAAAGGATCTCCCAGAGAAGTTATCTTGAGTGCAGGCAAAATAGGTTGTTAAGATCAAGTACTTCAATGATCTTGCCACACGATGAGATCAGACGTCTAATGTTGGGTGGTATGGGCAAGTCATCTTCCATTTGTTTTCCTTTGCCTCTTTCTCCAGTCGTGTTCCTTTTTTTCTTTGTTTGAAACTCTCCAGGAACAACAAAGTCATCAAAAGTCATCAAAAGCAATCTTCATTCTTTGAATGTTAGAGAGCTAGATGGGTGTAGGCCACTCAAATTGAGCTTGGCGTTGGGGTTTCTATGTTGGTCAGAGTAGAGGAGAGCCTATTATATTTGTGCTGAGGTTCGTGCACTTAAGTTTGACTCGAGTTTCTTTGGAGCATGGATGCTAGGAAGGTTCTTTGTGAGATAGTCTGTTTGAAGTGTGTGGAGGCTCTTAGGGATGATCGGTACAAGCAACATGTTCATGCTCGTGAGTTTGCGGGTGTTCGAAGATATGAAGTCAAAAGTCCTTTCTTGTCAATCATCGACGTGATTAAAGAGCCAAACGGCAGATATCCTTGGGGTTTTCCCATAAAAAGGATTAGGTCATCCAAGATAAGTTAGGCCGGATTTACCTTGGCTTCCTTCAATATTTTTTACAAAGCAAATCTTGCATGCTCGTTCACATGGTTTCTTGCACTTTTCTTTGGCAAGATGACCTTCCTGATTACAGCATGAGCAAATTTCATACTGTCCAGCAAATTGCTAGAATCCACATCGGTTTGTTCTCCCGACTCTTTCGATATGCAATTAGAGTCAGTGAACTTGGATTTCCATCCTCTTGTGAATCTTTTACCAACCTTGAGATTCACATTCGGGCAGCAACAACATCTTCAACAGTAAAGGTTGTAATGGCATTGTTTACCCTAGTGATGATGGTTCTGCTTTACTCCAATCTTGCACAGTCATAGAATTTCTTCGCCAAAGGGGCATAGACGTCCCTCTGAGCTACACCGCAGACGGTTTCTCAGTCGTGATGCAACAAGTCTTCAATTCCCGTAATTTTTACATGAATATAAATTTTCAGGTCAAGGTAGCGACGCGAGACAATTGGACTGTCTCCTAGTGTTCCAGCGAGTGTTGCTCCAATATCTTCAATCAGAGCACGTCTTTGGGCAGCGATGCGTTCAACGTGAGCACTGATGATTACCATTTCTTCTTCAGTTCTACTGTAAGACCCAGGTAGATTAAGCATTTAAATAACTAGTTATGTATCAGCTTAAGGGCAATAAACGCTATTAAGCTTAAGTTTGATGTGTTCCTTGTGTGTTTATATAAATGAAGGATTATAAATATTATTAGTATTTTTTTAAATAAATAAAAAAAAACAAAGTAAAAAGAAAGAAAGAAAAAGAAGCGTTCACGACATTAACGTATATACACTAACGTATATATATATATATGTGTATATAAATGAAAAACACTTGTTTAACACTATTACACTTGATCACTTAACCTTACTCAAAGTGATTTTAAATTATATCATAGAGTCCCTAATAATTTTTAGGATAATAATTCACCTTCCCTATATTTTGTTATAGCTCCATGAGTTAAATCCTACACTATCAAAATTAAAACTAACGGCTTTAACTTCATATCAGGATTATTATCTTTGTTGCAACCAGTGTTAGTATTTCTGTCTAATAAAATTACGTGGAGGAATTTCATGAAGGGGGGCCACGTGGCTGCTTTTTACTCATGGTAAAAATGACCAAACATGGCTACTACCTACCAGCATTTGACACCTTTCACCCTATGCCATGATGCACACAGCTCACTCACGCATTCTGATCCATTATCCCTGATTTCTACTCCATTAAACCGTGAATATATTACTAATCTTGGAGCCTATAAGAAGCCAAGTCTTGTAGTGTGGATTCAGTGTGCTTCTGCTATCTTAAAATGATGTCCCTTCCCTTACGTTCAGATTGATGTTAGTAGATCAAAACACATATATATTAGTGCATGAGTTTTTAGTGGAAAAATTAGAGAGTTTGTCTTGAGTGCGAGGAGCGGACTTGTGCTTAATTCAAGTAGCGGGAGTGATTGAGTTGGAGAGAGAGCAAGCTTCGCGTTACAAAACTAGACGAAGCACAGATGAGGGCAACTTACTTGCTAAATAATGCTTTAGGCGTCGATAACTTCGACTTGTATATTGCATATATTGATTGTTCGGAGGCTTTCGCCAAATATTTATTTTTGAGGCTTCGGCCGTCTTCATGATTTCTGATTTCTGTTGAACTAAATTACATCGTATTGTTCTTGTAAGGCCTTTATAATTGTGTGTACGTTCTGTTGGATTGTATTAACTCAAATTAATGATATTTATGCAAATGCGGAGTGTGGGAAACAATAGGTTATGTCAGTGGTGACGGGGTTTTCTTAGAAGAATTCTGGGCAGGCTCTTACAAGGGATCTGAGCTATAGCCGTGTTGAGTTTCGAGACTTTTCCCGGGGACGACACTTGGGGTTATTGGGAACTTTTGAATAGATAGGATTCTGAAACAAAAAGATAAATGAAACCTTGACTTTATCAATCAATTTCATAATGAACTAACTCAAAGGGGAACGTTTTAAGTAATAATGAGAACCTTCTGAAAAAGACTTAGGAGTTGCAAATGTTTTGGAAAAGGGAAAAGTCGACGATCCGAGTGCTAAGGGAGTGGAAATAGCACCTTCCTTTGCTCATTGAGCAGTTTGTTTCTACCCAAAGGATAAGCCTGAGTGACTGGAGAAGCCACTGAGTGCGGTTAGCACACTTGCTTTTAAAAGCTTTTGTCGATGAATCTACGTCTACCTTCGAGTGTTATTTTGAGACAATACTTTTAACTAGACATTTGGCGTGGTGAGGACTATATTTTGGTTGGCTAATCATATTGCACCATGCACACATTTTGAGGTCAAATGCGATGGGATGTCGGGCCTTGGTGAAGCCGTAAACGGTCATAAGATCGGGTATTCACATGAGAAGAACACCAAAAGTGTTTCTTCGGCATAGCGGACGGAAATGGTTAAACCAGGTGGGTTAGGACTGATCCGACTATGCCAGGGATAGTAAGCGACACCCGAGCGGAAATGGTTAAGCACAAGGCCTGTGTTAGGACTGACTCGATGGTGCCCAGCCCATATTTTTCGGAGCATCTTTTTAGCATAACATTGCACTTCATACCATGCACCTAACTATATTATGGTTTGATATTGATGAATATTGTTAACTGTAACATGATGACATGATAATTATATGCTTATGATAAGCCTTATTGAACCTATGTATCTATCCCCTTTATCTTGTACCTGTTGTTTGTAATATACTTTATTTTGTGAGTTGACCCTCGCACCTGCCTTGTTTGTATGTTTGTGTTTGGGCGGTCGGCAAACTGCCAGATGAGTCTGAACGGTTGGTTCGAGACGGTCCGCCACACGGGGCGGAACCGATACGAGATGCTTGATTGACTCGACCCCACTGCTTGGGTGATCGACCCCGCCGGTCACCGAGCACAGTACACGGGGGGAGTCATTGAGGAGCGAGCAGATGAGCATGGACACTTGACTAGGGGAGTGCTACGACGGATGACGCTGAGCTTCAACCTGCCACCATCAGTGAGCAGTGGACCCGGCACCGGTGTGCCGCCACCTTCATCACCTCCATCCTCCGAGGAGGAAGAGAACCCCGTAGAGGATCTTTCTACCTTTGGTGCACCTCACGGACAGACCCCTCAGGCCGCCGTCGACCCAGTGGACATTCCTTCCACCTCGAGGCTCGTAGAGCCGAAGAGGGAGCCATTCGTCGCATCTCCTTCTCAGCTCGGTGCATCTTCCTCCACATGTGGCTACCGCGTGGAACCTTTTGTACGCGTGGAGGAGAGGCTTGTACGATCTGAGGTGTTTGACGTGGAGACTGGCATGGCTAGGGCTCAGTTCAGGGTGGCGAGACGCGAGGTCGTGGACTTGGACACAGATGTGATAACTGTGGAGGACTCCGACACAGAGGGAGATTATACCAGCGAGGAGGAGGAGGAGGGTAGGAAGACCCGCTTCTTTGAGTGATTGGGTAGGTGTTTTTAGTCGTAGCCCTGATCATTCGTGTCTGTATTTTGGGGCAGGGTAGGTCCCCGACTTTTTGTGTGGTTCCATGCGATGGAAATCACAAGGAGTAGTCGGACGTAGGAGGTCAGGAGGATGCCATTTTGGGCTGACTCTCTGTAAGACCCAAGTTTTTAAGCTTAGAATAAGTGGAAGAGATTTCCATTTACGATTAGGGTTGATGTAATGTGAAGGGAAACCTGAACGAAAGTTTATTAAATGAAATATAATATATGAAGGAGAAAGTTCAGGAAAAGTCTGAGGATTGTATCGAAGTCGATTTAAGTTATAGCACGACTAATATTCGCTTTAAAAACCTAGGACAAGAATCTTAGGAAATAACACTATGTTCCACCCTTGGAACACTGTAGGATTTTAGTCCAAAAATCTTCAGAGAAATGTTAGAACTTCTCTTTTTCCATATATCAAAATCGTTTCGAGGCAAAACTCTAGGATCTACGAACGTCCGATTCCAATCATCGGAAGTTTGCCGAAACCGAATCCCTGGTTTTTCAAAACCCTAGAATTTCTCGACAATGAAGACTTTTTCTATTCAGAGCTTCAAATGAATATTCTACACGCGTACACCCATTTCTCTTGATGATTTCAATCTTTCTTCAGAAAGAAGTTTTCTATTCCGACATTCGATGCAAAAAGCAACTTATCGGGTAAAATAGTTTTATACCGACTATGCATTAGTTGCCAAAAATACAAGGAGACCTCTTTATAGTTTTGGAATTCTTTTGCCAAAACATATCTATTAATTCACGGAGAATGACGCCGGAAAAATCAGATTCGCGAAACTTTCATTTTCCCGCGTTTTGCCAACCTCTATATATAGCCAAGAAATGAGAAAAAACAAATATCTTACCCATTTCATCCAAGGAGGCCGCGAGTTTGAGAGGAGAGGAGGAGAAGAAGATTTTGTTCAATCCTTGCTTGATCGTTGATTAATCAGTTGCTGCTTCAAGGTTTCGAGGTATAGTCGCTAATCCTTACCTCCGATCGCTTTTTCCATAGCTTTTCTGTAGAGTTTTCTGAGTGGATAGTTTATGGGTTTTTGCAAAACTATCCTGAATCTTTCATTTCTGATTCTAAACCTCTTCCTTATGCGCCCAAGATCACTTCTGCCGGGTTAGATTTTCCGTTATGTCGCCGGAATTCCGCCGGAATCAATTTGAACCTAAAATACCCATTTTTGGAGTTTTTGGTGTAAAGCTTCAACCTTTAGGCTGAAAACTATCGCCTTAGCTTAGTGCTAGTAGGATTAGTTGTCATAAACGTCGTTGGTGACGTCCCTGCAAAATTTTATTTTTGGGATTTCAGTTTTGAAAATCCTAAGTTAAAAATCATGACCAAAATACCCCTGCGACAGTTTTTGATCCGATAATTTTTCCGAGTTCAGAATACCCTTAGTTACGGCTTATGAAAGCATAGGAACCAAGTTTGATCGAAGAAAAATCGAGCCCCACAATTACCAAAAGTGGCCGAGCCCTATTAGGGGGAAGGAGGAAAATTTCCTTTTCCGAAAACTTGTCCTTTCGCGCTAGATTATCGTACCTCGGAGTATGTATTGCTTCGTGTAACCTTAGTAAGTATTGATAGTTTAGTTTCCGATAGATTCTGATAGTATTTCTGTGGTTTTGCTCTAAAGGTGATTTTGAGGAATTCCCTGAGGAACAAGGCTTTGTTGGTGAGGAAGCGTTAGACGATCATTCTGGAGAACCTTCAGGTGAGGGCTTCTCACTGAATCTCTAGTTAATGCTTAGGGTCGATGTTTCGACATTGTTTACTGTTTATGCACTGGAATTGTGTGTGATTGGAAAATGTTTTCTGAGGCTTCGGCTGACAATGTAGATGATTCATCTACTGAATGTTTTTGAGATTGTCTTACATGCTATGTGCTATGTGGGTAATCTAGGATGTGTGGTGCATGCTTTATATGCTAAGTGCTAAGTGTTTATGATGCGATTTATTGATATATGACATGTTGTTGATTGTGATGATTTAAATATGCTCTGTACTGGAATCTGAGATTCTGAATGGTGAGAATAGCGGGCAGGTCATGCCGATTTTATTTTGAGAGTTTTGAGAAAGTTTGATAGGACGAACGAGGTTCGGGCCTTAATTTTGTTAGTGGATCGAGACCTCCTCTGGAAGCGACTTGGGATTGGGAGATCCTGAAAATGTATAAGACTTGCGATAAGACAAAATGGAATCTATTTTATAAAGAAAATTCATAAGACCTTAAATAACCTCAAAATCTTTAAGTAATGATAACAACCTCGAAGGAAGGCATTGGAAGTCAAATCATAGTTTTGGAAAATGAGAAGTGTCGTCGGATCCAAGTGTTGAGTCTGTTGTTGATGTGCTGTTGGAGCAGCGTTTGTTGTTGTGCTGTTGGAGCAGCGTTGGTTGTTGTGCTGTTGGAGCAGCGATGTTGTTGGGCTATCCTGGGGATAAGTCCGGGAAACCGTTAGTTTCCGAGAGTATGATACTCTGTGCTCGCTGAGCAGTTGTGACCATCGGATGGAGATGAGTCGGATGATTTGGAGATCATCGTGGGTTATGTGTTGGCGTGAAGTGTGTCTTTTGTCGCAGAATCGACTTTACCTTAGGGTAAGCTTTTAGAGACTTTAATTTACCTAGAACACGTGGCGACGTGTCGAGTGAGATTCGGAGACGTTGTTTGTCTAATCATCCTGCATTCATGCAACATTAATGAGGTATTAACACAGGACGTACTCTGGACCTCGTCGGATTCCAAAATGGTCATAAGACCCGGATTTCCGTGAAAGAGCGTCTGTAGACGTCTCTTGTAGCAGACCGAAATGGCAGAC
Source organism: Lotus japonicus (assembly GCF_012489685.1). Lineage (NCBI taxonomy): Eukaryota > Viridiplantae > Streptophyta > Magnoliopsida > Fabales > Fabaceae > Lotus > Lotus japonicus. Next base: position 5,037,191 of record NC_080042.1, read on the forward strand.
CTACGGGTTACGGATGATCTGACTACCGTTGTCGTTGGAGTAAGAGGCACGCGGGCCGAAATGGTCCTACCGTGGCTGGTGCTAGGGCTGATCCGTTGATGTCCATCCGTTACGGATTGCATATTGGTTGACTGGGTTAACCTGCATACATATCATGCAACATGCATACTAATTTAGTTGTTGAGTGTGATTGGTAATTGTTAAACCTATTTGGAACATGCTATCTGCTATTATTGCGTTTATGTTGTTATGGAACATGCAACCCTAGGAATAATATCCCTAGCTATAAGCCTAAGTGGCTATTCTATTATCTGTATCTATCGATGTTATTATTTACATAATTCTTTGGAGTTGACCCTCGCGTCTTCTGTGTGTGCCTTGGCGGACAAACGCCCTTTGTCAGATGTCCACGACGGTCTAGATCATGATGGTTCACCCTTCGGGGGGAACTAGAGTTGAGATGCTGGAACAGGAGCGCATCGCGGTAGCGAGAGGAGGACGGATGGTGTACTTAGACTAGGTCGTTCTGAATTCAGATTCGGGCGACGATCATGCTAGCATGTAGGTTTTAGTGCTGGTGTGAGCTCCTCGAGATGGGATTAGTGTAGGAGTAGAGTCTTAGCTCTGAACATCATTTGTTTTCTTTGGGGACAGGGTAGTTTCCCACCTATAGCTTTTTGTGTGGTTTCTTTACGGGAATCACAGAGAGTTGGTTGGACTTAGGAGGTCTTATTTTCAGGCCATTGGGTCAGCTGATTCTCAGTTTTGAGGGATGGTGTTGCGGGCACTTCACCCTTTTCATTTGGTTTGTATATATTGCCTACGGGCGTTGCACTTTTCTTTCCGTCACTGGAGGTTACTCGTGACGAGGTTGTTACTTACAGCGGGGGCTGTTTTATATTGTATATTTGTTCTATTGCTTTTCGCTTTCGGGTTTTATTTAATTCAGTCTTGTCTTAGTTATTATCAAAAAAAAAAATATTCACGTTTTTCCGCATTAAGTTTATTTTGGTTACTAAAGTGACGCCACCGAAATCGGGGTGTTACATTGTGGTATCAGAGCACGGTCGAGTCTTTCGGGAGTTGTTGGGGAATAGGTCTTCTGTGCTAGGTTGTGTGACTCTGCAAAGAGTAAAACCTTGATTGTCTGCAAGCGATTTTCGCTTTGAATTGATTGAAGTTATTGCTTAATCATACTGTATAGTTGTGCCAGAGACTATCTTGTGATAAGTACTAACTGTTTGTTTGAGCTTTGACCTTATAGTTATTACGCCTATTACCACCTTAATTGACCGTAGCTCGTATTTTAGCTATAGAAGTTACACGAGGTTTAGAATAACACGCTAAGCTTAGAAAGTAGTCTTCTACCGATGCGTTTAAAAGGAAGCTAGAAGCTGAAGAATGAATCTCATAGAGATTTCTTATGGATAGTATACGTATGATGTCGAGGGCGTGTAGTTCCGTAGCGGAATCGTTGAGGATGTGAGGTCAGGATAATTGTGACTATTGGATGATAGGAACTCATTGACTGTTCCAGTGGGTTTTTCTAAATTTCACCTTCGATGTATTAGGCTTGATCAACTTAATATTGAGGGGGTGATATTCGGAATCAGAGCTGGCTATGGACTTTGATAGAAGGATTGGTAAGATTAACTTGATTTGATCGAGGATTAGTCGGATTTGGGAGGAAAGTTCGTGTTAAGTAATTGATTTCCTTTGGGAAGGAGTTGTCGTTGTAAGAGATGAATATTCTTTTAGGAAATGTTGGAGAGCTACAGAGCATCAGAGATCCAAACTTGGAAAAGGTTTAGGTTTTAAGTCTATGAATTGTTGTCTTAAGTTTCTAGGACTCGAAGTTGGTTAGAATATGATAGAGAGATTAAGAAGTTGATTGACGAGATGGTGATCAAGTTACAGAAAAGGGAAGGTTAGTATTAAGATGAACACTTGAGGTTGTCATATTTGGACAAGTTGCTTAAAGTCTAAGAGTGAATGAAACTTGTTATGGATTTCGGTGATACAAGCTAGAGATTAGCGAGTGAATTTTGCTAAGTGATGAGAATCTTAGGGTAAAGATTGACTTCAGAAGCTGGAGGTCATATTCGAGTAAGAGTTTTAGTGGTGTTATCATTGATGATTGTAGTTAAATCTCGGCAAGTTGAAAGATGATATGTCTGTTGAGACGCCGTTGGTCAACATTGGGACTAGAAGAGTGAAACAATCGAAGGGAAAGCAGAGTGCTTTAGTAAGAGTTATTTGGAACAAAGACACAGACGATGCCATATGGGAGTTAGAGGAAAAGATCAAGAACAATAGTCAGAGCTTTTACTGAACCCTAAGTTTCGAGGACGAAACTTTCTTTTTGGAGGGTAGTAATGTAAGACCCAAGTTTTTAAGCTTAGAATAAGTGGAAGAGATTTCCATTTACGATTAGGGTTGATGTAATGTGAAGGGAAACCTGAACGAAAGTTTATTAAATGAAATATAATATATGAAGGAGAAAGTTCAGGAAAAGTCTGAGGATTGTATCGAAGTCGATTTAAGTTATAGCACGACTAATATTCGCTTTAAAAACCTAGGACAAGAATCTTAGGAAATAACACTATGTTCCACCCTTGGAACACTGTAGGATTTTAGTCCAAAAATCTTCAGAGAAATGTTAGAACTTCTCTTTTTCCATATATCAAAATCGTTTCGAGGCGAAACTCTAGGATCTACGAACGTCCGATTCCAATCATCGGAAGTTTGCCGAAACCGAATCCCTGGTTTTTCAAAACCCTAGAATTTCTCGACAATGAAGACTTTTTCTATTCAGAGCTTCAAATGAATATTCTACACGCGTACACCCATTTCTCTTGATGATTTCAATCTTTCTTCAGAAGGAAGTTTTCTATTCCGACATTCGATGCAAAAAGCAACTTATCGGGTAAAATAGTTTTATACCGACTATGCATTAGTTGCCAAAAATACAAGGAGACCTCTTTATAGTTTTGGAATTCTTTTGCCAAAACATATCTATTAATTCACGGAGAATGACGCCGGAAAAATCAGATTCGCGAAACTTTCATTTTCCCGCGTTTTGCCAACCTCTATATATAGCCAAGAAATGAGAAAAAACAAATATCTTACCCATTTCATCCAAGGAGGCCGCGAGTTTGAGAGGAGAGGAGGAGAAGAAGATTTTGTTCAATCCTTGCTTGATCGTTGATTAATCAGTTGCTGCTTCAAGGTTTCGAGGTATAGTCGCTAATCCTTACCTCCGATCGCTTTTTCCATAGCTTTTCTGTAGAGTTTTCTGAGTGGATAGTTATGGGTTTTTGCAAAACTATCCTGAATCTTTCATTTCTGATTCTAAACCTCTTCCTTATGCGCCCAAGATCACTTCTGCCGGGTTAGATTTTCCGTTATGTCGCCGGAATTCCGCCGGAATCAATTTGAACCTAAAATACCCATTTTTGGAGTTTTTGGTGTAAAGCTTCAACCTTTAGGCTGAAAACTATCGCCTTAGCTTAGTGCTAGTAGGATTAGTTGTCATAAACGTCGTTGGTGACGTCCCTGCAAAATTTTATTTTTGGGATTTCAGTTTTGAAAATCCTAAGTTAAAAATCATGACCAAATACCCCTGCGACAGTTTTTGATCCGATAATTTTTCCGAGTTCAGAATACCCTTAGTTACGGCTTATGAAAGCATAGGAACCAAGTTTGATCGAAGAAAAATCGAGCCCCACAATTACCAAAAGTGGCCGAGCCCTATTAGGGGGAAGGAGGAAAATTTCCTTTTCCGAAAACTTGTCCTTTCGCGCTAGATTATCGTACCTCGGAGTATGTATTGCTTCGTGTAACCTTAGTAAGTATTGATAGTTTAGTTTCCGATAGATTCTGATAGTATTTCTGTGGTTTTGCTCTAAAGGTGATTTTGAGGAATTCCCTGAGGAACAAGGCTTTGTTGGTGAGGAAGCGTTAGACGATCATTCTGGAGAACCTTCAGGTGAGGGCTTCTCACTGAATCTCTAGTTAATGCTTAGGGTCGATGTTTCGACATTGTTTACTGTTTATGCACTGGAATTGTGTGTGATTGGAAAATGTTTTCTGAGGCTTCGGCTGACAATGTAGATGATTCATCTACTGAATGTTTTTGAGATTGTCTTACATGCTATGTGCTATGTGGGTAATCTAGGATGTGTGGTGCATGCTTTATATGCTAAGTGCTAAGTGTTTATGATGCGATTTATTGATATATGACATGTTGTTGATTGTGATGATTTAAATATGCTCTGTACTGGAATCTGAGATTCTGAATGGTGAGAATAGCGGGCAGGTCATGCCGATTTTATTTTGAGAGTTTTGAGAAAGTTTGATAGGACGAACGAGGTTCGGGCCTTAATTTTGTTAGTGGATCGAGACCTCCTCTGGAAGCGACTTGGGATTGGGAGATCCTGAAAATGTATAAGACTTGCGATAAGACAAAATGGAATCTATTTTATAAAGAAAATTCATAAGACCTTAAATAACCTCAAAATCTTTAAGTAATGATAACAACCTCGAAGGAAGGCATTGGAAGTCAAATCATAGTTTTGGAAAATGAGAAGTGTCGTCGGATCCAAGTGTTGAGTCTGTTGTTGATGTGCTGTTGGAGCAGCGTTTGTTGTTGTGCTGTTGGAGCAGCGTTGGTTGTTGTGTTGTTGGAGCAGCGATGTTGTTGGGCTATCCTGGGGATAAGTCCGGGAAACCGTTAGTTTCCGAGAGTATGATACTCTGTGCTCGCTGAGCAGTTGTGACCATCGGATGGAGATGAGTCGGATGATTTGGAGATCATCGTGGGTTATGTGTTGGCGTGAAGTGTGTCTTTTGTCGCAGAATCGACTTTACCTTAGGGTAAGCTTTTAGAGACTTTAATTTACCTAGAACACGTGGCGACGTGTCGAGTGAGATTCGGAGACGTTGTTTGTCTAATCATCCTGCATTCATGCAACATTAATGAGGTATTAACACAAGACGTACTCTGGACCTCGTCGGATTCCAAAATGGTCATAAGACCCGGATTTCCGTGAAAGTGCGTCTGTAGACGTCTCTTGTAGCAGACCGAAATGGCAGACCTACGGGTTACGGCTGATCTGACTACCGTTGTCGTTGGAGTAAGAGGCACGCGGGCCGAAATGGTCCCACCGTGGCTGGTGCTAGGGCTGATCCGTTGATGTCCATCCGTTCCGGATTGCATATTGGTTGACTGGGTTAACCTGCATACATATCATGCAACATGCATACTAATTTAGTTGTTGAGTGTGATTGGTAATTGTTAAACCTATTTGGAACATGCTATCTGCTATTATTGCGTTTATGTTGTTATGGAACATGCAACCCTAGGAATAATATCCCTAGCTATAAGCCTAAGTGGCTATTCTATTATCTTTATCTATCGATGTTATTATTTACATAATTCTTTGGAGTTGACCCTCGCGTCTTCTGTGTGTGCTTTGGCGGACAAACGCCCTTTGTCAGATGTCCACGACGGTCTAGATCATGATGGTTCACCCTTCGGGGGGAACTAGAGTTGAGATGCTGGAACAGGAGCGCATCGCGGTAGCGAGAGGAGGACGGATGGTGTACTTAGACTAGGTCGTTCTGAATTCAGATTCGGGCGACGATCATGCTAGCATGTAGGTTTTAGTGCTGGTGTGAGCTCCTCGAGATGGGATTAGTGTAGGAGTAGAGTCTTAGCTCTGAACATCATTTGTTTTCTTTGGGGACAGGGTAGTTTCCCACCTATAGCTTTTTGTGTGGTTTCTTTACGGGAATCACAGAGAGTTGGTTGGACTTAGGAGGTCTTATTTTCAGGCCATTGGGTCAGCTGATTCTCAGTTTTGAGGGATGGTGTTGCGGGCACTTCACCCTTTTCATTTGGTTTGTATATATTGCCTACGGGCGTTGCACTTTTCTTTCCGTCACTGGAGGTTACTCGTGACGAGGTTGTTACTTACAGCGGGGGCTGTTTTTATATTGTATATTTGTTCTATTGCTTTTCGCTTTCGGGTTTTATTTAATTCAGTCTTGTCTTAGTTATTATCAAAAAAAAAATATTCACGTTTTTCCGCATTAAGTTTATTTTGGTTACTAAAGTGACGCCACCGAAATCGGGGTGTTACACTCTCCCACTTTTGAGAACTTGTACTTATGACATCATCACTCTAGTCACTAGGCTTGTACATATTGCCTTCGGGCTCACTCTTGTAACTTTTGCTACTTATGGTTACAGCGGGGCTGTATATATATTGTACATTAGTTTATGTTGCGCAATCTTGGGTTGAGTCTTTTATTTTAAAAGGAAAAGAAAACAAAAAAAAATTACTTGCATTTTCTGCTTAATTTATTTATGGTTACTAAAGTGACCCACGAGAAATCGGGGTGTTACATCTACCTGGCTCAATTCCTATCATTTTTGTCCTTCTAGGTACGGAGGATCCAACCATTGAAGATGAGTGTTTGAAGGGGGGTTTGCAGAGAGGAAAGGAATGTGTTTAGGAATTCGAGAAATTTTGGCGATTGAGTGGTAAGGGAAAAGAGTCTTAGGTTAAAGAGGATGAAGTGGTTGAGAAGCAGAGGTGTTAGTTACTGACTCGGGTTTCTCAACGTAATGATGAGGTGTGAGATTTGAGGCAAAATCAATGGAAACCACCACATGCACCATAGAAAACTATTTCAGCATTAATGTGATGTGACCTTTGCTTTCTTTCAAACTGTTGCACCGTGTGAGAGAGTTGATGGTGACATCACTGGCGTTTGAGCTTATACAATGTCAGACGATCATGATGTAAACATTTTAGAGCAGGCTGATCAGTGACGATTTTGGACAATGCTTCATAAGAAAGTTTTAGACAATCTCCATTAGACAGTTCTTGCAGAACTTGATTAGTGCATAGGAAAACATATTTCAAAGGGGCTGGAAGCATACGAATACTTTTTCTAGTGAAGTATCGATGTGATATTTTGTGTTATCACATAGCATCAGCATAATGTACTATTTGGAGGTTAAAGTCGCCTGGTTAATCCTAGGCTTGTGAGTACAGCACGATCCAAATTTAATAGTAGAGAGTGAGAGAGCACTTCTTCGTCTGCTAGTGTTATGTCGTCTACTAGTCCAAATTAATAGATGTTGCTCAAGAAGTTGACAACCTTGACTTGTATTTCTTTTGTTCAACTTCATCTTCAGAGTGATCAGCACAGTTCTTGAAGTTCATCTGATGGAGCTTGAATCAAAGCTGACAAGTCATGATCAAAAGGATGCAAATGATCTCAAGCTAGCCACTGACGCAAGCATTTCTGAGTAGTTTTAGCATTTCCATTTCTCATCCACTTTGTTTCCGAAATCCAACTTGGCATCAACGATCATCTTGTAATGCATCGTCTGCTGACCTTGATTAGACTTCGAAGGTGAGACTCACTTGATTTATTTTCTAAAGAAGGTGAGACTCACTTGATTTATTTTCTAAAGAATTTGATTGATGATTCTTTAGAAGACATTGAGAGATCATCAGACGAATGAGCTTGATATGGTGGTTGAACGATTGAAAAAGTCTTTCTCCAAATTTTTGTAGTTTCGTTTGGAAATTTGCTCAAAAGCTTCTCAGAACATGATTATTTTCACCAAGAGTGTTTCTGAACTGGATACTCTAAGTGTCTTTGATAGAGGAGAGTGAACTGAGAGACATCCCTTTGTCTAAATTTGAGTCGGGCTTTCTCCAGTTGTCCTTAGCATAAATAAATTAAACAAGCAATGAAGATGGCTTCTGTTCAGCATCACCATATTGTTGAGATGATGAGGCATCTATTTGATCCTGTCCATGATCTTGAACAACACTTCTTTGACGTAGAATCATTGATAGGTGGTACATCGTCATCATCCTCCGAATAAACTTCATCATCTTCAAACAAATCTTCAATTGTGACAGTCGATTGAACAATATTGCATCTTCTCCAGTAACAATTTAATAGCTTTTCTCGCAGTGAGTTCTTCAGTAGTTACTGATGATGTCTCCTTTGAATCATTTTATCATTTCAGGATCCTTCCTTGATTTGTTAGTCAGCAACATTCTTGGGGAATTTCTTCCAGATACAGTGAAGTTTCACATCTAATGGCTCGTAGATATAGCGAGTACTTGCATGTGGTTCTTCCTGTTTGAGCACTTTTAGACACCAGGAGATAAAGTTGTTGTGTGTGTCTGAGCCCATAGGATCATCTTTTGAAATCCTCGTAAAGGTGTTAGTTTTCAGAGACTAGGCTCTAATACCAATTGGGATGAGCATAAATAGCATAAGCAAGGGGGGTTTGAATTGTGCCATTCAAAACTTTTGTTTTCCAAACGATTAACAATTTCCAATAGTTTTTCGAGATCATTTGGTGCAGCAGATAAACAAGCAGAGTAGTGAACAAAAGACACACACCCATTTTATCCTGGTTCACCCGTAGAACGATATGGCTACATCCAGTCCTTGACTACACCAAGATTTCACTAACTAAGTATCAAGGACTTCTCCTACAAGTATTCTACATGACTTCTCCCAACAAGTATTCTCCAGGACTTCTCCCAACAAGTATACTCCAGGACTTCTCCCAACAAGTATTGTAAGGACTTCTCCAACAAGTTTTCTAAGGACTTATCCTACAAGTATTCTAAGGACTTAACAAACGCACTGTCGCGGGTGCGTGTCAAAGTATTCTTCTTTGAATGAGTACAAGATGTTGAACACCAGGATCGATCTCACGAGGACTTGATGAACTTTTAATTGAGATTAGAGTAAAACAAAACAAATAAAAGGGGGGGTTTGGTTGATTTGAAAACAACAGAAATTTAAAGAGATTTGATTCTGATAAAAGAAAATGTTAGCCCTAGGATTATAACATTCAAGTGCAACAAACCTTCATTGGTTATAAAAGATTAGTTCAACTTTTCAACAAGCCTCTGAGTTGAATCCCAACTTACAATCATGAGATGGAAACCATGATTCTCCACTGAACAATCATTCAGAATATGATTCGTTCAAGTTAAAAAGCTTGGCGATCGTCGCTTCAAAGTACAAGAACTATCTATGCCCATGGAATCCTCAAAGTTAACAACCAATCGACGTTAGGGATCTACGTACCCTCTTGGAGAACGAATTCACGATTGCTTCATCGTCTCATCATCAGTTAAAGAATCATCTTAACTGAGTCAACTCACTTGGATAATAACAATTAAAACGTAATATTACTTGAATCCAAAATAATGTTCAAAGAAAGAATTAAAGAACATAAATCAACTTGAATAAAAAGACCAAATTTATTAAGAACTGAACCTCAGGTTTGCAAACACAATAATATTAAAAATCCGAAGACTAACTGAGGAGTTTAGTAACTCATACTAGAAAAGAGGGAGAGATCAGGTGTCTAACAAGATCCTCAACTAGCCTATTTTTATACTAATAGATAAACTTGTCCATCAAGTAACAATATCTTGTTATCTAAATCTTCACAAAATCGGGCACAAATAAAGGAGTAAACTGCTGAACACTCAGACATTCGCGGGTCCCACAAGGATTTCGAATCTTCATTCAGAATAATCATGATAGTTGTATCTCTTTAAGTCAGCCTCGCGAGCCTTCAATCGGATCCTAATTCGGAGTTCTGTAGCCCAAGATATGATCATTTAAGCGCAGACTATTCCAGACTCGCAAGATTAGCGACAACAACTTTGCAAGGCAATGCTGACCATGTTACAGGATGATTCTCGATTTGTCTTGAACATGAAAGTTGTAGAGTTTCGAGTTATCTTTCCAAATACATATTATTCGCCTTATTCGAATCACTCTATCTCCAAATTCAACCCGCTCTAGCAAAATAGTCACAGAAACTAAAAGTGTAGAATTAAGCACATTTCTATGAATAATCCAAATAAGCATTAATGGTCAGAACTTGACTAAGTCATAATAATTAAGCACAAAGATGTATATAACGAAGTTTAGAAAGACACACATAAAGTGCATCAATTATGTGCTTATCAAATTCCCCCGCACTTAGCCTTTTGCACTCCTGGGCAAAACTAAACTTCAAAGAAGAATCAGAAAATCACTTATGATAACAAGTACTTCTTCCTAAAACATAAAAACTCAGTACACACTTCTCTTTGTGGAATAGAAATTCAGACTTATAAGCAACAAAACAATCACTTCAATTTTCATAGAGATTAGACAAACATAAACTGCATCACATATATTCCAAGCCAACAAAAATTGCAAAATGAACATCAAAGTTGGATGCAAGTGGTATATTCTCTACTCTCAAGTGTTTAGGCTTGTGTCAATGCTTAAGCAACTCTCATCATCTCATGAAAAGATGCAACTATCATTATAGTAAACCATACGCTCCAATACAACTATTGGAAAAAAATTATGCTATAAAGAAATAAGAGTATAAGAGAAAAAAGAAAAAAAAAGAAAAAAAAAAGAGAAGCAAGAAGTTCTCTCTTAACCACTTCATAGTCTGAATACACTAACACTCTTCAAAGTAAATATTTGAACACCTCACAACATTCTAAAACTAGAGTGTAAGAAAAATGAAGAAACACAAATACAAGCTTAAAAACTTGTATTTGAGATAAAGAACTTGGGTCAATATATAAGGCATTTTTTATTCTCAAAAAAAATATATATAAGGCCTTTTTTATTACACTTTTGAAAACTGTTTTCTGCTTTTTAAAACTGAAAATTTTAAAACCTGTTTGTTTTCAAAAATTATTTTCCAAAACAGTTTTCGATTTCAGTTTTTAAAACTAAAGTACCAGAACAGCTAAAAGAGGTTTCAAGTTTCAATTTTTAGTTTTATGATTTCAATTTTTTAATTTTGAAAAACACCTAAATTAAATAAAAAAAAATTTCTTAAAAAACAGTTTTTAAATAAAATTTGCAAAAACTGCAATCCAACAGACCCATAGTTTTTGAATCTTTCTTCCTTCATCAAGTTAGGCAATGTGTGACTTTTCTAAGAGTTTATTTGATCTCTCTTCATTTACCATCTTTTGATTCACAATTAATCATTTTACTTCTGTTCTGGTAACCAAATAATACATTTGATTCACCACTTAATGAAATGTCGTAAAAATTATTTTGAGAATAGCTATTTTACGGCCTTTAATTGGTTAATGCAATATACTGTTAAATACATTCGATTCATATTGCATTAACCAATTAAAGGCCGTAAAAATAAATTACTTTTCTCAATCTCCACCAAATGAAGGTTAATATCCTATTAAAAGCATTAATAATGCATTAAAAAAAAATTATTCACAATTATGCTGGAGGCTTTATTGCTTTGATTTCTTTCTTGGCATCTGAACCAAACCTTCTTATGCCTTTGAAGTTGTAGATGACATCAACTCCAGAAAGTATACAAACATATGAGTCAGCAGAAGCAAATACCTTTTCTTGAAGATGCTTCAACAACTTTTTCACCTGGTTCTTGGATTGGAACTTCAGGAAGGTCTAACTTCTCGTTGATATCTTTAGACACTAAAGTACGAACTTTAGGAAGATCCTGGACAGTAAGCTCAGTTTCCACGTTCTCAAATTCTACTAAAATCTTCTTGTTGATATCCCCTAGTACTGCATTAATTTCCTTCAAATTCAACAAAATTATGGCAATCAACCCCAACCTATATCCTGTTTTGAAAAAAATCATGTTTGAGTCAGGAATATCTACATCTTGGTTAAATTAGGTCTTTTTGTGAGATTGAAATTTTTTTTTTTTTGGTAAGTAGGAAAATAAACACCAAAATTACACGGGACCAAGATCCCTCAACAAGAGAGGCAAAATCTCAGAATGAGGATTTTCCAGCTCAGTTAACACACACTGCAACCTAACTCCCGTCCCTGCGAGAAGATCAGCTAGCTCATTACCCTCTCGCGGTACATGGAAAATGTTAACATCCCAATTACACGACAAGAGGAGCTGAATATCCATCAAATAGCTACTATACTGGTGAAACACCGTTTGTTGCTTGCCAAGAGCTTGGACAAACTCTAAACAGTCCACACCGCACGTTGCTTTACGCCAGTTATGATTCCACATGAACTTTAATCCTTGCAAAAGAGCTTGAATCTCAGCAAACAAAGGATCCCCTCCGCCTCTTCAGGCATAGAAGCCACCAAGCCACGTTCCTTCTGAGTTGCGGACCACATCCCCAATTCCCATACGCTGCTACTCTGCATGGTATGCTCCATCCACCATCAGCGAAAGATAATTCATAGGTGGTGCCTTCCAACGCCGCGTACCCCAGGTCACCTCGTCCTGCATCAACGCACTGCCTAACCATCTAGCATTATCTCCCAAATCTAGTCGAATTTCCTCACAAAAGTGCTGGACTGTCCAACGCTTGTCTCCCAATACTGTTTCATTCCGCCATTGCCAAAGTCTACACACAATAGTCAAAAACATATTACCATTAGAACTCATCATCTACGATTGAATCCACATCTGAATTGAAGTTAAAAAGGACCCCGGCCAGGCTAATGCATTGAAGCGAATCCACACTTCCTTGGCATGGGGACAGTCGCGCAAGCAATGAAGACTATCTTCAACACCATGCGAGCACCTTGAGCAACTCGGAGAAGTAGTCAAATTGCAACGAAACCTGTGAGCATTCACAGGGGCAACATCAGGCAAGAGGAGCCAAACAAAAACCTTCAACTTTTAAGGTATTTTTAATTTCCACACTCCACCCCACTCGGTCACCAATTGCGGACCCATAACTGGCTTCATAAGCCATTTATAAGCAGAAGCAGCCGAATATATCCCAGTAGAGCAAGCTTGCCATCGCCAAACATCCTGGGCTCGCAAGTCTAGGACCGGAGAAATCTCCCGCAAAGCCTCCTGAAACTTACCCGGCACCATAGTGTATAACTTTGACGTATCCCATCTGCCATTAACAATCAAATCTTTCAACTGATACCCTGTGTCGGATATATTAATTAATGGCACAACCTTACCCAATGTTCCTCTAGTACTCCAATCAGCAAACCATAAAGAGGTTTCACCATTCCCCAGCTTGTAAGTAAACCCATCACGAAGCTGATTTCGAGCTTGCAATAAACCTTTCCAGAACACCGATGCTCTTGGATCCGGGGGCACATGAAGGATGTGGTCATGAGCCAGATATTTGTGAGAAACCACTTGTACCCAAAGCTTCTGAGGATTATGTAATATGGACCAGATTGCTTTCCCCATAATTGCAGTATTCCCTACCACCGCATCTATCACTCCAAGACCACCATCTTTCTTATCCCTAGTAATAGTGGGCCAATTCACAAGATGCCAGCCACGAGTAGAAGAATTCGAGGACCAGATGAAATCCCGCGTCACCCTGTTAATCATTTGCGTTGTTTTCCTATGAAGCCAACACGTTTGAGTAACATACGTCGGGATTGCCGTTACCACTGATTTCGCCAAACAAATTCTACCCGCCATATTCAACAAACGGGATTTCCAGGAAGCCAACCGACGATGTATCTGATCAATCAAAAACTGGAACCTTTCATGTGTGACTCTCCCCACCTTCAATGGAAAGCCCAAGTAACGACCCAATTCGTGCACCAACGGAATTGGACAAGTTGTGGCAAGCCTACTACGATCAGCCCTAGAGACCCCTTTGGAACATATAGCTTTTGATTTTTGCATGTTAAATACTAATCCCGAGCTACGTCCAAAAGACTCCAGAATCTGAGCAATACAACCCAGTTGATTAACACTGGCCTTACAAAAAAGCATCACGTCATCAGCAAATAGAATATGAGAGAGAGATGGCCCGCCCCGGGAAACAGAAATAGGAAGCCAAGCGCCCTCATCCACTTCCCTTTGTATACGAATAGATAGACGTTCCATGCGCAAAACAAAGAGGTAAGGGGACATCGGGTCCCCTTGTCGTAATCCCCTATCAGGTTGAAAACTAGGAAGCCTTGCACCATTCCATAGAATAGACACCTTCGAAGACCGAACGCAGCTCATAATCAAATTAACAGTCACTTGTGGAAAATGAAATTCCTTGAGAGTCTCCTCTAGAAAATGCCATTCCAATTTATCATATGCCTTCTCAAGATCAATCTTCATAGCTAGTGACCCATTACGCGCTTTAGAGTTCTCCAAATAATGAATAACTTTCTGAGCAAGGATAGCATTATCCGTTGTTCCTCTCCCCGGGATGAAACTAGATTGAAGAGGGCCAATAATATGGTTCAAGAATTGACGCAGCAGACTCACAAAAACCTTAGTAATGATTTTGTAGATGACTGTAATTCAGGTTCCCTTTAGAACGAATGTCCTGCACGATGCTTGGACAACAGGTTCGACAATCGCTTAATAGTGAAAGTAGAAACTTAAAACAGAAATAACAATACACAAGAATTGTTAACCCAGTTCAGTGAAAAACTTTCACCTACGTCTGGAGGGTTTGCACCCAACGAAAGGAAATTCACTATCTCAAGATAGGAATTACAGACACTCATGAACACCACAGTTCATAGTTCACTTCCTAATCTACCCAGTGTATTTCTACTTAGTATCTCAACCTAAGTATGAGAGCCCCTCTCACTTTCTCTAAATCACTGCCACAGTGATTGGTGAACACAATCAACAATCAGAGTTTGAAAGTAATCAAACACACAGAACCTTTCTTTACTTTATAGAATCAGTGAGCAAAGAGGATTCACAACTAACAAAGGACAAAGCACAATGAACAATCCTAAAATACTTGATCTCTCTCAATAGCTTTGATGGTCTACAAGTTTTAGTCTTCATCCTTTTTATAGACTTCAGCAGCGGCAGCATGGGCTCTAGGGTTAGTGTGGGCTGAAGTAACAAAGGGCTTCCTACCTTTCCATAGCTCATATTGTGTAGAGGATGTCCCTGCTCTAATGGTGACCCTATTATGTATGTAACAGGCAGTACTCATAGCTTCAGCCCAGAACTGGTGTGGAATCATCTTAGCATGTAACATTACTCTTGCTGATTCGTGGAGAGTTCTATTTTTCCTTTCAACAATTTCATTCCGTTGTGGAGTGATGGGAGCAGAAAACTCATGACTTATACCTTCTGATCCACAGAACTCCAAGAATTTTGAATTCTCAAACTCCCTTCCATGATCACTTCTGATTCTTACAATCACACAATTCTTCTCATTCTGAAGTCTCAAGCATAGGTTCTTGAATATCTCAAAAGTATATGATTTTTGTCTCACAAATTC
This sequence comes from Lotus japonicus, assembly GCF_012489685.1. Lineage (NCBI taxonomy): Eukaryota > Viridiplantae > Streptophyta > Magnoliopsida > Fabales > Fabaceae > Lotus > Lotus japonicus. The sequence goes on from NC_080042.1 coordinate 5,052,454, forward strand.
AACCCATGTATATCTGGAAAAATCATCTACACAGACAATCACATACTTTTTTCCTCCCAAGATTTCAACCTGCATAGAACCCATAAAATCCATGTGAAGCAATTCCAGAACCTTTGTCGTGGTCTGATGCTGGAGCACCTTGTGTGACACCTTGATTTGTTTTCCAATCTGACATTTTCCACAAAGCTTTCCTTCTCCCAAGCTCAGTTTAGGCAGACCTCTTATTGCTTCATCAGCAATAACCTTTTGCATGCTCATGTAGTTGAGATGTCATAGTCTTTGATGCCATACATTCACCTCATCTTCCTTGGTTATCAAACATCTAGAAACTTGAGCTCTTTCCTTTGATGTTCACATGTAACAATTGTCTTTTGATCTGACTCCTCTCATCACTATTCTGTCATCATCAATATTCACAACACATTCTATTTTATTGAACTTCACATCAAACCCTTGGTCACAAAGTTGACTTATGCTGATCAGATTTGCAGTTAGACCATTGACTAGTAACACATTATTCAAGTTAGGAGATTTTGTGCTCCATATACAAAGATACCCTTAGCATACTCAGGATCTGTTATCTTTTGGTATTCTTCATAAGAAATGGCGCTTAGAAGAATAGTTATAGCTTTGTGATACAGTGAGTAAAGCTTCTTTTGTTCTCCAGACATCTGGAGATCTTCTTGCCATCAACATCAACTGGACGCTCGCAGCCATCCACTATAAGATCCCAGAGATCTGCATCAAAGCCCAGAAAAAAACTTTCAATCCTGCCTTTCTAGTACTCAAATCTTTGCCCATCAAACATAGGAGGCTTTGCACTGTAGACATCTTTTTGCGCTTCAATGGTGGCAGCCATTTTAGTTTTTCACACCGGCCCGGATCACTGAACACTGTTAGGTGTGGTAATCAGAACTTGCGCTCTGATACCAATTGAAGGTATGAAAAACGATAGAAAAGGGGGGGTTGAATAGCGTTTTAAGACTAAAAACTCAACCCACTTGAGATTTAAGTAAATCTCTTCAACCACCAAGAATAAAAGTGCTAAGATAAGAGTTAAGGAAAGCACACAAATGATTTTATCCTGGTTCACTTGATAAATCCCTCAAGTTAATCCAGTCCACCCATTAAGGTGATTTCTTCCTTCTTAGAATGAAGGCAATCCACTAATCAGAGTTTGTTACAACTGCACTTGCTACCTGCAAAGTGACTAACAATACACTGACTTAGCTATCACTAAGATTCACTCTCTTAGTCTTCTCTAGGATCCGATCAACCTTGATCTCCTAAAGGAAAATCAAACAACTGTTTGAAGGTTTGGGTTTACAAGGAAATGCTTCTTAGAAAGCTAATAGTAAACACAATTAATACAATGTGTAGAAAGAATGCTTTTAGAGAATATTTGACTTCGCGTGAGCTTCTATAAGTTTCTTCCAAAAAGCATCTTTCATCTTCAGCCTCTTTATATACTCCAAGGAATTAGGTTTGGAAGTTTGCATGGAATGATACCGTTGGAGGGCAGATATGGGTTTTTCAGGTTCTGCTGTGGCTGAATCAGTTAGGTAAGGTCGTCAGGAATGGTACAATTGCTTTTGTACTTTGGATAGCGACATGACCTTTATCCTTTTTGACTTCTGATCAGAGTGATGCTTCATCTTGGAACTTGTGAAGCTTGGTGATCAGAGTCAGAGGGAAGCTTGGATCCTCTGACCTTTGTACCTTTTGCTTCTGGACTCAGAGGAGAAGTACTTGGTCTTCAGAGCCAGCTTACTCTTGGACTTCAGAATCTTCACTACTCAGCTTCTGACTTTTAGAGCTTTTGGACCTTCAGAGCTTCTGATCCTTCAGAGCTTCTGATCCTTCAAAGTCTGATTCTTCAGAGCTTCTGATCCTTCAGAGCTTCTAGTGAGCTGAATCCATATCAGAGCTTTATAATCTTCAGATCTTCTGAAGCTTAATCTACTGTTCAGATTGAACATAGTACGTGCGAAAGCGTTGCAGAGGTTACTCTTTGATCATTGTGCTTCTGAATTATGTGAAATAGGACCAGAGTCATGGCCTGTCATTAGAACACTCAGAAAACAACGTTAGAGTACCATAATTGTTCATACATAATAGTTAACTTGTAATCATCAAAACATAGAGTTGTACTACTAGATCAAAACTTGATCTTACACCCTTAAGGCGGAGCATTCCCACTACTGGAAGATTCAAATCAATCTCCACGCATACTCGTGCAAACCTACCCTTGTTCATGTCAACTGTGTTCATATCAACCTTGATCGGTTTCCCCACGCCTTTGGCTAGAGTCATCAGAATTTTCTTGTGATACCACTGCGGGCCTAGGCCTGGAATGCGAACCCACACAGCAGTCGTATTGATCTTCGAGTCCGTTGCCACAAAATCTGATGTCCAAGGTTTCACAGAGAAGTAATGATCAAAAATCATCCACGGTGCCCCGATCAACACCTTCACCTTGTCCTCAGGTATATCAAACTTAACAAAGAAATAACCATTATGCACTTCAATCACTTCAAAACTGCCAGTCAGCATCCACAATGACCTCAGTCGTTCACACAATATTCTGTAACCAATCTTTTTACCCAAAAGCTTGATCACCAAGCAATCTACCCAAGGCGAACAAATAGTCGTGTAAGCTTGGTCCTCCATATCAAATGAAGGGAAGAGGCGATTTCCCTCCACCAGATCCATCTGCATAATCCCTTTCTTTAGCAAGTCAACATCGTCAAGGATTAATAGCGGCTTGGGTCCCATAACTTGCTCCTTAAACGTTGGTTTACGAGCAGGGGGTCCTTCTCCCTCCTTTCCTAGATCCTTCGTAGCCTCCAAGTTCTCCATGAGCACATCATTCCGGCCATCACTCTTGTCTCCCATGGCGAGAGCGAGAGCAGGTTAGTCCAAGATTTTGACAACTTGAAATATTTTAGCAAAACAAAAATGCATGTATCTTTTATTCGATTATATATTATTAATAGAAATTAAGCATGTATGACTTAAATAAAAAGTGCATGTATCTTTTATTCGATTATATATGTAAATATTATTTTTTAAAATTTTTAAATGTCATTATTGGTGTAACTTTTTTATTTACCAAATTTGAGTAAATTGCCACTAGTAAAGGTGACTCACTTTTTTATATGTTAAAAGCGCCACGCACTAGCAATACTTATTTCTTTTAAAAAAAAAATTAACTAAAATCACTAGTAGCATTGGCGACTTTTTAACTAAAAAATTACACCAAAATTATAAACACTTTACAAAATTATACTACAGAGAGTCGATTATGCAAACAGGGCTAGCTGTGGAGATCTTTAGAAAAAAAAGCCCAAAATGAAAACTAGTTACTTCTTTTTACAGAATAACATTTGGTAGGTTGAAAATTGTGGAACCAACAAGAAATGGCAAAAATCAATTGTGGTAATGAGAACTGAGCCGGTCGAGGAGGAACCTATTGAAATTGGGACTTTTTCATATTCTCTATTTCAAATGTATATATTTCCTATAGAATATTATTGACAATCTTTATAACATTTGCTATTATTGGAAAATGTTTCTGAAAATTAAAATTGTTTAAATCATATCTAACGTCAATAATGTTACAAAAAAAATTGAATGAATTAAATATTTTATTAAGTAAAAGTGAAATGTTATAATTTTTTATTATAAAACTCTAACAAATGATTTTACGGCTTGAAAAACTAGAATTTTAACATAAAAAATGAATTTTATATATACAATTTAAATATAAACGATAGAGAACACACATGCAGACACATGTGAGTTGCTTGTTATAGACAACCGCAAAGGACTGATTTGACATTAGAAGGACACATGAAGTTGGGTCACCCTGTCCCTGTGGTTGTGGTCCCTCTTTCTGTGTGGATTCGTAATCGGTGGAAGCTCAAATTTGAGACATGGTGTGGGCGAAAGTACAATCGTGTATACAATAGACAATACTTACTAATTAATCATGTATATATACGTACGGAAAGGTAAATGGTATTGTATACTAATAACATTTTCTTAATTTTTTTGAACTCAACATTTTCTTAATTAATTTTAACCAAATTTGATATCAGCGTGTAGGTCACGAGGATGATTGGAGACTTGGAGTTGGATTTGAGATTCCCTACTAATGGATCACTTTTTTTTTGGTACAACTACTAATGTATCACTAAAAGTATATACACAAAATGCCATTTTTTTCTCTTTACTTCTCTTACGGTTACATTGTATCATGTAACGTTTCAATTTCAGGGGTGACTTAGTGACTCAAAAGTAGATTAAACATAATAGTTATCTTTCAAAATCATAAGAATGTAGGTATATTTTTTCGAAATATCTCTCTTTCTTTTTCAAAACATGTTCTAACAAATGTATAATAATTATCCATCAATAAATGACCTTACATCCATAAATTTAAGCATAATCAAAGACTCCCATAAGAAATATCAGAGACCTCATATGCCTGAATAGTTCCCCGTAATCTCCACGCAGGGTAGACCACAACAGTTAGACATCGGAACCCATAAAAGTAAAAAAAGGCAGCTCATAAGATCATTCTACATGCTTCAACCAACAACGGAGAGCTTCCTACCCCAAACTAGCCTTGCACAAGACCCTACTTCTCCTCCAAAGAGTTCTCCATAAGAAATCTCATTTGCTCATTCCATTGTTGGTAGCAATTGAATCTTCTGTACGCCTATTAAAGTGTTAACCCAGAGACAAGATCTAATGCCAATTGAGAAATAATGCAGGGACACAAGAAACGGGGGTTCGAATGGTGTCTTTTAAAAACAACCTTTTTTAACAAATGTTAGTTTTTGAAAGAGAGTGTTAGTACAGCATATAAGATATGAGAGGTTAAGAACTAAAAAAATAAAGCACACAAGAGATTTATCCTGGTTCACCTTAAATCAGTAAGCCACGTCCAAGCATTTGGGATCTACAAAGATTTTCCACTATATTAGTCAACTATCAAGGACTTCTCATTCACAAGTATTCTTCAGAACTTCTCCTTAACAAGTATTTTGAAGGATTTTTCTTTACACAAGTATTATCAAGGACTTCTCCTAAATCCAAGAAAGACCTTTTCTTCTAACTTGGATTCTATTCTCGAAGAAGGATGTAAAAAGTTTAAGATCTAACTACTATTTCGTATGGGTACAAGATTTGACATTTATAAATACAAGATGATTAATTGATGCATTTAAATAATCAACGTAACATCAACTTTAATGATGGACAGAAAACCGCAGGGGAAAAATGCTACCACACACTCTTTTAAACACTCTAACACACTTCTTGTGTTTGTTCTATCTATTCGAACAAATTTCTTTCAAGAGATAAATTTTGTTATTCTTTCTCAAAAATAATACCCTAAAACACATTTAACCCTATGAAAACATATTTGTCGAGTTTTATATAGAATACCCGATGAAAATGCTTTCTACATCAGAAATTCCTAAGCCCATTCTGTTTCTCCAATCTATCAAAAGAATATAACTAGCCCAGGGGCCAGATGCTACGATCATGATGGATCTAACAAAAGTGTCAAAGGCATAGACGAAAAATGAACAAGTGTCAATTAGGAAACTAAAATGATAGTTAGTAATTTATGAAAAAATAACACAAATGCAACTTTTTTTTTGGTCAACTTATCTGTCAGTTTCCTAATAGTCAAGACAGCTGGGCCAAAAAAGTGTGAAAGCAGAGTTTGTCCCAAAACAGAAGCCCCAAAAGATAGAATTCATGAACGACGACCATACTCACGAGGCTTTGTAGATTTGTTTGTCATTGCGGAATAATGCTGAATGTCTTCAAAATACTGTCAACGAAGCTCTAAAAATTGGAGGGTAATATTGAAGCAGACGGAATCGCTGTAGCAAGGAACATTGACAGGCCAGAAAAACTTAGATGTAAATTCACAGAATAAGGGGGGCTTTTCATACTTGAAGAAAAGAAATATTCATACATCTAAAATAATTTAATAGAAACGAAAATGTTATAATCATATCTCTTTCCCATGCAAAATGGAATCAATGAAAATGACTAAGCTGCACTGCACACATTAGGTAGAAATAAGCTAGTTTAAGGATGTGCCTAATCAAAGTGGGGAAAACATAGGGATCTAGAATATATAAAATGAAACATGAGCTTTCTTCATAGGGGCTTCCAGAGTAATATAATGCTCAATGAATTTGCTAATTTTCTACTTTGACTATCTTGTACTAATTCTCCTATTGTTCTAACTACAAAAATTATTCACTGCAATCCAAACATGAAAATTAATACTATTGTACACCAGTTCAGCACCAATTTGCAGGGTGCCCAGTTCTCTTTTCTCCCAGATCTTCCGATGATAAATTTAATATCAGAACTACAGGAAAAGAATGCGAACCTAGGGAGAAAAAAGTACTAGGCAGTGCATGAAAAATTAAGGTACATATTTCCTTTGGCAGAACGTTTTAATTCAGCAAAATTGAGGACAATATCTCTCCCATGGTCTTCTCAGGCATGTCACCTTCATTAATCTCCTCCATGGTCTCCAGAACAGCAGCATCTAATACTAGCTTTCTCTTGGCAATCTCGTACACATTTTCATCAACTGTTCCTTTCGTCACCAGCCTTTTAGTTTTACCCACAAAGAAAAAGAAAAAGAAAAACCAAGGTTTAGTACTTTTTCCTAATGTTAATGAGTTGAGGACAAGGATGGACAAATACCGATATATGGTTACAGGCTTTGTTTGACCAATTCGATGACAGCGATCTTCTGCTTGTCTATCTATCTGTGGATTAAAATCCATGTCATGAATTACAACAGTATCAGCTCCTGTTAAGTTCAAGCCTTGTCCACCAGCTCTTGTGGAAAGCAAGCACGCAAATATTGAAGTATCATTATTGAACGTATCAACTATTGTTTGCCTCTCTGCTACCTGTGTACTGGCAGTCAAATAATAAAATTTTAGAGTAAGAGAAAGCTGCATCTGGTGAACAATACACTTGAGACTGGATATAATTGAATATTTAATGAGTATTTAATTGATTAAGAAGTACAAGATTTATATACTATATTTCCTAGTCAATCCCCTAAGTTTAGAAATTACACAACCATCTAAATAGGAAAACTATAATAATAAGATTAAAAGCAAATAAAATTGATCCAAATCAATACATTTATAGTAAGTTAGTAACAGAATAACATATCAACATATAACAATATCAACACTCAGCTTCAAACATATGTATGATGTCCTCAATCCCCTTAAGCATTTTGTAAAGATATCTGCAAATTGATTTTTGTAGAAAACAAAATCAGTTTTGATGATGCCAGAAAGGATTCTGTGATTAAGAGTCAATCAACTTTTATATGTTTTGTTCTCTCATCAAACGCTAGATTGGAGGTGAGATACAAAGTTGTTTGGTTTATCACACATTAGATCCATAGGACCCACATCACAAAATCGCAACTCTTTAATTAAATGCATAAACCATAGGAGCCCTCGATACTTGGATTCCCACATATCCAACTATACCAGTGAGGCCCTGCTCTACTTAAACAAGTTCCTTTCCAGGTGACCTTTAGATATATTGTCAACAGACTGTGAAATAGAGCATTTAATGCTCTTAATTAGCAGTTATATTTTTGTCTGTATATAATTATGTTGTTTCCTGTTTGTACTTAGTTTAATTTAGGTAGTTTCTTATTTTCATTCGTTCTCCTTAATTCTATCTTTAGTCAAGGATTTCCTTCTTTGACTTTGATCAATCACATTATGTAATTCCCTCTATAAGAAGAGGAATCCCTGTACAGTTTTTCATATCAATAATATTACCAAATATTTCAACTTGGCATCAGAGCAAAGATCTCTGCGCATCTGATTTGCAGCCACGGTTGACAGTTCCTCAGCCACAACCGATGATCAGAATACGGAGGAGATTGTGGTTCCCAAAGTCTTGCAGCCTCCAAGGCAGGAGCAGCGAGTCCTGTTCGGCGAATCTCATTCTGTCCAAATCACCACTTTTCAACTCAATGGGTCGAACTATTTCCGGTGGTCCCAATCTGTCCAGTTGTATATTCGTGGCAGAGGAAAACTTGGGTATCTCACTAGTGAGAAACCCATGCCAGATACTGCTGATCCACAGTATGCAGTTTGGGACGCTGAAAACTCCATGGTGATGACATGGCTGGTAAACTCCATGGAGGAGGATAACAGTTGAAAACCTTTAATTCTTGTAGAAGCTTTTCCACCCATAATGCCTCGCAAATTCCATGAGCAACTGCTCTAAATTCAGCTTCTGCACTACTCCTTGCTACAACGGTTTGTTTTTTACTTCTCCAACTAACCAAGTTTCCTCCAACAAAGGTGCAATAGCCTGATGTTGATCTTCGGTCTGTCACACTCCCTGCCCAGTCTGCATCAGTGTAGGCTTCTACCTGAAGGTGTCCACGGTTTTTATAAAGAAGCCCCTTCCCATGTGATCCCTTCAAGTATCTTAGGATGCTGAAAACTGCCTCCAAGTGTTCATGACCTGGTGCATGCATAAACTGGCTTACCATGCTTACAGCAAAGGCAATGTCTGGACGGGTGTGAGATAGGTATATTAGCCTTCCCACTAGTCACTGATACCTTCCTTTGTCCACCATATTTTCTGTTTCAGCTGGTTGCGGCTTTAAGTTGGGCTCCATGGGTGTTTCTACAACTTTGCATCCAAGTAATCCTGTTTCTTTTAAAAGATCCAGAATATACTTTCGCTGGTTCATAGAGATACCTTCCTTTGATCTTGCAAACTCAATTCCAAGGAAGTATTTCAATGGGCCAAGTTCCTTGATTTCAAAAACTTTAGGAAGTTTCTCCCTCAGATTTTTTAGTTCCAAGCTATCATCACATGTCACAATAATATCATCAACATATACAATCAAGATAGCAACCTTATTATTTGCTGAATGTTTATAGAACAATGTGTGATCAGCTTGGCTTTGGATATATCCAAGTCCTTTTACCACTGTTCCAAACCTCTCAAACCATGCTCTTGGAGATTGCTTCAGCCCATATAATGACTTCTTTAGTCTACACACCTTATTTCTTCCAAGTTCTTCTTCAAATCCGGGGGGAAGACTCAAACACTTCTTCCTCTAACTTCTCATTCAGGAAAGCATTCTTTACATCCAATTGATGTAAAGGTCAGTTGTAACTTGCAGCAAGGGATATAAGAATCCGAAGAGAGTTAAGTTTAGCAACTGGAGCAAACGTCTCTTGATAGTCTACTCCATAAGTTTGAGTGAACCTTTTGCCACCAATCTCGCCTTGTACCTCTCTACACTTCCATCGGCCTTGCACTTAATGGTAAATACCCACTTACACCCCACTTGTTTGTTGTCACGTGGCAGGTCTGCTATTTCCCAAGTTCCATTCTTTTTCAGTGCACTCAACTCTTCTAAGACTGCTAAATTCCAATTGGGATCATCTAGTAATTCCTCAATGTTTCTAGGCACAAACAGATCTGTTATTTTAGAGGTAAAAGCTTTGTGATTCGGGGAAAGATCTTGGTATGAAACATATTGGGAAATGGGATGGTTTGTGCTAGATTTTTCTGATTTTTGGGTGCAGGTTTTGGTTCCTTTCCTAATAGCTATGGGTGGAAAAGCTTCTACAAGAACTAAGGGTTTTCAATTCTCCTCCAAAAAAGCTTTATTGTGACAACAAGTCTGCAATATATATTGCACACAACCCGATCCTACATGATAGGACCAAGCATGTCGAAGTTGATAAACACTTCATCAGAGAGAAGATAGAAAGTGGGCAGATTTGTATTACATATGTTCCCACTGCAAAGCAATCGGCAGACATCCTAACCAAATGAACATAACTAGCAAGCTGTCTATGGAGGATATCTTTAGGCCAAATTGAGAGGGAGTGTCAACAGACTGAAATAGAGCATTTAATGCTCTTAATTAGCAGTTATATTTTTGTCTGTATATAATTATGTTGTTTCCTGTTTGTACTTAGTTTATTTTAGGAAGTTTCTTATTTTCATTCATTCTCCTTAATTCTCTCTTTAGTCAAGGATTTCCTTCTTTGACTTTGATCAATCACATTATGTAATTCCCTCTATAAGAAGAGGAATCCCTGTATAGTTTTTCATATCAATAATATTACCAAATATTTCAACTTATATCTAAGGATACAAATAACGACTTGCCAGCGTCTGTCATCGATAGAATTGAGGAGCTAGATTACAAAACTGACCGAGAAGGATATATCAGGTTTGGTCAGGGTGAGATAATTCAACTTGCTTATTAATCTCTAATATCTTCCTATATCAGGATAAGGCTCCCTCTAATTGGCACAATCTTGACATTAGGGTGCATGGGGTGTTAGCCGGTTTGGATCAAGAAGATTGGACTCCTCCAAAATGTCAAGAGGGTATTTCCTCTATGAGAGATGGTAACGCCTGACTTGGACGGAGCAACCTAATCCTAAGAAAATAACTCAAAGGACCTAAGGGCCTAGATGCCTTCTTAATCAACATTTGTAATCGCAATACTATCAAGATCAACATAGACTACAAAATAGATATATTAATGTGACAATGAACATTTAAAGAAGACATGGGTCTTCCTCTAGGCAAATCATCCCAATTGATGTGAAACTTCGCTTAACCAACCAAACCAAGTTCTAAGTGACTACTTCAGCCTATCTACGGACCTTTGCAACTTGCACACAATACCTTGAACCCTTGGGCAACTAATACAGGAGATTGCTCCATAGAGATGTGTCCACCTCCAAGTCATCATGCAAAACCTTAAATCAAGTTTTATGGGCATACAGAACCAGCCATATGCTTCATATGTTGTTTACTGTGGGATTATTATCTTGGTCAGGGCACCTGAATCGGTGCTCTGATACCAATGATAGAACCCAGAAAAATATGGAAAGTATTATTAACACGAACACTAATTCCCAATTTGGGAATCGGAGCAATATACAAGAGATAGAGTCCCAACTCCCTAACCAAAATCCCAAATGATCTCCAAAATACCAAAGAGACCTAATGCTCTCTAACCCCCTCTTATTTATAGGCAACAAGCCTCACTAACCCTCAAACTGACTATCTAGTATCTACCAATGTGATAACTCCCTCACCTAACTAACTAAACCATGTGAGAACTGATATGTGAGTATCTATCAGCTCTGAACAGGTATCTTCCATTGCAGCAAACGTTGGAGCTCACAAACTTAACAATAACATGATTGACGAGAATGAATAACCAGTGAGCGTGGACACTGTTAGCAAACAGATTTTTCCCCCTCGAAAGTAGTTTTTCAAACCTATTCTATAAAATAATTTTTAAAAAGATAAAAACAAAAAGTGTTTCATATATTATCCGCATATATTCTCAATTTTTGTATATGAAGTTGCGTTGTATGTTATTAAGTTCAAAAAGGTTCTTGTTCTTTAATAAAAAGAATTCAATAATTAATCAATTCCAAGTGTTTTTAACTTTTTATTACTTTTAACAAAACTTCAGTTATAACATAACTCATTAATCTTTTCAGCTAAAATATAGTATTAAATCTCGATGGTAAAACTTCTGATAACCCTAGATGACAAGGTCAAAAATATTTTTGTCTACAAAAATATAAGAGATATAAATACTATGGTTTAAAAAGCACATGTACAAACATTTATATATGAAAACAAATTAATCAGATGTTCGGGTTGAAAAAAGGTCAATCCGTGAACCGAATAGATTACAATTCGAGTTCAGAGTGAAGTGAATCAATTAACTAAAGCAATCCAAAACAAATAGCATCGTGTATCTTGGAGGACTGAAAATATCATATTTCCTAGGCTACTTAGTGTTCCTTATTAGAGCTTTAGTATGAAGGATAATTTAGAGGTTTCATGGTCAAATGATTCATAGCTTTGCATATTGAACCCACAGTTTCCGCATTCTAACTTACATAGCATGCATAATATTAATAAGCGATTAAAACAGGACAATGAAAAGATAATGAACGTCAGGTTAGGGCTTCACCTTCAAGTGTAAATAAACTACACAGATCATCACAGCCATCAGTTATCTTTGATGATGATGTAGGTTCAGCACTTAACCCCATGTTTTTGAACCAAATATATACGCAAGCAAAATAATGAACGCAATATCAATTACCTAGGATCTGACTATCTGTTACTACCTTAAAGCACCGCCCGTTTAAATAAAAAATAAAAATATATCCATTCAACCCTCAAATGAAATTCTAACTCTTTAGTCATACCAATACCAAACACGTGCACAGAAAAGATTTCTTCGACATATCATTTTATATGTGATTTAACTTTCTTCTTATTTAAGTTCAAAACAAAAAGATCTGACGTAAAACATGCCATAAAGCACCCATTATTTGGTAAAAAAAAATTACATCAAAAACAGCAGTACCTGCCATCAAGTCGTCTGTAGGTCAAACCAATGACGTCCAAATTCCACTCCAATATGTCAAGCATAGATGTCCATTGACTAAAAATCAAGGCACGATGACCACCCTTCTTTAGTGAAGGAAGAAGTTCTGCTAAGGCCTAAATTATCCACAGATTAACTCAATCTCAGCATACCCAGAAAATAATCATGCTGACATTGTGTAGTTGACAATTGCAGAAATTCTAGGATCAGAAAAATCATACCCGACATTTTGCAGAAAGCATGACATGCTTATCTGAAAGGATCCCTTTTCTATCATTGACACGATAATGACGTAAGAGCTGCAAATCAAAATTTTATGGCTTTAAACATTTAAGCCAATACTATCCACAAAGCAGAAAAATTAATCATCAAGAAGTTAAATTATCATATTATGATGCCGCCATAAAATATTGTATTAATTCAACAGTGGTACAGTCTGCCTCACTACAATAATGAGAACGCACCTATTGATTAGCAACATAAGACACAATGTGCCAAAAAAAAAACGAAAGAAATGTGGAATACTGATAAGACAGATACCAGCAAACCTAAATCAACTAAAAATCGTAACCTGTGGCAAGAAACAAATGATATAATACACTTAACTAGGAAACCAACGAAAAAAAAAATTTATCAGTTTGTATAACTGGTCTGGTTCAAGTAAACAAGACAGGAAGTGGGGAACCAGCTCCTTCATTTGCTTTATTTAAATATTCAGTTGCAGTTATTGATCAAAACAATTGAGGAGGAGGATGGGTTTATCTGTAAACTAAATTAACATGGAAATTTTTATGTAAACCAGTTAAAATATGATATCTACATCTTATTTTCATATTTGGTAAGCAGAGTTGTCAAATTGCAGCCATGGTGATATGGTGGGGCAGAATTTTACAAGAGACACCATAAATATGCTATGGCGTTGCAAGTTTCTAGTAGTGAGATAAGGGTGAATGTCATTCCTGCCCAGTGCTGTCAAATCGCGATTGCGGTGAGCCAAAAATCCGCTATTTCAGCCGCTATTTAGCAGCGAATAGCGGGAATAGCGCGCTATAGTGGGCAATACCGGCGTCGCGATTAGCCAAAAATCCGCTGCCGCTATTTGATAACATTGTTCCTGCCGGAAGCCATGGCAGCGAGAATGGAGACATGTTAGAGGAAAGGGTGAGGGGAGAGGGGGGTCCAATGACGCCACCCACTTTAGAGCTTTTTACACATGACCCAAAAGTCTGAAACCCTAAAACACAAGATAATTACTCTTCTCCCTAGTAAGCCGTAGCATCCAGACTTCCTCACAACTCTATTCTCCTACGTCTCCAGCAACACAACCCACCTCCGATGGCCTTTTCAGGCAACCCCAACGTTGACCTCCATTCTCCAGCACCATCCTTCCCTAATGAATGGAACAAATAAACAATATTTATAATTATTTATCTTCTCACCTCTCTGCTCTCTGTTTTCCCCTTCTTTGTTGTCTATCCTCTCCTCACCACCTCTTTCTTGGCTGTATATTGTTAGGTACCAGAAACAGAGTAGGAAAATAGGAACTGATTATACTAAAATAGCACTGAATCCTCTGGAATGAACCCAGAAGCAGTGTTTGCAGTAGAACAAAGGAAATGAAATGAACAAGAAATGAACAAGAGCAATTTCGAGAGTGCTCTTTCTCTCCCAAGTCCTAGCCAATTTCTGCCTACCTCTCTCTCTCTCTCTATACTAACATATATATCCTTAGCTAATAGTACTGGTCCCCTCCTTATCATTGAGAATCTGCCACCTCACCAGGTGGTGGTTATTTTAGGATCCTAAGCTTCTAGAATGTTGGCCTCCAGCTGTGGCTTGGGCCTCCTAGCATAGACGTTGCCAAACCTGGGCCTGGAGCTTGGGTTTGCAACATCTCTCCCCCCTTGAAGACCCAGCTTGTCCTCAAGCTGATGATTAGGGAACTGGTCCAGCAACTTACTGAAATCCTCCCATGATTCTTCAAATGTTGGTAGGTCCTTCCACCTGATTAGCACTTCTAAGTCTCCATCCCTGTTTTCCCTGGTGTCCATAATAGCTTCTGGTTCGACCTTGAGTTCCCATTCTTCAGTAAGAGCTGCTGGTAACGGTTGGCTTTGAACTCCTGCATTCACAGCCTTCTTGAGCAGGAATATATGGAAGACAGGATGCACTTGGCTTCCTTCTGGAAACTGCAGTTTATAGGCAGCTGGGTTGATCTTTGCTATAATTGGATAAGGTCCATAATACCTAGGACTCAACTTCTGATTGCTTCTCTTGGCCAAACTCTTGAGCTTATAGGGTTGAATCTTCAGATAAACCAGATCCCCCACTTCATATTGAACATCCCTTCTGTGCTTATTGGCCTGCTGCCTCATTCTATTCTGTGCCTTCTCTAGATTACTCTTGAGCTCCTCTAGAATTAGATTCCTCTCAGCAGTCAATTTCTCCACTTCATCTACTGATGTTAAAGAATCATTCCCCTTAAAAATCACAGGTGGTTCTCTCCCATAAAGAGCCTTGAAAGGAGTGGTTTTGATGGCTGAATGGTAATTTGTATTGTACCAGAATTCTGCCCAACTCAGCCATTTGGGCCATTGCTTTGGTTTGGACCCTGTTACACACCTTAGATATGTCTCAACACATCTATTAACCACCTCAGTTTGTCCATCTGTCTGAGGGTGGTATGCAGAGCTGAATTTCAATTTTGTGCCAGCTAGTTTGAACATCTCTGACCAGAATGTGCTGAGAAATACTCTGTCTCTATCAGACACAATGGAGGTGGGAAAACCATGTAGCCTTACCACTTCTTTGATAAATACTTCAGCAATCTCCTTGGCATTGTAGGGGTAGGATAATGCAATGAAGTGTGCATACTTAGTAAACCTGTCTACTACCACTAGTATGGTATCTTTTCCCATGGCTTTCGGGAGGCCTCCAATGAAATCCATGGATATATCAGTCCAACCTTGAGAGGGTATAGGGAGTGGTTGAAGAAATCCTGCTGGATTTAGTGCCTCATATTTGTTCCTCTGACACACCTCACACTTTTGTACATAACTTTGAATGTCTAGCTTCATGCCTTCCCAGTAGAATAAAGCTGATATTCTCTTGTAGGTTCTGAAAATTCCAGCATGGCCTCCTAAGGCTGTGTCATGAAATTCCTTCAGAACAGTGAGAATTTTGGTAGAGCCCTTAGGGAGAACTATTCTGTCTTTGTATAGCAATCTTCCCCTCTTCAGTTGATAACCAGCAGCAGAAATCCCTTGAGTGGCTAACTCCTGCAGAACCTTTCTGTATCTTTCATCCTCTAATATCTCAGCTTCCAAATCTGCCCATTCAGCACACTGGACTGAAGATATGGCAGAGAATTGCAACTTCCTGGATAAAGCATCGGCTGCTTTGTTTTCAATCCCAGGCTTGTACTTAATTTCAAAATCATAGCTCATCAACTTGCTCATCCACTTTTGTTGTTCTTCTCCCATTATTCTCTGATCTACTAGAAATCTCAAGCTTCTCTGATCAGTGTGTATGACAAACTTGCTCCCTAGGAGATAATGCCTCCATTTTTGCACAGCAAGAACCACTGCCATCAATTCTCTTTCATAAACAGATTTGGCTTGAGCCCTGTCAGATAAAGTTTTGCTCATATAGGCAGCTGATCTTCCTTCCTGCATAAGGACAGCTCCAAGTCCCTTCCCAGAAGCATCTGTTTCCAGAATGAAAGGTTTGTCAAAATTGGGTGGAACAAGAACTGAAACAGTAGTCATCACTTCCTTCAACTTCACAAAAGCTTGGGTGGCTTCTTCAGTCTACTGGAAGCTATTCTTCTTGAGTAATTGATTTAGAGGTTGTGCTAACTTGCTGTAATTTTTCACAAATCTTCTGTAGTACCCTGTGAGTCCTAAGAACCCTCTTAATCCTTTCACCTCCTTAGGAATAGGCCAATCTAGCATATCCTTAATCTTGCTAGGATCAGCCGCAACTCCTGCTTGTGATATGACATGTCCTAAATAAATTATCTCAGGTTGACCAAAAGAACAAATGGTTTGCAACCAGATTGTTTTCCTTCAACACTTGTAAGACAATCCTTAAGTGATCCTTGTGCAGCTCTTCATTCTTACTATAAATGAGGATATCATCAAAAAAACAAGTACAAAGGTCTCAACACTTGGTTCATGAGTGCTTCAAATGTAGATGGTGCATTTGTCAATCCAAAAGGGAGGACCAAGTATTCATAATGCCCTTCATGGGTTCTAAAAGCTGTTTTAGGGATGTCTTCTTTCATCCTAATCTGGAGGTACCCTGATTTTAAATCCAGCTTTGAGAAAACCACAGCAGCCCCAATTTCATCCAAGAGTTCATCAATAATTGGTATAGGGAATTTGTCAGGAATAGTGGCCTTGTTAAGGGCTCTATAATCTACACAAAATATCCATCCCCCATCTTTCTTTTTGACAAGAATTGCTGGGCTGCTGAAAGGACTAGTACTATGCCTAATTATTCCAGAATTCAACATTTCTTTCACCAACTTCTCAATTTCATTCTTTTGACAGAAAGGGTACCTGTAAGGTCTGATGTTGGGAATGGAAGCTCCATCTTGTAATTGAATAGCATGGTCAGTGGTCCTTCTTGGTGGTAGTCCCTTAGGCTCTTGGAACACTTTTGGATATTCTTCCAGAATTTCCTCATTCCCTCTGGCACTTCAGCTTCTGTCTTTTCTTCTTCCTTCTGATACTCATAAGATAAGTAGTACCCCTCTGCTTCCTGCTGTTCAGTGATTTTAATTGACTTCCAATTGGCAGCCACCTTGCACACTGAGGGCTCCCCTTGCAGAACCATCTTCTGCCCTTGAGAAACCCATTGTATGATGAGTTCTAGGAAATTTGCTTCAATATTTCCCAGACTAGCAAGCCAGTCCATTCCCAGAGCCACTTCTGTACCTCCCAATCCTAGTATAAAGAAGTGCTGCATAATGGGAATTCCTTGGACTTCTAGTTTCAAGTTCTTGCATACACCAGAGTTCTCTCTTTTGCCCCATTCCCCACTTCTACAACATATTCAGAGGTTGCAATGACTGGAATTTCTAGTTCAACTACCAGGTCTTGAGAGATGAAATTGCTGGTTGCTCCACAATCTATTAAAATCAGAACTTCCCTATTTCCTATCTTCCCTTTCACTTTGAAGGATCGGTTGGAAGTTAACCCTTCCTTGCTGTTCAATGACAACTGGAGAACCTTCCCTTCCAGCACAAATTCCCCATCCTCAGCTTCCTCAAAAATCTCCTCTTCCTCCTCATCATCCTCCTACTTCCATCAGAATGAGTTGGTAGTTTTTCATGGAGCAAATGTGTTCTCTCCCCCATTTGTCTCCACACTTAAAGCATAATCCCTTCCTGCTTCTCTCTTGGAGTTCAGTTTGGGTCAACCTCTGCCCTCCATTCCACCTCTTTTCTGGTTGTTTTCCTTCTGTGTCCTGATTACCAGTGCCTCCTTTATTCTAGAGACTTTTCCCTTCATTGTCTTGATTTCCTGTACCCCCTTTGCTATGGAAATTCACATAAGAGTTTGCAATTCTTCCCTTGCTGTCCCCTGTACTGGAATAATACCTTCCCCCAACCCCAACACCCCCTTTTTCCTTCCATCCCCTTTTGTCTTCCTCCTTGGGTTTGCCTCCTCTCATAGCTGTGTTTTTCTCTTCAAGCAACAACGCTCGATCCATTAATTCTGCTAGATCATCAGCAGGGTACAGCTTCATTTCAGCTTTGATTTCTTCTTGCAACCCGTTTAAGAATACTCCTTTCAGCACCTCTCTGTCAACGTTCCTCATGGGTGCTGCTAGTAACTCAAAATTCTCCCTATATTCCATAACGCTTCCTTTCTGTTTCACACTCAACAGAGGACCAAACGGGTTCTGGAGAAGTGCGGGTTGGAAACGGCGAAACAGAGCTTGCTTGAAAGGTTCCCAAGCTCGCTCTGGTGTCTGCTCTTCCCACCACTGAAACCACCCAAGAGCACAATCCTCCATGGCGATCATCACCATCTCGATCTTCTCCGCTTCCTCGACCCGGCTGAGTCGGAAAAACCGCTCAACCTTGGTGACCCACCCGTAAGCGTCGTTTCCATTGAACATCGGAATGTCCACTAGTCTTCCTGTGACGGCGCGCAAATGGCTCCGGTGGTGATAGTGCTCGTGGTGTTCTCTGCTGCGCGACGCTGTTCGCAACCCGGTGCGCGACGCTGTTCGCAACCCGTCATAAGTTCTCGCTGTTGAGACTGAGTTGTGCTCGCATGAGCTCCTCTGATGCCGCGGGGTATTGGAACGCCCCCTGGTTCGCCGTCGGTCGCGACTCAGGAGGAGTCGCCGGAGTTCTTCAAACTGTTCGTGAGCCACCTCTTTCATCTCAGTAAGGGAACGCTCCAAATCATCCACTCTTGATTCCATCGCACTACGGGTCAGCACCATACAACTCCCTTTTTGGATCGGGAGCTCTGATACCAAATGTTAGGTACCAGAAACAAAGTAGGAAAATAGGAACTGATTATACTAAAATAGCACTGAATCCTCTGGAATGAACCCAGAAGCAGTGTTTGCAGTAGTACAAAGGAAATGAAATGAACAAGAAATGAACAAGAGCAATTTCGAGAGTGCTCTTTCTCTCCCAAGTCCTAGCCAATTTCTGTGATAGAACCCTGAAATCTGATATTATTTCTCACAAATCCCTAATTCCCAAATTGGGAACTAGAGCACAATACAAGAGAGAGAGAGTCCACACTCTCTAGAGAGTCCACACCCTCTTCCTAATCCCAATACCCAAATGATACAAAAGATACCCCAAACTCTCTAATGTTTGTTATTTATAGGCCACATGCCTCAATAACATTCTAACTAACTCACTAAGTATAACTAGGCCCAAAAGCTGATACATTTAACCCAAAATCTGATTCATAGGCCCAACCTATTAGTTTGACTCCACTATTCTGTTGCAAGGCCCAATTCTTCCTTAGTTGGGTATAGCCCATTCTGTCAAGGCAGAAGTCCAGTTGGTACCTCATCCTCTCTGGCCACACCTCTGCTGCTGGCACATTCCAGAAACATTCCCATCCACCCCTGACGACAAACTCTTCCCACCTTGCTATGCGTTCGTGATTTCCCATCGCCACACAACTCGACACAACCAGCGGCGCTAAGACCCAGTTACCACCGCCCCTGACGACAAAGTCTGGCGGCGCTGCCGGTGCCCGTTTGGCCGCCCAACTTGACCAGAGAAGACCCGACTCTGTTTCATCTTCCTCTCCCTTCTCGTGGCAAGTGAAGATCATCTCCGCCTTCGCCGTCACCCACCATGGCACACCAACCTCCGGGCACATCACGTTGTTAGGTGGTTTTGATGGCGGCCGTTGGAGCGTTCCTGGCCCCACGAATGGTAACCCACGTGAAAATCTGAACTCTGTCGCCGTTAACACCTTGGTCGTTCCTCCGATTGGGTTATCGGAAGCTTCAGACTTGCTTCTGATTTCTGTTTCTCCTTCCTGCACCTGCACAGTCACCACTGCGATCTCCAGTTTCCCTCGCGACGATCTCCAGTCTCTCTCTCTCAATACTAACATATATATCCTTAGCTAATAGTACTGGTCCCCTCCTTATCATTGAGAATCTGCCACCTCACCAGGTAGTGGTTATTTTGGGATCCTAAGCTTCTAGAATGTAGGCCTCCAGCTGTGGCTTGGGCCTCCTAGCATAGACGTTGCCAAACCTGGGCCTGGAGCTTGGGTTTGCAACATATATGTTTTCCATGATTCCATCCTCTGTGAAATTTTATAATTCCCTTTCGTTTATCTCTAATACTCTTATTTGAGTCTGTACTTTTCATCTCTATTCTCTATTCTTTTCATTTCTTCTATTCTGTTCTCAGTTTCTTACCCTTTCTTTTCCTGGTTATTCTGTTTTCATTTGTTCAATGATCCCTAATCTACTTACTTCCTATTTTATCTATAGTAGCACAATGGGGAAGCAAACTTGGTTTAGATTCACTTCACCCTCTTTATTCTCAGTTTAAATTTTTGCCTCCGATCCCCACGTCATTCTCTTACACTTCGGATGCGTTCGAGTAAACCACTTAATTAAGCACTTTGGAAATAAGCGCATATCGCATAAGCACTAAATCGTAAGTAACTGAGAGTAGGCTATGGATAAGCATAAGCTCTTATTCATAAGCTAAACTGATCAGCTTGAGAAAATAAGCTCAAAACAGCTCATAGGTAGGCCATAAGCTATTCACATAAGCTATCTAAAAACTTGCATAAGCACTTAAACTATGTGTTGGTGAATGGAAGCTCCTCTATCAAGCAAGAAAGAAGCGGGTATTCCCACAGCAGAGTCACCATTGACTCTTTATTATTATTGTAAATTAGTTTATCAAGATGTCAATCTGAGATCTTATTTCAGCTCAATAATTTCTTTCAAACAGGGCCTTAGTCTTGGTTGGTTTGTGCACTGGCTCTCTTCTAGTCCTCTTTAACAATGGCAAGTTAAGAACAAGTTTCATCACATAATTCAAGGGTTGCTAATAGGATCAGACAAGGCTAGATATGAGATACGTTTTATTATGATAAAATTTGTTGTGGTAGGTATTACCATGTTAGGATTAATTTTGTAAAGAATGTTTGAGATAGACTAGGAAGCTCTTTGAGATAAACTAGGAAAATTATCTATATATTATACTTCTACTTCAAGTGTAATACACATCATATCACATTATCAATCAGAAAATAATATTCATTTGAATAATATTTCTTTCAACTTTACATGTTGGTGAAAGCCAAAAACGGGGATAATGAGTTACACAGTTCATTGTCTTGGGTAGAAGATTTACCCGGTGAATAGAGAAGTCATTGTAACTTTTAAGTTCCTCTATAACTCTGTCCAAAGTGCATTCAAAGCCAAAAGCACCTACTGGATGTAGCTTCCTGGCAAAGCGAATGACATCCTCATCACTATAAATTCGCCTTATCAACAAAGGATGGTTTGCAATCTGGAATAGGAATAACAAAATAAAGAGACATATATGAATAAGAATAATATTAAAAAGCTAGACTTTAAGTCTATAAATATGCACAGCATCAATAACCTTGCGAAACTGAACAAAATAGTTATTTATTTGTCGTCGAGGAAGAACTTCAAGAACATTGTTCGAATTAAGCTCAGAACATTTGGCCATCCGAGCCTGTGAAACAGCACGGTACTCCTCAATGGCTTCCTTGTAAGCACTTTCCTGTTGCTTTTCCATTACAACATATTCAACCTGCAATGATTTTATTATCCTAATTGGCCTTTAAAACTTTATAAAAAGCATCTTAAGAAAAACAGATAAATGACAGGATCTGTTGAAGATAAAGAGCATAACAACTCAACAAATTCAGAGCACTCAAGGTGACAAACATACCTGCTGTATTTTCGGAACAAGTTGCTGCATCACATCAGATTTCAGACGCCGCAAAATAAATGGCCCTAAGATGGACTTCATACGACCAATTAAATCTCTATCTTCTGCATTTAGTAACTTCTTTAAATCAACATCTTCAGAAGCAAAAATATCAGGCATCATAAACTCCAATAGTGACCATAACTCCTGCAACAAATTCAAGACATGGCTTACTTCATGAAATAGATATACTAGCAAAACCAACAGGAAGATATGACAGAGTTTATTGAAATTCAAGTACAGTCTTGACACAGAGTAACAAATACAAGGTTTTTCCTTATGTTCACCCAGGTAGAAACAGTTTTTACATGAGCCTATCAAAAACTTCTACACTGTTTCTTGCAAGTTGTATATTGCATATTTTTTTCAAAAGGAACAGTATAACATAAAATGGATGAAAAATCCAGGACTAAACAGTTTCCCAACCTTCAATTGTCATACAATGATACATTGGCCTTAAGATCAACAATGGAATCAACAAGCAGTAGCATTGAACGAATATGTAAGGCAAACAGTAGTGTTAGGCATAAAATTTATTTTGAATGAATAAATTTCTAATTTCATAAAACTATCATATGTTAGGCCAGAAGTATAGTTAGACATCCAGGGGAGCAAGGCTTATAAGAAACCTACCTACAAAGTAGAAAATATGGAAATAAAGGTAATATCTACTGCAGGAATACTAGAATACTCGTGCAGCAGGGGAAAAGTGGGAAGGTGTGAGGTGTGAACTCTGTTAGATCTTATCAATGAAAAGTAATGAGAGACAAAGGGAAGGCTTTCAGCGACTGACTGGGGATCTGGGGTCTTTGGACATGAAGGAAGCAGATCCCTAGAGTCTACTCTACAGTGTCTAACAATCTACCCTTTTTCATTTTTCTTTCATTAATGTTCTTTTTGTACTTCTAATTTAGAGGAAATACAGAGGTCTTCTTCTTCTGCAAGGAATTAATCTACATAGTTTTGGAAAGAAATTAAATTCCTATCAGAATGATGTAACTATTCCAGCATACAATGTAAGGTACAACTAAAAAACCCTCAAATTTTAAGCTAATTTTCAGTTTCAAAATAACCATCCTATCAAAAGATTCAAAACATGCTTAAAGTAACCCTTAAAGAGGTAGATGTTCAAACCAGAGACCAACCCTAAAATTAAAATCTGAAAGAAAAAGATGCAATAAATTACTTGTTTCTGTCACAATGAAAAAGATGTTGTTAGAGGCTTAGTGTTACGCATGCATGTATAATACATGTAACAGCTGTCCATTATTTCAGAGAGTATGTTAGTTAGTTTCCGTTAGAAACTGTCTTTTATAACCATCTAGCAGTTGCATCTGTTGTAACTGCACTGAGTCTAATCTGCTGCTATAAACATATATCGCGAACTCAACTTTTAGCACGTATTGCCATGGTCAGAATTCTCAGATACTTGCTCTGTTTTTCTTTCATTTTATAGCTCAGTTACCAAATGTTATCATGGTATCAGAGCCTTGGCTCTTACTAATGGCTGGTCTGTACAGCATCTGCAAAATGTAATTAGAAACATCCCCCCTTTAAGCTACTCTCAAAGACTCAACTTTAATGAGCCCACTCACCTCTTCCAAAATAACTCAAGTCAGGACATGTACTACTCCAACTCTTTCTCCTTAATGTTTTTTACAACCTCAGCTTTATTCCACCTAAACTCGCAATCCCCACTCCCGCTTGCAGCCAAAAGTAATCAGTCGGTATGGTAATATTATCCACTTGAAAATTAGGATGGAACAAGTATGCATCCAATTATTGAAAGGAAACATCAAACCATTCTGCAGTGTTGAAAATGAAGAGAACTGAGAGAAAAAGAAAGAGAGAGAAGAGAGGCACTTAGCATTTTCTGAAAAACTGAACTGTATTGTTAATAGATACAGAATACACAGAAGAGGCTTGATTTATAATAACATTGTAATTCTAGCGACAACATATAAAAACTTGTTTTGTTCAGTAACAGCCTAACAGGAAATAATCAAGAAACATCCACACTGCAGCAATGACATGTACTCTATAAGTTATACATACATGTAGATCATTTTGAAGAGGGGTCCCAGTCAGCATCAACCGTTGGTTTGCATTTCGTGCGACAGACATTAGATTTTTCCACCTAAAGCTATTTTTATCCTTCAAAGCATGTGCCTCGTCCATCAGCACGCAGCTCCACCTCCAACGCTTCAGAATTTTACGATCATCTTTCTGCTGCGCACTAGAGCAAATATAAATTATAAAAATTTATTCCGCATTTAAAAGAGTTACATAATTAGCAATATTGTATAGAGAAAAGAACCTGTGTCGTTCAAAAAGCGAGTAGCACACAAGAAGAACATTAAATGGGGGAGGCAATCCAGCCTTAGACAAGGAGTTCAACTCCTTGCAGTATGCTGCACGTGCTGCCCCGTGATATTGAAGAATGGAAAAGGATGGACACCACCTCTTTAATTCCCTTTCCCAGTTTTCCAATACAGAAGCAGGACATACTATAAGATGTGGACCAGAATCATTATGCAAGTGCTTCAACAAAGTTAAATAAGTGATGGCCTGGAAGACAAAAGAGCACATGAAATATCTTACTCTAAAAAGTCAAGGCTTAAAAACAAAACTAGACAAATGAACAAACCAAAGGAGGGCAACTAACCTGAATCGTTTTGCCAAGGCCCATTTCATCTGCTAATATGGCTGTGTGACACATTAAATCAAATTTCAATCATACTAATCTCCAAAACACATACTTATTCCATAATTACAATTTATGACCAGAAATGTTCAAACTAAATAGATAAATAAAACAATTATATCAATACTATGATATAGATGAACTTAAATCACAATGGCATAGGCATTACATAATGATGTATCGATCAGCAAAAAGCCAAAAACTCAGGAGCTCCAAATGTCAAACACAAAGCAATCATGTCATTCAACAACAAAGAATACACAGCCCTGACATGAAAATGCCACATGATGAGATATCCAAAATGAAAGATCTATCCACTCTGTCATTGTCTCGCACAATTTTGAATTGATGGAAAGAGACAGAGTGGAGTAGAATTATAACAGGTTGCATTCCTATTTGGGTGATACAGGATGCAACTACTCTTTCTCTCCATTCCATCATTTAAATGATCCATTTTGCTCAATTCCACCCCCATTCAGTTCTGGTCTAAATTACATATACCCAAACATAGCAACGACACACACGGTAACACCCTAGCACAAAAACACAACTCCAGTCCAAACAATTTAAATTCAGGATAACAAAAACCTGTAAAAATGCAAACAAAAACCCCAAACACTCACCTCCTGCAATGCCCTTCCTATACAGCAGGAGCAAGAAATTGACACCAACCAGTTGATAAGGCTTGAGCAGAGGCTGAAAATCCGAATCCTCCTCCTCGGACGCACACGCAACATCAACATCATCCTACCAAAATCAAACAACATTTCACCGCATGCCATTGTCATAGCTTAAACAAACTTCAAAATCTCAAAAGAAACAAGAAAGAAAGAAAAAAAGCGAAATGCTCACACACACGTTCACACCTGAGTTACGATTCTGACTGAAGAAGATTCCACCTCCGAATACCTCTCACATGCGGTACCCGTAGACCCGAACAGCTCTCCCTTCAACTCCGCTGAGATTCTCGCGCACTTCTGCAAAGCCCTACCAACCACATCCTCTTCCTCAACTTCGCACAACTCAACGTCGCCACCGTCCTCCTCGTCTTCGTCGTCGTCGTCATCGTCGATAATGAACCGGCGGCCACGACTCGCCAGGGGCTGAGCTCCGCCGTCGGCGTCGTCCAGTTCGTGGAGGCTCTCCGGAAAAGTAGCAGATTCTCGTGTGATCTCGACGCAATCGTCGTCGTCGTCGGAAGAAGCTTGGGGGTTGTAAGCGAAGGACTCGATTGGAGGAGGAGAAGAAGAGCGAGGTCGTTTGAGAATTCGTGAGGGTTTGAAGGAGTGATTCTCCCATTCGTCATCGGAGATTTCGTACAATTCGGGCTTCATCGTCGTGTTGTGTGCCCTAAGGCAGAGAAGAGAAGAAGAAAATGGAGAGAAAGTTGAAATGAAAATGAAGAATTTTGGAGTGAGAAAATGGGTGGAATCAGGAGAGTCAGGAAATTGAAAAGGAAAACTCAGAATGTGGAAAGTGGAAAGTGACGAGCGCGGGGAACGTAAGCCATATACGCTAGGGCCACGGGTACTATGACCAAAACCTCACTTGTCGGAGAGCTTTCATTCAGCGACACCTCACTTTATTTCTATTTCATTCACACTAGATTTTGCACTCATTCAGTCATTTGTGAGATTTTCTGAATAACATGTGTCCACTACTATGATTATAAAATATAAAGATAAATTTGTCCTCAAATAATAGTTTAAGGAGTAAGAATTATGAGACATATCTTTCAAAAAAAAAATGATGAGACATACCGGTTAGGGTAAGGGAGGTTTCGGACTCTATTTCTGAAAGATGTAATCTATCTTTCCAATGTACTAAAAAATATAATATAGAGATAAGCTTATGTGGATCATGATGAAATTGCAAATTAAAATTAAGAGAATTATTAGTTAAAGTGGTTTGTGTAATGTTTTGTAATCAATATCCCTGATTGTTCATCTAATCTAATATAACACAAAACTCAATGGTATAGTTATACTACACCAATCTATACATAATATCTATATTTATATCTATATATAATCTATATCTATATCTATATATAATATAAAGCAAAATCACTCCAAGAACCATTTTGCCACGTGTCAACACCACAATGATTCTACTACGAGAGTGAATTTAGGAGTTTTCGTGCCACATGTCATTCTCTCACGCAACGGTTACCATTCCTATTCACTAGACTACTAGAAAGATATTTCCCACCCACTAGAAAGATAACTTCCCACCTCAAAAAATAACTTCTACCATCTAACTTCTCACCCACTCTCATCAGAGATCACATCTCTCTCTCCCACTATGTCTTTCTCCTTTGAAAATCACACATCATGTTCCAAAATCTTCTTTTCAACCGTAAAGAAAAACTGCATTCAAAAACACTTCTTCTATAAATTTCCCATGTCTCTTCATAATTCATTCATCACCATTCCATCTAAAAATTATCATGGCTTAGTCTTACTATTGACGATGTCTCTTCCATTTCAAAATGAAAAGTATGGGTGGAGGGTTATTCTGAAGGTGGTGCAGAAGTGGTTGACTCCAAGTTTTGATCATTCAAAACTTCCTAACTCAATGGTGTTAGTTTTAATGGATGCAAAGGTTCGACTTCCATGTTGTTTTATAATTGATATATCGATTTGACTCGATGTTGGTTTAAATTTTTTAAGTCTATCATGTTCACTTACCTGTTCTCAATCTACAGGGTGGCAAGATCCATGGCACAGTGCGAAAGACTCATGCTTATAAGTTTAATCCTTTGTTAGTTGAGAGTTGAGCATACATGTTATCATATTTCACTGTTAGTGATAGCATTCTTGATTTCCGTACAACGTCTCATGCTCACAAGATATATAATCTTTGAGTTTGATTAGGTTGTTCAAACCCTAACCAACATCCCTATTCATATGTTTCTGTTTCTGATATCATGTTCAATGATCCAGATCAAACCCTGTTAGTTGGTGAGATTTCAAACTAAATTTGTATACATCCGTAAAATTATTTGTAATCTACCATATTTTGTTTGTCTTGCAGATATGATAGGGATCCTCACCGACTATAGCGGCGAGTAGGAATTCAAAAAAAATCATCAAGTGCGAAAGAGGATTACCATAGAGATTGAACAAGAAGGGTAATTATTAGTATTTTTAACAAAAATGCAAAATCTATTGAAATTTTGAATCCATGTCCCAATTATTGTAAATAACAATTTAATCATAAGTCCGTTGAAAACAGAGTGAGGGTTGAGTCTGCATTTTTTGGAAGCTACATCTAGGAGCTACTCTCTGCTTTATCTTCACGCAATTTGACCAACACTTTCTATTTCTTCTTCATAAAAATCAATCGTAAGTATCCTGTCTTAAACTTTTGACACTAGCTGCAAAAACGTCTAAAGAGATCGAAAACATTTTAATATCATAGGTTGGTTTTTATCGATATACTATCTTGAATAACCAACACACATTTTCAACAAAATAACCACCCCTCTAACCCTACAACTTAATATTATATCTGAATTTTTTTAAAAATAAAGAATTAATCTCTTTTATCAAAATAAATATTATAACTTAATTTTGATAATAATAACTACCCCACTAACTCACAACACATATTTCAAACCAAATAACCACCACCTCACTAACCTCACATTTTAATATCAATGTGAATTCTATTTTACTTTTTTAATAAAAAATCAATTTTTTATCAAAAAAATAATATATCTTAATTTTATTAAAATTACTACCCCCACTAACCCACAACACACATTTTTCGACCAAATAACCACCACCCCAGTAACCCAACAACTTAATATTTTATCTAATTTTTTTTAATAAAAATGAATTTCCTTTATCAAAATAAATACTATATCTTCGGGCATTCCATGGACAAGATCCATGTCAAAATCGCTCTCTAAAAATGTCTTTTCCCCCTATTTTTTTTTCTTCTTCTTTTTTATTGTTCTTTGTTCCTTACTAATCGTTCAATTTTCTCTTTCATTCTCGGTAAAAAATAATTAAGAACTCATTTTTATAGTGTTCTATTATTCGCTTCTCATTCCAATAATAGGTTATTTTATTCTCGATTCACTATGGTTCTTATATGATTTTTTGATTTTTCTTTTGTACATGTCCTTTCAATTGTTTCTATCTGAGGAGAGTAAACACTAAGCTACTTGGGAAACTACCAAAGTAAAGGGTATCGACAGAACGGGGATTTCAAAGATGACGTTTCTGATAGGTTTCAGAAGTTGACGTTTCTAGATGAGAATGAAAAGAAAGATCACAATGTTTTTCAAAGCTCTAGCAATGGATTCAAATTTCATCATCCCCAAGTGTAAGAAGAAAGTGTATAATGTTTACACTGTTGAGGAGATTGGAAGGCTCGGAATAATCAAGAGGTTCAATTTCGTTGAAGATTAGAAATAAATTTTTAATTATTTTACTTTTTCTCTCCAACAAGTGGCTTGGAATTGAGATACTTATGAAGGCGGAGAAATTGGCTTAATTTGAGCTTTCATATGCTGTAATTTCTATAGTGGAACCACAAAGTAGTGGCATGTTCTATTTCCTTCTTTTATAATTTTAGTGTTCCTTCTTCCCTTTAAAAATTAATTAGAAAAATAAATATAATAATTCATTATTACTTATGTTTTCCTTCTTCTATGATCAAGTAAAAAGCATATATTGTACGTGGGTCAGTTTAAAATTTATCATTTTTTCAATTTTTACATGCGATTGCTCCAGTCACAAATCTAGCAAATTAGATTACGAAATAAATCATAGCACACAACTTTTAATTTTGGTTTTTTTTTCTAAGTCTGGCAGTCCATTAGATGTATTATTTTTTGTTATTAATTTTTTATGGTAACTTCAGTTATTTAAAATATAATTTCATGTTAAAAGTGCATTTTATAACAATTTCATTTTGTACAAATTCCAGGATAAAGCTCTTACATGGACATACATTTTATATGAAAGTACTTTCCTGTTAAAACTTATAAGAAAACTAATTTTTTTATATAAATTAACTACTTTTTTTCATAAATTTTTAAATAATCTTAAAATTAAATATATATATATATATAATTATAAAAATTTGATAGTAAAATTATGTTGCTAAACATTAATATATATATATATAGATATAATCATAATTATCTATAATTAAATTACACTTTAAAAAGTTACGACGAGGAGGAATATTCTACATAAAAATAATTTCATCCTAAATATAATTTTAAAATATATTTTAATATAAATTTAGTACTCTTCATAATTTCTTAAATATAAAGGTATGATAATTGGATGATAAAATATGATGTGTCAAGATTAGAATACAATAATATGTGTAAAATTTACATTTATTTATGTTTAAACTAGATGATAAAGAGTTTCAACGGAAATAAACATTTCACATAAAAATATCTTATGTAAAAGTTAATAAAATAAATCTTTTATAAAATTTCACTTCTTTACACTATAATTTCATGTTAAAATTGTGTTACATGACAAGATGGACTTACTTTTTTCAAAAATTACATTGTAAAAAGAAAGTATTGAAATACTGTAATGATAATCCTAATAGAAAAATAAGTTTTTTATAATTTAAGTACATTATTAAAATTTTATGAATAAGTATATATAAAATTTGTGTGAAATATTGTAATATGAGCATTTTAATTCCATCGAAGTTTTAACTTTCACAAAAAATAGTATCAATATCTCACTTTTTTATAAATCCATGTATTGAACTATTGATACGTTTCTAAAACACAAGAGGTAAACCCTTTGTGCAATGCACTGTTACACATTTTCGACCAAATAACCACCACCCCACTAACCCCACAACACACATTTCAAACCAAATAACCACCGCCCCACTAACCCCACTAATTAATATCTATGTGAATTCTATTTTATTTTTTAATAACAATAAATTTTTTATCAAAATAAATATTATATCTTAATTTTAGTAAATTAACCACCCCACTAAACCATAACACACATTTCGACCAAATAACCACCACCCCACAACTTAATATTCTATCTGATTTCGTTGTTGTTTTTTATGATAAGAATGAATTTCTTTTAGAAAAATAAATATTATATCTTAATTTTGTTAAAATAACCAACCCCACAAACCCACAAAAGACATTTCAACCAAATAACCACCACCCCACTAATCCTACAACCGCATATTCTATCTGATTTTTTCTAATAAAAAATTAATATTATTTCTTAAAACAAATCTGATTCCTCATTTTTTTAAATCACCCTACTCTTCGACAACACACATTTTCAACAGTTACAACTTTGTGTAACTGCACAATTTTACTTTATTTTCTAAATTTTTTAACGTGTTTTCTATGTTCCTTTGGATATTTCTCTTTTTACAGTCCTTCATTTACCGATCTCATAAAAGAGCTTATGTTTCATTACTAATAACATGCATATCATTGTAGGATTTCGAATAGAGAATGATGCTCTCATGAACCTCTGCTTAATTGAAATTAAGAAACTTCTCTGTTGCAATGGAAGGTCACTTAAAGAATTCTCATGTATGTCATATCCCCGATTTTCTGAAAATCTACAATTTGAAAACAAGTTTGTTGTCGACGAGTTGAATTACAGTAAACATGAAATGTGTGATACACATGAAGCACTATTAATCCGAAGTGTATAAACAAATAATGAGTTCGGTTTTGTTCAATCATTGAGGGTTTTATTTTCTATATGGATTTGGAGGTTCGAGGAAAACATTTATGTGGAATACATTGTCTTAAGTTTTAAGATCAAAATGACTCATTGTTTTGAACATGGCATCAAGTGGTATTGTTTTCTTTGTTGTTACTTGAAGGGAGGACTGCTCATTCATGATTTTCTATTTCTATATCAATTAATGATATATCAATATGTAATATCAACACAAGGATCTCAAAAGGTTGAATTACTTAGAAAGACAAGTTTGATCATATAGGATGAAGCATCAATGTTGAACAAACATTGTTTTGAAGCATTAGATAGAACCTGAATGACATGATGAAAACCCGTTTGAATTTTGGTTATGAAAAATCATTTGGTGGTAAAGTTGTGGTCCTGGGAGGAGATTTTAGGCAAATTCTTCATGTTGTTCGAAAAGGTAGCCGAGAAAATATCATTGAATCTTCAATTAATTCTTCATACTTTTGGAACTCATGCACAGTATTGAAATTGACCAAAAACATGAGATTACAAATATTTTCTTCATCATCAACCAATGAAGAAACTAGAGAATTTGCAGAATAGATTCTCTAGGCTGGAGATAGTCCATTCAACACAATTGATGATTCTCAAATCATGATAGAAATACCACCAGATTTGTTGATAGAAAAATCACACGATCATATACTTAGCTTGGTGAATTTTGCTTATGTTAAAATGATTGCAAACATGAAAAATAATTCGTTCTTTGAAGAAAGAGTAATTTTGGCACCAACCCTTGAGAGAATTGAGCATGTCAATAATTTCAAGTCATCCATGGTTCCTGGTGATGAGAAGGAATATTTGAGCTTTGACACTACATGTAAGTCTGTTGAGGACACAGAGGTAGAAGGTTCACTTATTAGTTCTTGAATAACGTCAAATGTTCAAGCATTACAAACCACATACTTATTTTGAAGGTTGATGTTCCTATTATGTTTCTTCGGAATATAGACTACACATATGTTGGTTTATACACATAACTTGCTTGATAGTAATAGATTTGACAAAAAATGTCATTGCAACATCAATTCTAACAGGTAAAAAAATGGGAGAAAAACTTTTTTATCCCTCGAATAAGCTTAATATCATTTGACCCTGGATTACCGTTCAAATTCTCAAGACCACAATTTACTGTCACTTTATGCTTTGCAATGACTACAAATAAGAGTCAAGGTTAATCCTTATCTCATGTTGCCTTATATCTGCCTATACCATTTTTCACTCATGACCAGGTCTATGTTGCTCTTTCAAGAGTGAAATCAAGAAAATGGTTGAAATTATTGATTTGAGACGATAAACGAAACCTCTCAAACGCAACAAACAATGTTGTATACCAATAAGTGTTTGACAACATCTAAAAGGTTCGATTTATAATGATCTAAGTTTTTTTTATAACATTCTGAATTTGATCTCAAATTTAGTACTTATTTTGTACCAGAATGGTGAAAAGTCAAACTTTACACGTTCATCCTTTTACATAGTGGAACCAAGATTCAATATAAGTGAACTACAAAATTTGTATTCAAAGTAGCCAATATTATAACTATAGGAAATTATTTTATTTTAACGCTCATTAAAACTCAATTTTGTTTATTATCATATAAAGCAAATCTATTCTATACAAATCGATGTATTTGCTGCTTCCTTAGCACAAAACTTGGATTCTCTAGATGACTAACATTGAAGATTTCTATAAACACACTCATCTACTAATCAGACAAATCATATATAATATAGGGTAGCTGATTTTAATACTTTATCATTCATTAATTGTTGTTTGTTTGTTTATATATATTGAAATCTTCAACTTACAATTTTTTGTCATTGCTATATTACAATCACGAAAGTCTTATTTTCGTTTTCGTGCAACTACTAATTCTTCTATATCAATCATCATGGGTAAAATTCGAAAATAAAAACTCGCCGTGCAACGCACGGGTGAACATACTAGTATAATATAACACAAAACTCAATGGTATAATTATACTACACCAATCTATACATAATATCTATATCTATATCTATATATAATATAATATAAAGCAAAATCATTCGAGAACCATTTTGCCACATGTCAACACCACATTGATTTTGCTATGAGAGTGAATTTAGGAGCTTTCGTGACACGTGTCATTCTCTTACGCAACGGTTACCATTCTTGTCCACTAGACTGCTAGAAAGATAACTTCTCACCCACTAGAAAGATAACTTCTGACCCACTAAAAAAACTTCTACCATCTAACTTCTCACCCACTCTCATTAGAGATCACATCTATCTTGCCAACATTCACGTATGTATAAACTCTATCTTGCCAACATTCACGTATGTATAAACTCTCATCGTGTTCCAAAATCTTCTTTTCAACCGTCACAAAAAATAAACTACTTTGAAAACCACTTCTTCTATAAATTTCTCATGTGTCTTCATAATTCATTCATCACTATTTCATCTAAAAATTATCATGGCTCTTAGTCTTATTGTTGACGATGTCTCTTCCATTTCAAAGGAAAAGGATGTGTGGAGGGTTATTGTGAAGGTGGTGCGGAAGTGGTTGACTCCATGTTTCGATCGTTCAAAACTCCCTAATTCAATGGTGTTGGTTTTAATGGATGCAGAGGTTCGACTTATGTGTTGTTTTAAAATTGATATATCTATTCGACTCGATGTTGGTTTATAATTTTTAAGTCTATCCAGTTCACTTACACGTTCTCAATCTACAGGGTGAAAAGATTCATGGCACAGTGCGGAGGACTCATGTTTATAAGTTTCAACCTTTGTTAGTTGAGGGTCGAGTATACATGCTATCATATTTTACTGTTGGTGATAGCGCTCCTGATTTTCATACAAGGTCTCACGCTTACAAGATAATCTTTGAGTTTGATTCAGCTGTCCAAACTCTAACCGACGTTCCCATCGCTATGAGTCCCTATTCATTTGTTCGTGTTTCTACATCAAACCCTGTTAGTCGGTGAGGTTTCAAACTAAAACTTTATACATCCGTAAAATTATTTGTGATCTAC
Organism: Lotus japonicus; assembly: GCF_012489685.1. Taxonomy (NCBI): domain Eukaryota; kingdom Viridiplantae; phylum Streptophyta; class Magnoliopsida; order Fabales; family Fabaceae; genus Lotus; species Lotus japonicus. Next base: position 5,086,890 of record NC_080042.1, read on the forward strand.
CATATTTTGTTAGTTTTGCATATGTGATAGGGATCCTCACCGACCATAGCAACGAGCAGGAATTAAAAAAAATATCAAGTACGAAAGAAGACTACCATAGATTGAATAAAAAGGGTAATTATTAGTTTTTGTAACAAAAATGAAAAATCTATTGAAATTTTGAAACCATATCCCAATTATTGTGAATAATAATTTAATCATATGTCTGTTGAAAACAGAGTGAGGGTTAATATATGCATTTTTTGGAAACTACGTCCAAGAGTTATTCTCTGCTTTATCTTCACACGATCTGACCAACACTTTCTATTTCTTCTTCATAAAAATCAATCGTAAGTATTTTGTCTTAAACTTTTGTTACTAGCTGAAAAAAACTCTAAAGAGAAAATCTTTTCATATTATTTTCTTTTGAATGGAAACTGCAATTATATTAAGCAAAAGTAAGCATAGAAGTCATTACATCTGCATGAACCAAATCAATAACATCAACCGAAACCTCTTCCAACCAAACCATATCATACTATAGATTGGTTTTTAACGATATACTATGTTAATACCTAGCACACATTTTCAACAAAATAGCCACCCCACTAACCCCGCAACTTAATATTATATCAGAATTCTTTTTTCTTAATAAATAATTAATCTTTTTTATCAAAATAAATATATCTTAATTTTGATAATAATAATCACCCCACTAACCCACAACACAATATTTCAAACCAAATAACCACCACCTCACTAACCCCACAACTTAATATTTTTGTGAATTCTATTTTATTTTTTAATAAAAAATAATTTTTTTATCCAAATAAATATTATATCTGAATTTTATTAAATTACTAACCCACATCACGCATTTTTCGACCAAATAACCATCACCTCACTAACTCACAACTTAATATTCTACCTTTTTTTTTTCTTTTTCATAAAAATGAATTTCTTTTATCAAAATAAATATTATATTTTCTGGCATTTCATGGATCATCCATGTTAAGATCGTTCTCTAAAAGATATTTTCTTCTTCTTCTTCTTCTTCTTCTTCTTCTTCTTCTTTTCTTCCGTACTTTTTTTAGGTAAGACAAATTGTATTGAAGAAGTACAAAGGGTACTTCAACCCATTGAAATCGTTCAATTTTCTCTTTCATTCTCGGTAAAAAAGAATTAAGAACGCATTTTTATAGTGTTCTATTATTTTCTTCTCATTCCAATAATAGGTTATTTTATTCCCAATTCTCTATGGTTCTTATATGATCTTTTGATTTGTCTTTTGTACATGTCCTTTCAATCGTTTCTAATTGAGGAGAGTAAACACTAAGCTACCTGGGGAACTCACAAAGTAGAGGGTATTGACAAAACGAAGATTTCAAAGATGACGTTTCTGATAGGTTTCAGAAATTCTACGGGTCCTCCTCCTTTGAAATAGTTGATCCAGTCAAAGAAGTTGACGTTTCCATATGAGAATGAAAAGAAAGGTCACAATGCTTTTCAAAGCTCTAGCGATGGATTCAAATTCTGTCATCCCCAATTGTAAGAAGAAAGTGTCTAATATTTATATTGTTGAAGAGATTGGTAGGCTCGGAATAATCATCAAGAGGTTCAATTTTTTTGAAGTTAAGAAACACAACTTTAATTATTTTACTTTTTCTCTCCAACATGTGCTTGGAATTGAAACCTTTATGAAGGCGGGGAAATTGGGTTTAATCTGAGCTTTCATATGTTGTAATTTATATAGTAGAACCACAAAGTAGTGACATGTTTTCTTTCCTTCTTTATAACTTTAGTGTTCTTTCTTCCCTTTAAATTTGATTGTAAAATTATGTTGCACAAGGATTAGGAAAAATTAATATATATATATATAGACACACATATATTCACAATTATATTTATTTATTAAAGGCTTAATTATGTTGGGGGCCCCTATAAAATAGGGGTCCTTCGACATAAGCCCCTACAAAAAAAATTCTTCGGCATACACCCTTATATGCAAAATAATATGTAGCTTTAAGCCCTCGCCGTCTACTTCCGTCTAAACCCCAAACGGAATCCGACGTGGATTTATGCACGTGTCTAGGTGTGAATGACACGTCAATTGATGAGGTAAATAAAATTAGAAAAAAAAAACTAAATTCCTAAATTTCTCTAACATTTACCCTCTAAGGCTTTAACCCTAAATCCCCAAATTCATTTTACCCTAAGTCCCATTTCTACTGAACACTACCTGACGAAGAAAACGAAGAGAGGAGAGAAGACGGTTTGAGCGGCGAGGAGAGAGGAAGTGTGAACGCGGTGGCGAGAGGAGTATCAAAAGTCCCTTCGCGTACGAACCCATCTCACAGAAAAGGTATTTTTTCGTTTCTTGCTCCTACTTTAAGAGCCTACTTTCAATGACTACTATTTCTTCGTTTCTTGCTCCTTCTATTCTGGGATTGTATTGAATGTTGTTCATGGTTGGGATGGTGGGGACCGTGGGGGGACCATTTTCGATTTAGGGTTCTGTTAATGTTAATCTATTCGGGTAAGTGTTGTGTTTTGTATAATGGAAGACCATTTCTCTTTTCAAATGCATCATGGTGGTAAATTCATTGAAGACCCAGTGCTAAGATATGAGGGTGGGGAGTTCTTTGTCTACCGTAACTTAGAACCTGATTACTGGTCGTATTTTATAATCGTGGGTTTTGCCAGAGACCTAGGGTATGCAAAGGAAGGGCTGACAATGTGGTGGAAAACAATTGGATTGCCCTGGAAACACCTTAAACCGGTGTTATTGGATTCTGATGCCATGGATGTAATGAAGTGTGCCCTTGAAACCAATGGGCAAGTACAGGTATTTGTGGATGGCACTGTTGTTGAACCTCAGGTTGTGGAGGGTGTTGTGGAGGGTGTTGTTTCTCAGGTTGTTGAGGTTGTTGAGGGTGTTGTGGAGGGTGGGATTTCTGGGGTTGTTGAGGGTGTTGTGGAGGGTGCTGTTTCTGGGGTTGTTGAGGGTGTTGTGGAGTGTGTTGTTGCTGGGGTTGTTGAGGGTGGGGTTTCTGGGATTGCTGAGGGTGTTTTGGAGGGTGTGGAGGGTGGTGGGAATGTTGGTGGTTTTCAGGGGGTTGATGAAGTTATTGTTGAAGATGGTGAAAATTCTTCAGATGAATCTCTTGATGGTGTCAGATTAGATGATAGTGAAGAAGAGAGAGTTATGGGCTTGGATGATGGATTTCCAAATCAGTGTGATGATGAAACTACAAACCCAAATGCTGTTGTTGATGAAATCACAAATGTACCTGTTCCACAGAGCACCCTGAATGGTGAAGCAATCAACCTTAATGGTGGTGATGGTCAAGCAGTCAACCTTAATGGTGAAGGCACATCAGGAGATGTTCATGTAGCTGGGCTAGGTGTACATAGATCTATTCCTGCTTCATTGGAGATACATGTGCAAAATTTTGATAATTTAGATGAACTTGAAGAAGGTTATGTAAGTGAGGAGATTTACAGTGATGATGGTAGTGATAGTGAAGGAGGAGTTGACCGACCTAGGTACCCTAATTATAGAAAGGAAGAGATGTGTAAAGATTTTATGGTTAGGGTGGGTATGGAGTTCAGGACATTAAATAAGTTTAAAAAAGTTGTATCTGATCACTTTATTCTTAATGGCAGGGAGACTAGGTACATAAAAAATGATAGAAAGAGGGTGGGGACTGGATGCAAAGAAGGTTGTAGCTTCCTTGTGTTTTGTAGCAAGGTTGGGGGAAGTCAGACTTTCAGGATTAAAACATGTGTATCAAAACATACATGTTCAAGGGTATTTGACAACAGGAATGCCGGCTCAAATTGGATTTCAGGCATCATTATAGACAAACACATGTGTAATCCTGATGTGAAGATTAATCATATAATTGAGGAGGTGAGGAGGGAGTTTTCAACTGGAATTACCCCTTGGAGAGCTTTCAGAGCAAGAAAGATTGCCAAAGAAGCGTGGGAGGGAGATGCAACAAAACAGTACAGTATGTTGTGGCCTTACTGTGCTGAGCTGAGAAGTAGGAGTGCTGGTAACATCACCAAACTCTCCATGGCTAGTTCTACTGGTGGTGATTTACAACCTAGGTTTGGCTCATTCTACTGGAGTTTTGATGGCTGCAAAAGAGGTTTTAAAGCTGCTTGTAGACCCTTCATAGGGTTAGATGGCTGCCATCTTAAGACCAAATATGGTGGAATTTTGTTAATTGCAGTGGGTAGAGATCCAAATGATCAATACTACCCACTTGCATTTGGGGTTGTTGACACAGAGACTAAGGAGACATGGAGATGGTTCATGCAGCTTCTTGTAGAGGATATTCGTGACCAACATAGGTGGACCTTTATTTCTGACCAACAAAAGGTAAGGATAAACAACATTTAGTTTATGCCTTGCTTCTGTGCCATTATGATGAACATGATTATTGTTGTTGTTTTGCAGGGTCTTCTGGCTGTTTTTGATGAGATGTTGCCTGATGTTGAGCATAGGTTCTGTGTACACCATCTGTATGCTAACTTCAAGAAAAAATTTAGGGGTGGGTTGATGATTAGAGACTTGATGATGGCGGCTGCCAAAGCAACTTATATCCAAAGATGGCAGCAAAAAAATGTTAGAGATCAAGGAAATTAATGAAGCAGCATATGAATGGCTGGCAAAAATTCCAACTAAAGCTTGGTGCAAACATGCTATCAGTTACTACCCAAAGTGCGATGTCTTGATGAACAATTTATCTGAAGCCTTCAACAGCACAATACTAGTGGCAAGGGACAAACCCATCCTTACTATGTGTGAGTGGATCAGGCAGTATCTTATGAGTAGGATTGCAAAGATGAAGGCCAAGGTGGAAAAGTATAGAGCTCCAGTGATGCCTAAGCCAATGAATAGGCTGAACTGGGAGATTGGAAAGAGTGGGGATTGGATGCCAAGGATGTGTGGTGAGGGTATCTATGAGATCCAACACACACTTTCCCTTGAGAAATTTGTGGTTGATATAGGGAAGAGTAGGTGCAGTTGCAACTACTGGGACCTAATTGGCATACCCTGCAGGCATGCAGTTGCAGCTATCAATGATGCAGGAAAGGATCCCATGAGATTTGTCCATCCTTACTATAGTAGGGAGACCTATGAGCTCTGCTACTCGTTTAATGTATCGCCCATAAATGGACCATCACAATGGCCTACTACTCCATATCCTGATATCCTACCTCCTGTATTCGAAGTTAGGCCTGGAAGACCATAGAAGCTGAGAAGAAGGGGACCAAATGAAGAGCCCAACCCCAAAAAACTTAGAAGAACCCATACCTCCAACAAGTGTAAAAGATGTGGAGTCTTAGGCCACAACAGGAGAACATGTAAGGAGCCTCGTGCACCATGGGAACTTGAAGAGGAGGAGGAGCAAGTCAATGCAGACCAGACAAGCAACCAGCCTCAAAATGAAGAAGGCCAATCAAGTCAGCAACAACCTGTAAATGTGGAAGACAATGAGGTATTTTTGATATTGGCATTTGATATTTACTGAAATGTAACTACAAGAATAAAAGTAACTTACCCTTTATTTTTGTATTGTAAATTTTTAGGTCAGACCTAGAACTAGAAGACCTAGGAGGAGACCAAGAGCACCAACAACAGAAAATGTCAACCAAGCTGTGCCCCCAAATCTGAATGAAGCTGTGAACCAAGCTGTGAATCAAGCTGTCAACCAAGTTGTGCATCAACTTGTGAACCAAGCTGTGAATGCAGCTGTCAACCAAGCTGTGCCTCAAAATGTGAACCAAGCTGCCAACCAAACTATGCCTGCAAGGCAACAAGGTGTTACTACAAGGAAGAAGAGTGCAAATGAGAGGCAGGGGGTGTAACTACAAGGAATCAGAGGCAGAGGCAGCACGAAGGAGTGACTACAAGGAGCAAGAAGCAAGGCCAAGGCAACTCAAAAGATAAAGCAGTAACTCAAAGACAGCAGCAGACAGAGAACCAGTATCAGATGAGGCAAGAGATGAGTAGAAATCAGAGGCAACAAATTGGAATTCAGGACAAGGTAAATAAACAAGACTGGCTTTATTGTTTAGACTATGACTCATATAATATGGTAAATAAATAAAGAAGGCTGGTTGATAATAAATTACCTTGATTGTTTAGGGAAAACAAGTGGCAGGCACCTCAACTGCCACAAGATTGCCACAACAACTACTTCCAAACCTTCCCAGATGGGCTGAAAATAGAACTGTTGCTCAAGTCTTGCAAATGATGTCAATGGTATATCTGAGATTACATATATGCATATATTTTAGATCTGACATGTAGGTAGCTTAACTGATAACTTTATCTTCTTGACAGGGTTCCAGAGGAAATAGAAGGAGTGGATCAAGGCAGCAAGGTGGAGTTGTGTTGAGTCAAGAAGTCACAAGTGGAGCAAGGACTGAAATCACAAGTGGAGCAAGGACTGAAGAGCAAGAAATTGAAGGAGGAAACAATGGAGAATTTATTCAGAGTCAAGCAGGAAGCAGTGACAACCACATAGCAACCCAAAAAAGTAGTGTTAGGAAGTGAGTGGTGTTGATTTGGTTTAGGAAATTTTTTGATCCATGTGCCTACTGTCGGCCACATGTGTTAGCTTTTGGCTTTAAATGTATGGCTTTCACTTTATGAAGTTTGTACTTTGCTATTTGGACCACTATTTTGTGATATTGAGGCACATGGATGTTGTATGATGACTAAACAGCTATATTATAAGGTCATTTTGTAATGAACCAATGTTTGCTATTTGGACCACTATTTTAGGCCACTATTTTATGTTATTGAGGCACATGGATGTTGTACTCAATTATTCCCTGTTATTTCTTTTATCTTTGGTTTCTTGCATGAAAGATTAGGACAAACTACTACAGTGACTAGACCTTAGAGTAAAGGTGAAATGAATATGTTCTTGAGGCACATAAGGGTGAAATGAAGGTAACTTTGCAATATGTTTAGACTTTGAATAAACAAGACTAGATTGGCAGCCAAACAACTTCATTGAAACACTATGGCATATAAAGTACAGCCAATACATCTTCATTTCTCTCCCTCACACAAAACCACCTATTTGAACCTCACATATTACAATTGTGTTTGCTAATGTGAGTCATACACCATATCCCATAAATTACATGACAAACGATTGAAAAATACATCAACATTTTCCCCTTCTTCCTTTCACCCTCTAATTTATGTTTTTCAGCATCCAACTTTTGTTTCAGCCTTGCATTCTTCACCTCAAAGTTAACTCTTTCAATCTCCAGTTTCTGAGTTTCAGCCTCCAACTTGGCTTTCAGCATTGCATTCTGTTCTCGAAGTTCAGCCACAAGTCCATCTTCCAATTTTTCATCTGTTTCATCCATCCATCGAAAATACCCACAACTGTCCTGATTATGAGGAGTACCAAACAACAACAAAAATAGAGAGGGGTTAGATATGTGAGGGGTTAGATATGTAAGAGAGGTAGAACATCAAACTCACCATCCAATTTGGGCACCTCCAGAAAGCTCTACGCGGGTTGTCGTTGGTGTTGGATATGTATGATATCACTTGATGACCACATTTGCAGACCCTAGATGAAAGAGAGGTCGAGGTCGACGAACCGCTCCTCTGAATCCTCACACCAGATCTCTAGTTCTTCATCTTCACTTGTTCTTCTTCTTCGAGCTCCTCTCTTCTCTCTTCCCATTTCTTCTCTTCGAATGAATTTGGGGATTTAGGGTTAGAGCCTTAGAGGGTAAATGTTAGAGAAATTTGGGAATTTAGTTTTTTTTATTTATTTACCTCATTAATTGACGTGTCATTCACACCTGGACACGTGCATAAATCCACGTCGGATTCCGTTTGGGGTTTTGACGGAAGTAGACGGCGAGGGCTTAAAGCTACATATTATTTTGCATATAAGGGTGTATGCCGAAGAAATTTTTTTGTAGGGTCTTATGCCGAAGGACCCCTATTTTATAGGGGCCCCAACATAATTAAGCCTTTATTAAATTACACTTTAAAAAGTTATGATGAGGAGGAATATTCAAAATTATCTCTATTTAGATCTTAAATATAATTTTAATATAATTTTAGTGCTTTTCATAATTTTTTAAATATAAAAGTTTGATAATTTGATGATGAAAATACGATGTGCGAAGATTAGAATACGTAATTTTTTAAATATAAAGGCATGATAATTTTTGCCATTGTGCCTTGACATCTGTGTGATGGGGTGGTCTTTCTTTCCAATCCATGAGTGGGTTGTGCTCATGTCTCTTATGAATTTCAATAAATCTCTTTTCTTTAAAATAATTTGTAGGCTTAATTATGGTCCATGAAGTAACACTATTGTGCAAAACTCGTCCCATATGTTTAAAACGAGCGCTTTTGGTCCTACTTGTTTTTTACGTGAGCGATTTTGGTCCTTCCGTCAATCTACCGTCAAAAAGGTAACAGAACTTGCTGGTGTAGACTCATTAATTGACATGGCAGGCCATATCAGCATGCCACTTTGATAAATAATTAATAAAACTTTAAATTTCTAATCTAGTAACCAATTTAAAAAATTAATTTAATTTAAAAATAATAAAACCTAAAAAAAAAATCTTATCTCCCAAAAGCTCCACCCCTGCCTCACGCTTCCACTCTCTATCTCCCCCCCTCCTCCTCTCCTTCTCGTGTTCTTCATTATCATCCCATCCCAGAACTTCTTCCATGATGCAAAGAAGCACCCAACCTTCTTCTTCTTCCTCTTCTCCATCCAAACCCAAAATCAGAAAAACAAACTCTCATCTCCCTTCCACCCTATGCAAACCCAGAGAAATTTCTCCCCACATGCAAATTTCAAATCTACATCCCCAATCAAAGGGCTCGACGCAGGGTTCGGTGGAAGGAGAGAGAGAGAGAGATCGTGGAGTAGAGAATGTAAATAGAGGACTACGATGGCAGGCAGAGAGCGGTGCACGACTCTAAGGCTCGGCGAGGGAAGCTTCTGTGACGGTGATTCAGTCCGGGGAGTCTAGGTTTAGAATCAGGCGTTGTTGACTAATATGGTTTGGGTGGCGCTGGATCTGGGCGAAGATGGGATTATCCTGAAGCAGAGGCTGGAGCCGCGACGGATTTGTCTTCTTCGCATCTTCTTGTACAGGTTTGCCCAAAAATCCAGGCTCTTAGTCTTTGAATTAGATACATCTTCCATCTAGATTCTAAAATTTAAAGTCTTTTCATTCATAACATTTTTTATTGGATTTTAATTCTTGATTGGGTTGGTTTTAGGTTTGTTGATTGGGTTTTACCGATGGACCTGAAGTTGGAGAAAAGGAATAAAATAGAAAGGAGTGGAGAAGTATTGCGTGCCCAAAGTTCTTTCAATTAGTTTGATTCTTGAATATACTTAAGGTGGAATTCACTTCATAAAGGGGTGGATTTTGATATATGGAGCTAATGAGCTTTACTCGAGAATTTTGAAATCACTTCTTGTATCACTTTCTTTTTAGTTTGTTGGGTACATGCTACTTGCAAGGTTGATGTTTTTTGTTAGTTCAATTTTATGAAAAGAGTTTGGTTTTATGGAGATTAAAGTTTTGATTTCTGGGTTTGGTTGATGAAGATGGAAGAAGGAGGATGAATTTTCTGGGTTTGGTTGAAGAGGTGGAAGATATGGTGATTTGTGTAAATCTCTAGAAATCCAAAATTAAGATGAAAATGAAAAAGATTTGGAATTTTTTTCTTTCAATTTTTTTATTTTTAATTATATTTTTTAGTGTGTAGTCAACCCTTTATTTTATTTTTAGTGTATAATTAACCTTTTTTATTTTATTTTTAGTTAACAATTATCCAAGTGGCGTGCTGATATGGCCTACCATGTCAATTAATGAGCCCACATTAACAAGTTTCGTTACCTTTTTAACGGTAGATTGATGGAAGGACCAAAATCGCTCACGTAAAAAACAAGTAGGACCAAAAGTGCTAGTTTTAAACATATGGACGAGTTTTGCACAATGGTGCTACTTCAGGGACTAAATGTGCAATTAAGCCTAATTTGTAAAATTTACATTTATTTATGTATAAATTACATGGTTAAGAGTTTTCACGAGGGGAAACACTTCACATGAAAATATCTTATGTAAAAATTAACAAAAACAATTTTTTATAAAATTTCACTACTTTATACTATAATTTCATGCAGTGTTATCAGACTCGGACCGGTGATCGACTCGGTCGAGACACTGGGTCAATGGTTCAACCACTGAGTCATTGGTTCGATTGCTTGACTCGGTTTATATTAAAAAATTATAATAATTTAAAATATAACCTTAGTATATCATATATATAAAATAATATGCATTATTCTTAATAAGAAGCAAAGTGGTGTAGTGGCAATTTGGATTAGCTTTCCTCCCTCTAGGTCCTGTGTTCAACTCCTAGCTATGACAATTTTTTTAAATAACTCTCAATTGAATATCATTTGACCAAATAATTAACAATGAATGTAAATTAATTACAGTTTGAACATTAAAAACAGTTTTGACAAAAAAAAAGGCAAAAACAGAAAGAAAAAAAAAAGGACCGGTCCATTAAAACCGACAGAGTCGCCGGTTTATTCCCTGAACCGGCTGGTCCAAACCGGTTCATACCGGTTAAATTGCATGGCCGATCCATTTAATGGCTCGGACCGGTCAAGGGTCCGGTTCCCGGTTCAACCGGTCGAACCGGGCGGTCCGGTCCGAGTTTTATAACACTGATTTCATGTTAAAAGCGTGTTACATAACAATATGGTCTTACTTTTTTTTTTGAAAAATTACAATGTAAAAAACAATTATAGGAAAGAATAGTTTAGTATGAAAATATTGTAATGAAAATCCTAATAGAAAATAATTTAATTAATAATTTTAATCACATTATTAAAATTTAATTAATAATTTTATGAATAAATATATATATATATATATATATATATAATTTGTGTGAAACATTATAATATGAGCATTTTAATTCCATCAAAGTTTTAACTTTTACAAAAAAAATAGTATCAATATCTCACTTTTTTTATATATTCATGTATGAAACTATTGATACGTTTCTCAAACACAAGAACCAAACTCATCTGTCCAATGCTCAGTTACACATTTTCGACCAGATAATCACCACCCCACTAACCCCACAACTTAATATTCTTTCCTTTTTCTTTTTTTTAATAAATAATTAATCTTTTTATCAAAATAAATATTATATCTTAATTTTGATAATAATAACCACCCACTAACCTACAACACACATTTCAAACCAAATAACCACCACCCCACAACTTAATATTTATGTGAATTCTATTTTATTTTTTAATAAAAATGAATTTGTTATCAAAATAAATATTATATCTTAATTTTATTAAAATAATCACTCCACTAACCCACAACACGCATTTCGACCAAATAATCACCACTCCGCTATCCCCACAACTTAATATTCTATCTGATTCTTTTTAATAAAAATGAATTTCTTTAAGCAAAATAAATATTATCTTAATTTTGTTAAAATAACCAACCCACAACACACATTTCGACTAAATAACCACCACCCCACAACTTAATATTCTATCTAAATTTTTTTAATTAAAAATTAATATTTTTTATCACAACAAATATGATTCCGCATTTTTTATTTTTTTTAAGAAATCACCTCACTCTTCGACAACATACATTTTCAACAGTTAGAACTTTATATAACTGCACAATTTTACATTGTTTTCTAAATTTTTAACGTGTTTTCTATGTTCCTTTTGATATTTATCTTTTTCCAGTCCTTCATTTACCGATCTCATAAGAGAGTTTATGTTTCATTACTAATAACATCCATATCATTGTAGGACTTCAAATAGAGGATGATGCTTTCATGAACCTTTGCTTAATTGAACTTGAGAAACTTCTTTACTGCAATGGGAGGTCACTTAAAAAATTCTCATGTATATCTTATCCCCTCTGAAAATCTGCAATTTGAAAACAAGTTTGTTGCTGACGAGTTGAATTACAATAAACAAGAAATGTGTGATACACATGAAGCACTATTAAAGTCTTTGACTGCTGAGTAATCTGAAGTGTATAAACAAATAATGAGTGTTTGTCCTATCATGGAGGGTTTATTTTCTATATGGATTTGGAGGTTCAAGCAAAACATTTGTGTGGAATACATTGTCTTCAGGTTTATGATTACAAATACTTATTGTTTTGAACGTGGCATCAAGTGGTATTGCTTCTTTGTTGTTACTTGAAGGGAGGACTTCTCATTCAAGGTTTTATATTCATATATCAATTAATGATATATCAACATGTAATGTCAAACAAGGATCTCAAAAGGATGAATTACTTCAAAAGGCAAGTTTGATCATATGGGACGAAGTACCAATGTTGAACACATATTGTTTTAAAGCATTAGATAGAACTTTAAATGACCTCATGAAAATCCGTTTAAATTATGGTTATGATAAATCATTTGGTGGTAAATTTGTGGCCCTGGGAGGGGATTTTGGGCAAATTATTCTCGTTGTTACAAACGGTAGCCGAGCATATATCATTATATCTTCAATTAATTCTTCATACTTATGGAACTCATGCAAAGTATTGAATTTAATCAAAAACATGAGATTACCAAATTTTCATCTCATCAACCAATGAAGAAACTAGGGAGTTTGTAGAATGGATTCTACAGGTTGGAGATGGTACAATTAATACATTGATGATGCTCAAACCATGACAAAAATACCGCCATATTTGATGATAGAAAAATCGGATGATCCTATACTTAACTTGCTAAATTTTGCTTATCCTAAAATGATCGCCAACATGAAAAATCATTCATTCTTTAAAGAAATAATAATTTTGGCACCAACCCTTGAGAGTGTTGAGTGTGTCAATAATTTAATGTCATCCATGGTTACTAGTGATGAGAGAGATTTTTTGAGCTTTGACACTACATGCAAGTCTGATGAGGACACAAAGGTAGAATGGGGTTGGTTCACTTCTGAGTTCTTGAATGAAGTTAAATGTTTAGAAATTGTAAACCACAGACTTATTTTGAAGGTTGGTGTTTCTATTATGCTTCTTCGGAATATAGACCAGTCGGCTGGTTTATGTAACGAAACTCGCTTGATAGTAACAGATTTGACTAAAAATGTCATTGCAGCATCAATTCTAACAGGTAAAAAAATGGGAGAAAAAGTTTTTATCCCTCGAATGAACTTAATACCATCTGACCCCCTTGTTTACCGTTTAAATTCTCAAGACGGCAATTTCCCGCCACATTATGCTTTTTAATGACTATAAGCAAGAGTCATGGTCAATCATTATCTTATGTTGGCCTATATCTGCCTAGACCCGTCTTCACTCATGGCCAACTCTATGTTGCTCTTTCAAGAATGAAGTCAAAAAAATGGTTGAAATTATTGATTTTAGACGATGAAGGAAACCTCTCAAACGTAACAAAGAATGTCGTATACCAAGAAGTGTTTGACAACATCTAAAAGGTTAGTTTTCTAATGATCAATTTTTTTTTTTTATTTATCATTTTGTAACAGAAAGGTGAAAAATCAATCTTTTCACGTTCAACGTTTTACATAGTGGAACCAATAGTCAATATAAATGAACTACAAAATTTGTATTCAAAGTAGCCAATGTTATAATTGTAAGAATTTATTTTATTTTAATGCCCATTAAAACTCAATTTTATTTATTATAATATAAACGGAATCCAATATATACAATTTGATGTATTTGCAGTTTCATGAGCACAAAACTTTGATTTCCTAGATGGTCAACATTGAAGATTTATATCAACACATTCATCTACTCATCAGACTAATCATATATGATATAGGGTAGTTGATTCCAACACATTCATTAATTATTGTTTTTTGTTTGTTTATCTGTATATAAATCTTTAATTTACAACACTTTACTCACTGTTATATTGAAATCACAAAAGTCATATCTTCGTTTTCGTGCAACTATTATTTCTTCTATATCAATCATCATGGCTAAAATTCGGAAATAAAAACTCGTCGTGCAACGCACGGGTGAAGGTACTAGTATTAATACATTGAAACATTAATATCTTTTTAGACTAGTTTTCAAAGGATACACTCCCTACTAGTCTTGATCGTATAATATGTGGCACAATGAACCAAAAACTCTTATGGTCAGTAATTAACTAAAACAATAATGGGAATTGATATCTTCATATTTATTACGTTGATAACCGATAAGATGTCATGAACTATATTTTTTCAAAAACTTAAGTGTAGACAACATTTTGTGAGCAAGTCGAAATTGAACCATCTTCCTCCTGAAACAAGATCTTTAATATTTTTTTGTGGATTTACCCTTGACAAAGCAACATACAACTATCCATGCGTGAAAACAGATTTAGGATAAAACAACCCTTCATGAAGTGGTGATTGTCCTTGACTCTTATTGATCGTCCTTACAAAGCATAGATAAATAGGGAATTGTCTTCTTTGAAACTTGAATGGTAATCCCGAGTCTGGAGGGATTATGTTCATCTTAGGAATTAAGATTGTTTTCACCAGCTTGCCTGCGTGTAACAACACTTGCCCCAATTACAATTTTTTCCCAAATTTGTGGTTACTAACTTTGTGCCATTACATAAGCCTCCAGACTAATCTATGTTACGTAGAAGCATAATTGGAACTCCAACCTTAAGCATAAGCTCGTAATTTGGGATTCTAGAACATTTGATGTCATTAAGAAACTAAGTTGAAAATTGTAACGCCTCGACTTTCGAGGGTCACAATAGTAACTTTTCTCAAAATAGATACGCAACAATGTTTATAAAAATAAGGATATATATTTTTCTTAAATGAAAAGGTTTTCTCAACTTGCAATGCATTAGACCACACATAAATACTAGCCCATCATCATATCGACATAAGTCTGAAAGTAAAAGTAACAAAGACGTCAGCAGCATCAGGATAAGTATATATTACAATGCTTAAAAGAATTGTCAGCCCAAAATGGCTTCCTCTAGAACCTATGTCCGACTACTCCATGCGATTCCCAACGAGGAGAACCACAAAAAAAGTAACATGTCGGGGACCTACCTGCCCCAAAGTACAGACACTAGCCGGTCAACTATCGTCTTACAACAAGTAGGCGCTACCCTCCTATGTACAACTACCACAACTCTGCTACACCAACAACTCCATATCGCTCTAATAGGCTGACTCATCGTTGGAGTCCTCAATCACGATCACCTCGACATCTACATCAATGATCTACCTTTGGTCGACCTGCTCCTCCATCCGTACGTCACCGGTCTCCACGTCCATGGGAACCACCTCCATTATCCTCTCCTCTACACGCACTAAGTGATCGACGCAGTATCAAAGAGGTGAAGTGGGAGTGCAGTAGGGTGAAAGGGGTGGTCACAAGGGCTTCCTCTTGAACACATCATGTTTAGAGGTACACAAAATAGAAGTAGGGTCGCATCTTGGTACAACTGTCGACAACTAGGGTGTCGTCGAAAAAGCAGAGGACTCCTCAGAAGGTTCCTTCTCAGCGATGGTAGTCTGCGTAGAAGAAAGTGCTTCTCCCCCGATGCCCATGAAGAATGGCAGAAGGTTGACACTCACTATCATGCGGCGAAGTCGTCCCTCTTCTAGATATTTGTGCACATCATTTATATCTGTTCCGTGCTAGAACATAGAGAGGGAAGGTAGTACCCAAAGTGTGAGGAAAGTGATGTGAACGCTTAGAGAGAGAAGCTCTAACCGCTTAGAGAGAGAGAGTGTAACTGAATTTCAATGCTATTATTTCTCAAATGAGCTAAGAGCCCCTTACAATTGGTATTTCCCTCCTATTTATAGAGGTGGAGTTGGGCTTTGGCGCCTTTATCTTATCTAAATGGGTCAGTTGGGCCTCGGGAAGGGAGGCCCAAGGTCCTGACGCGTCTCCCGCCCAAGGCCGGGTCTCCTGGGCGAGGGACCCTGGGGTCTCGCCCAGTCCAATATCCTCAACCAATATCCCTGTATATGTTGTCCTCCTGGCAGCGTGGTCTACCGCCTAGGACTCAGGATCATCACAATCCATAAACTCATATCGGATTCGCCCCGCATGGAGAATCCCAAACCATAGTCCTCCATGGTCTGGCAGTTTGCTGATCGCTCAAACACAAACATACAAACAAGGCATGCAAAGGTCAACTTCCTAGAATAATGTATAATACACAACATCATGCCATAATATAATAATCAATAATATTACTAATCATAATCAACAGTAGCATAAAAATATATAATGTTATTCATCCAAGTTATGTAATCATACCACAACTCACAACCAGCTTGACAATACATTAAGTTAGTTGCATGGTATGCTAGTGAAATGAATGCTCAAAAGATGATCTGATAAATTCCACCCTAATTGGCGATGGGATAAGACAGCGAAATTGTCACTTAAAGGTTGGGCCCTCATAGTCGATCCAACACAGGCCTAGTGTTGACCATTTCTGCTCGGGTGTCACTTACTACCTAGGCATAGCCAAGTCGATCCTAACACTTCTAGTTGACCATTTATGCTTGCTATGCCAAAAGATGGTACTCATGTACGCTTCCGTGAAGGCCTAATATGATATCGTCACAACCTTCGTGAAGTTCGATCTTTCAACTGTCACAACTTCACTGAGGCCCAATCTTTTGACCGTCTCAACCTTAAGATATGTATGCATGGGTGCAATATTGTAACACCCCGATTTCCAGGTGTCACTTTAGTAACCAAAAATAATCTTTACGCGGAAAACAGGTAATTTTTTTGTTTGATACCTTTTAAATCAAGCAATAGAAAGTAAAGACATAACCCAACAACTAACTAACCGATAAACAAACATATACAAATGTACAGCCTCAGCTGCACTCTCCCGTCACGCGCACACGCAGTGACTCCAAGGTAGCATGCCCGTAGGCGAATATTTTCAAACCAGAACTGTACGCAAAAACATCAAATATACCACTATCCAAGAGAAAGTCGGCCTCAAAATGGCCTAAGCAAAGACCCCTATGGTCCGACTGACTCACTGTGATCCCTCAGTAAGAGAACCACACAAAAGTCATGCGTCGGGAACCTACCCTGTCCCAAAAGCAAAACGAATCAGAGCTATTACTGTAACAACCAACTCAAAAGACTCTAACCTCCCATAACCCACACTACTATCAGCGACCCTCCCTCGATCAGGCATGAAGTCCGGGTCCTCGTCGAAAGCTCTAGTAATAGTCATTCCGCTCCGGGTCTTTCCCGCGCCACGAATCATCACGAACCGGCTGACAGACGCCTGGCAGCAGGCCGACCGCCCAAACACAAACATACAAACAAAGCCAAGGCGCTAGGGTCAACTTACAGAATACAATAGATATACAATCAACATGCGATAAAAGGGGTATATATATATATGTTGTATATATACATATAAGTTATGTATTGCCTACTCTAAGGTATATACATAACATGTTCTCGAATCTCCTACACAGTTCAATCATTAATACCTAACGATGTTCATCAACATCAAATCATCATAATCTCAACAAACCCATGAGTTAGTGTCGGTCAATACAACACAACTCGGAGTAAGTGTCGGTCAATACAACACAACTCCATCCACAGAATACACAAGGGTCTAGTGTCGGTCAATACAACACCGCCCAAACAACAAGAGCGCTAAGTGTCGGTCAATACAACACCGCTCCAACAACAAGAGAACCCAAGGGATTAGTGTCGGTCAATACAACACAACCCCATCAACAAGAGTACGTAAAGTACTCGGTGACTTTCAATCATCACCATAGCTCACCTTAGTGGCTTTCCCCAATTCCGATAACTCTCCAAACCCGCAACAAAGGTCGACTTTTCCCCGTCTTTCGTAAATGTTTTCCCCTTTAGTTCTCCTATGCTTAAACGTTAATAAAAATGATTTCAATTCAAATTAGTCAAATTATGAGTTTATTTCTCAAAGTCTAAGTTTCCCAAAGTCTCTAGTTTACAATATTCTATTCATTCTAGGATTTCCGAAAACCAACCACCCAAAAGAAGTTTCCCGGGGAAAGTCTAAGTAAACCAACGAATCCCAACAAATGGCTAAGTCCCAAACCCCTCGTTTGAACTTGCCTAGGGTTGTTCATCCAACCCGAAACATCAAAGATCACCAGATCAATGAATCTCCACTCCGAAGTCGCGTCAAAACGCACAATCCAATAAAGCACAACATCACAACATCAGTTCATCAACATAATCAACATCAAAGTAAAGCATAAGTCGAATTGATCGACGCCTATCATGCATTCATAGCTAATATATAGTAAGTTGCCCTAACCTCGAGCTGTTCCAGCTTCGCAAACAAAGTTCTCCTCAAACAATTGCTCTGAGTCTTCTAAAGTTCCCTCAACTGAACCTCGGAGAAAAACAAAGCAGAACCCAAACAAAATCGATTAGTTCGATCGTAAAACAATACATAAACGATAGACAAAGCATTAAAGCTTCAGAATAGGACAATCAGGTACGAAAAGACAAGTTTTCGAAACCGAAAAACTCCCCCCTGATGGTAATAACCCACGGCCTCAAAGGAAAAAGGGCTTCGGCTCTTTTTCTTCGATCAAATTAATTCACAAGGTAGTTTTAGGATAAAACTAAGGCAAAGAAACTGTCAGAACAATTTTCGGACAATCGGGCCGAAATACGACTATCTAGGGGCATTTTGGTCCAAAATAAAGGCTCAAAACTTCAAAGTTATCAGTTCTGAAAACAAATTTGACAGCAACGATCCTCATGACATCCGTGACAACAAATCCTAAAGGCACGAAGTCAAATTATGACTTTTCGACAATAAAGTTTCGAAATGTGAGACAAAAATGTTTTGAAACAGTTTTTCAGATCCTGGACAACTGAATCGCAATCAGAGTTTACTGACAGAGGTTTTAGACTCAGGGGAACGTAAGGAACATAACCCAACCAAGAAATCGAAGAAATCGGACCATTTTAGAAAAAGCTCAAAACTGTGAGCACAGAAACGACTTCAAAAACGCAACAGAAACAACAATCAGAGGTAGGAATCGTGTTAGTTACCTTGATACCTAGAAGTAGGGACGAACTGCACGAAGATTGATCAAGTTTTCGCGGAAATCCCCTCCCCCCTTGCTCTCCACGAAATCAGCCACAAATGGAGGAAAAATGGAAGATATTTTGCTTTTTCGCCTATTTATAGGCGGGCGAAATCGCGGGAAAATGAAAATTTCGCGATTCCGATTTTTGCAGCACGTTCACCAAGGAATTTTAAGAGAGATTCTGGCGTCAGAAATCCAGAACTCAAAACAAATATCTATGATATGGGAAAAACGATATCGAAAATCTCAAAAGCGGTGTAAGTTAAATCTGTCCCGAAAAACTACTTTTTGCTGTGATGCTCAAACGACAAAACTTCCAACAGAAGAAAGATTGGAAATGTCGAAACAAGTCTGGCAACGCGGACGGAATCTTCGTTAGAAGTCCCGAATATAAAAAGTCTTCATCCATTGCTCGAAAATAGGGTTTCGAAGCAAAGAAATTAGCGTCGGCGGACATCCGAAAAGTGAAACCCATCGTGCGTACAGTCCAGAGTTCCGGAATGAAACGCTGGTCGATGGAAAAATAAAGAGAATCTTTAAATTTTCCGAGAGTTCGAAATCTCACTCAAAACGTTGCTTTAAGAGCGAAATAGCCTATTCTGGACACGCTCGCCATAAGGCAGGTGTGCAGACGACTCGTACTAACTCCGGAAGCAACTACGCAACATACCTCAAGTAATTCCTGAACTTTCCTCTTCATTAATCTTTCTCAAATACCAAACTCCTGTCACGCTTACGCTGATTCTACGCGTGAGTCGGAAACTTAACTTGTTCTGAAAATCCAGGTCTTACAATACTCCCCTCCAAAAAGAAAGTTTCGTCCTCGAAACTCAGAGTTCTGAGAAAGTCCGGAATACAGTTCCTTAATCTTGTCTTCCAATTCCCATGTAGTATTGTCTGGGTCATTGTTCCTCATAACCTTTACTTAAGCAATCTGTTTTCCCCTTAATTGTTTCACTCTTATATCCCCACTGTTAACTGTCGGCGTCTCAAAAGACAAACCATCATTCAACTTCATGTCGTCTGGTTCGATCACTTGCGTCGGATCTCTGCTTGAAATGTTCCTGGTTGGCACTCCGTGCAGTCGCACAACCTTAGCCACTTGCTTCTTTACTTTCGGTTGTCCGAAATTCTTCTTAAACTCGGTGCCTCTCTGCCATCTTAAGGTAAATACTCAACTCGTCCTCGTGATCTTCATCTACAGTCCAAAACTCCACTTGTCCGTTCGATAACTCCTAGACGAAATATTGCGTTGGAATCTAATAATCCATTAACGTCACATCCAACTTCGTAACTATCATCACTCGCACAATGAAATCAATCTCCTACTTAGTCACCATTCGAATTAAAGCTCGACTCATGTCCTTATTTCTTGTCCTTCACTAATCTTATCCCCTTCAACATCAAGTTATCAACAACTTATAAGATAATCCTCTTCTTAATATCTAACAATCCATTATTATCGTCTTCTTCCCTAGAACTTCCCTCACTCAAACCTATTCACACTTTACTGAAATCCCTAACACTTCGCACAAATCGAGACTTATCCTCTAGAAGATTAAATCATAACTATACCTCAAGGGACTTAATTAGTCATTTCATCTTCCGATCCTTCAACATTCTGAGATTTAACTGTTATCGTAGCCGCTAACACCACTAAATCTCTTATGTGTACATGAATCTCAGCTCACTAGGTCAACCTTAGCCCTAGGATTCTCATTCAACTTTAGTAAAATTCACTTGTTACCCGTAATATGCATCATCAAAATCCATAACAAAGTCCCATTGACTCTTATACTCTACGAAACTCGTCAAAATATAACAACCTCAGGTATTCATCTTAATACTAACACCTTCCTTTTTGTGACTCAATCACCATCTCGTCAATCAACTTCTTAATCTCTCAATCAAATTCTGACAACCTTCGAGTCCTACACACCTTAGACAGACATTCATAGATTTAAAACCTAAACCTTCACCAAGTTTGGTCCTCTAATGACCTTTAATCCTTCAATACTTCTTAAATGAATATCCGTTTCTTAAAACTATAACTCCTTCACTTACCCAAACGACCTGATAAGTGTCGTCATGCTTCCACACTCACCACTTGATCCTGCTATCCGTAATCATAACTTATTATGCTAACATCATTCAAATCTTATCACATGGTCATTATGTCCGCAACCTCATAATCAACATCAATGATCACCAACCTTAACACTCCACACAACCCAGAATTCCTTTACTTCAAGATCTCTCTTATATTATACCTCAATGGTCTTAACCCGAAGCTCACCTTCAGGTCCTCAATCTTCTAAGATTCAACTCCTATTGTCACACCTACAACCATAAGATCTCCTATTCGTACGCGATTCTCGACTCTCAAGATTCAATCTTAACCCTAAGATTTCAATCCAACTTAGTAAATCTCACTTAGTAATCTCAGCATATTTCCTTGGAATCCATATCACCAACCTCAAGTATTCAACTTATGCTAAAACTTTCTTTCTCCAACTTAATCATTAATTCAACACTTTTCAAATGAAAATTCATCTCTTACGACTATAATGTCTCCACATATTAATCAAACGCTTAGCAAAACTTATTCCTCGAACTCGACTATAACAATCTAGTTCAGAGCTAATTCTTCTCAATCTCGCTACCATCAAGGTATCATCTAAAACATGATTAAATCCAACTTATTTAGTCTCTAACAACTCCCCTCAGCAATCACATAACCTATGACTTCATAACTTCCGAGAAACTACTTAATACTTTTCCAGCACTAAATCTCTTGACTTGGTCTACCTCTACTTGGAGTAATCACACGAACTAACCAATCAATGTCTATACGACACTCATCGAATTCCAAAGATTTAAATCTTAATCTTTCACAATCAAGTGCTTAACACGAACTTTCCTCCCAAATCCGACTAATCCTCAATCAATTCAAATTCATCTTACACATCCTTCTATCAAAGTCCATAACCAGCTGTGATTCCGAATATCACCCCCTCAATATTAGGTTGATCAGGCCTAATACATCGAAGGTGGAGATTTAGAAAAACCCACTGGAACAGTCAATGAGTTCCTATCCTCCAGTAGTCACAAATATCCTGATACTAAATCCTTTAATGATCCCGCTACGGAACTACACACCCTCAACATGACACGTATACTACCCATACGGAATCTCCCTAAGATTCGTTCTTCAGCTACTAGCTTCCTCATAAACGCATCGGTGGAAGACTACTTTCTAGACTTAGTGTGCTATTCCCAACCCCGTGTAACTTCTATAGTCAAATCACGAGCAACCTCGAATAAGGTCCTACATCGTTCCCACGTTCTTCCTCGTTCAACTCCTCAGCTCTTGCCCTCCTTGGCATGAATCCTTTCCTCTGGAGCAAGTTGTTTTCCTTTCCCAACATTCCCTGATGATTCGCCCCTGAGTGCCTTGCAATCTTGGGAGAAATGTCCCGGTTGGTTGCAATTGAAGCATAGACTTTCTTTGGTCTTGCAGTTCACAGCTAGATGCCCCTCTCGGTTACACTTGAAGCATCTCCATCCAGTCACTGAGCACTTGTTAGCAAAATGCCCAAACTTTCCACAACGAGTACATGTCACACCTTTGTCACCAACTGGCTCCCCTCCAGTATCAGCAGTCGTTGGTTTGTAGACTCTTGAGATAAGATCTCTTCCCTTGAAACGCTGATATGGTCCCCACTTATGGTAGCTCTTCCTTCCGTTGTAGCCTTGGGAACCTGACCTCATTGGTCCCCCAGCTCCTGTTCGGTTCATTCCTCTTTGTTGATACATCGCCGTCGCCATCAATCGTTGGTGATGCTCACGTGCAGCGCGCATATAAGCGTCTTCCGCAGCCTGGTTCATCATTGCCTCGATCAGTGTAGCTATTGCCCCCGCCATCCGGTTAAGGTCCACCATCCTATATCTCATCGAACGTCCGATTAGTACTAACCATACGGTAGCACTAGACAAACCACTCAATCCGATTGAGTAGTAACGCAAGCAATTAGAACGAAAATCGCTCTGCAGACAATCAATTTTCACTCTTTGCAGAGTCACACAACCTAGCACAGAAGACCTATTCCCCAAAGACTCCCAAAAGACTCGACTAAGCTCTGATACCACAATGTAACACCCCGATTTCCAGGTGTCACTTTAGTAACCAAAAATAATCTTTACGCGGAAAACAGGTAATTTTTTTGTTTGATACCTTTTAAATCAAGCAATAGAAAGTAAAGACATAACCCAACAACTAACTAACCGATAAACAAACATATACAAATGTACAGCCTCAGCTGCACTCTCCCGTCACGCGCACACGCAGTGACTCCAAGGTAGCATGCCCGTAGGCGAATATTTTCAAACCAGAACTGTACGCAAAAACATCAAATATACCACTATCCAAGAGAAAGTCGGCCTCAAAATGGCCTAAGCAAAGACCCCTATGGTCCGACTGACTCACTGTGATCCCTCAGTAAGAGAACCACACAAAAGTCATGCGTCGGGAACCTACCCTGTCCCAAAAGCAAAACGAATCAGAGCTATTACTGTAACAACCAACTCAAAAGACTCTAACCTCCCATAACCCACACTACTATCAGCGACCCTCCCTCGATCAGGCATGAAGTCCGGGTCCTCGTCGAAAGCTCTAGTAATAGTCATTCCGCTCCGGGTCTTTCCCGCGCCACGAATCATCACGAACCGGCTGACAGACGCCTGGCAGCAGGCCGACCGCCCAAACACAAACATACAAACAAAGCCAAGGCGCTAGGGTCAACTTACAGAATACAATAGATATACAATCAACATGCGATAAAAGGGGTATATATATATATGTTGTATATATACATATAAGTTATGTATTGCCTACTCTAAGGTATATACATAACATGTTCTCGAATCTCCTACACAGTTCAATCATTAATACCTAACGATGTTCATCAACATCAAATCATCATAATCTCAACAAACCCATGAGTTAGTGTCGGTCAATACAACACAACTCGGAGTAAGTGTCGGTCAATACAACACAACTCCATCCACAGAATACACAAGGGTCTAGTGTCGGTCAATACAACACCGCCCAAACAACAAGAGCGCTAAGTGTCGGTCAATACAACACCGCTCCAACAACAAGAGAACCCAAGGGATTAGTGTCGGTCAATACAACACAACCCCATCAACAAGAGTACGTAAAGTACTCGGTGACTTTCAATCATCACCATAGCTCACCTTAGTGGCTTTCCCCAATTCCGATAACTCTCCAAACCCGCAACAAAGGTCGACTTTTCCCCGTCTTTCGTAAATGTTTTCCCCTTTAGTTCTCCTATGCTTAAACGTTAATAAAAATGATTTCAATTCAAATTAGTCAAATTATGAGTTTATTTCTCAAAGTCTAAGTTTCCCAAAGTCTCTAGTTTACAATATTCTATTCATTCTAGGATTTCCGAAAACCAACCACCCAAAAGAAGTTTCCCGGGGAAAGTCTAAGTAAACCAACGAATCCCAACAAATGGCTAAGTCCCAAACCCCTCGTTTGAACTTGCCTAGGGTTGTTCATCCAACCCGAAACATCAAAGATCACCAGATCAATGAATCTCCACTCCGAAGTCGCGTCAAAACGCACAATCCAATAAAGCACAACATCACAACATCAGTTCATCAACATAATCAACATCAAAGTAAAGCATAAGTCGAATTGATCGACGCCTATCATGCATTCATAGCTAATATATAGTAAGTTGCCCTAACCTCGAGCTGTTCCAGCTTCGCAAACAAAGTTCTCCTCAAACAATTGCTCTGAGTCTTCTAAAGTTCCCTCAACTGAACCTCGGAGAAAAACAAAGCAGAACCCAAACAAAATCGATTAGTTCGATCGCAAAACAATACATAAACGATAGACAAAGCATTAAAGCTTCAGAATAGGACAATCAGGTACGAAAAGACAAGTTTTCGAAACCGAAAAACTCCCCCCTGATGGTAATAACCCACGGCCTCAAAGGAAAAAGGGCTTCGGCTCTTTTTCTTCGATCAAATCAATTCACAAGGTAGTTTTAGGATAAAACTAAGGCAAAGAAACTGTCAGAACAATTTTCGGACAATCGGGCCGAAATACGACTATCTAGGGGCATTTTGGTCCAAAATAAAGGCTCAAAACTTCAAAGTTATCAGTTCTGAAAACAAATTTGACAGCAACGATCCTCATGACATCCGTGACAACAAATCCTAAAGGCACGAAGTCAAATTATGACTTTTCGACAATAAAGTTTCGAAATGTGAGACAAAAAGGTTTTGAAACAGTTTTTCAGATCCTGGACAACTGAATCGCAATCAGAGTTTACTGACAGAGGTTTTAGACTCAGGGGAACGTAAGGAACATAACCCAACCAAGAAATCGAAGAAATCGGACCATTTTAGAAAAAGCTCAAAACTGTGAGCACAGAAACGACTTCAAAAACGCAACAGAAACAACAATCAGAGGTAGGAATCGTGTTAGTTACCTTGATACCTAGAAGTAGGGACGAACTGCACGAAGATTGATCAAGTTTTCGCGGAAATCCCCTCCCCCCTTGCTCTCCACGAAATCAGCCACAAATGGAGGAAAAATGGAAGATATTTTGCTTTTTCGCCTATTTATAGGCGGGCGAAATCGCGGGAAAATGAAAATTTCGCGATTCCGATTTTTGCAGCACGTTCACCAAGGAATTTTAAGAGAGATTCTGGCGTCAGAAATCCAGAACTCAAAACAAATATCTATGATATGGGAAAAACGATATCGAAAATCTCAAAAGCGGTGTAAGTTAAATCTGTCCCGAAAAACTACTTTTTGCTGTGATGCTCAAACGACAAAACTTCCAACAGAAGAAAGATTGGAAATGTCGAAACAAGTCTGGCAACGCGGACGGAATCTTCGTTAGAAGTCCCGAATATAAAAAGTCTTCATCCATTGCTCGAAAATAGGGTTTCGAAGCAAAGAAATTAGCGTCGGCGGACATCCGAAAAGTGAAACCCATCGTGCGTACAGTCCAGAGTTCCGGAATGAAACGCTGGTCGATGGAAAAATAAAGAGAATCTTTAAATTTTCCGAGAGTTCGAAATCTCACTCAAAACGTTGCTTTAAGAGCGAAATAGCCTATTCTGGACACGCTCGCCATAAGGCAGGTGTGCAGACGACTCGTACTAACTCCGGAAGCAACTACGCAACATACCTCAAGTAATTCCTGAACTTTCCTCTTCATTAATCTTTCTCAAATACCAAACTCCTGTCACGCTTACGCTGATTCTACGCGTGAGTCGGAAACTTAACTTGTTCTGAAAATCCAGGTCTTACAAATATGGTTAGCCAAACAATGGTACGTCCTCAAAAGGATACACGCTTCTAGCTAACACTCATTATTTCTACGGTACCCTAAGGTAAATGTCGGTTTTCCGACCAAATTGCTTCAACAAGATAAAAGTGCCTCCTGCACCCTATGACTTCTCACGTCACGACGGCTCATCTTCTTGATGCTCGAAACTCAGGTTCTCTTTCTCTTCTCAACACTTCAAAACTCTTTTTAATGTCCTAAGTCTTCTTCTCAAAATGATTCTCTTTAAATTATCAAAGTGTTATCACTTGGATTAGTTTCATTGTGATATTTTATTCTCAAAACTCGAAGTCTTTTCTTCTTTTTCCAAAACCTATAATTTTCAAAAGATTCCCTTCTTTTAGGACTTTTTTCTGAGTTTTGTGTGTTCCCCAATATAATTGCTAATGAACTTTTAGTGTATTGATTATCCTTTTATGACTACGTGTTCAGTGAGTCATTAAGTAAACAAAGTTTTTCGGCAGTGAAATGTTCTACTAATCTAACAGTAATGAGAAAATCACATTGATGTATTTAGGGACACGTGTTAAAGATATGCCGTATTACTATATTTCCGTCTTTGTTGCAAATGCAATCATTTTTGTTCGCATATTGAAGAGGTGTAAACAACAGCTCAAAGAGATTGAAACAACAAATATGAATAAAATAGCACACACAAAATCTTATATGATAGATATTACCATCGTTACTTATAAGTACAAACTTCAGCCACAAACTTAAACCTGGAATATAACATTTGGGGTCCATGACGTAAAGTAGATATGATATAAAGTAGATGTGACAAGACATCACCAATTGTCAAATCATTCTTGGTATGCGAAATTGTGACTCGAAATTACTATTCAAAGGTGATGGGACCTGAAAGGTGATGAGAAAGGATAGGAAGACACATTGTTGGTCCGTGTGCATGCACTGATTAGTAGAGGATGGGGTAAGGCAGCGCACGACTTTAAAAGGGCATGTTGTTGAACTGTCTGATGTTCAACACTCTTTGTCAGGTGGTGACAGTTTATTTATAAAAGGAGATGCTTCCAACTTGTGTTGTCCAGCTGAAAGGGACCCTACACAGACCTTACTTGCCCGAAACTCTAGGAGACATTTAGTATGGAGATCACTACACTACCAGTTGGCTCTGAGCATATGAACGTGAGCGGATTTTGCGTTTTCTTGCTTCAACCTCAAAAAGTATATCATCAATTTTCATGTATGTTTTTTCATTTGACGGTTCCTATAAAAAGGAAATCTGAAATTGAAGATTGTTACGTACGTATGTATCCTTTATATCAATTAATAAGCTCCTTTGAGAATGTTGGAAACATTAGATAACTGACAGGCATATTAAACTTACAGATCTAGTCGACAACCGTTTCTTCTTGACAGTTGGATACATAAACTGCATTCCCGAACTTATATTTGGAGTGGAATCAATGGTTGATTTCTACCATTTGATGGGCCCACACATGTTGCAATTTGTTTGTGGCTCATTACATTTGTGCTTTGACATTAGAATATGGAGAGGTTGATGACCTTTAATCGATTATCCCTATTTGGTTAAATGAGAAAGGGTAGTGTCTGATTCTTTTCTTGAAGCTATGGTTCCTCTGGTAATGGACATTCAACTTCGATTTTTCTACCATTAAGATGTATGCTGACAAAGTCTTTTTAAATGTTTATTGTTATTTTTAATATTAGAAATAAAAAAATTGAATGTAATATCTTACGTTCAAAATAATATCAAATATGTCATAAAAATTGATATAAAATAGTTTTAAGGGTTTATTTGGAAATTAACTCAAAAATTTTGTATTTTATGTTTTCATATATACATCTAAAAGATTAAAATAGTTTTGGTATATTGATTCAAAGTAAAACAAATTAGAAAAAAAATAGTTGGAATGTAACTGAGATTAAAATAAAACTTAAATATGTGATATACATATTTAAAAAAGAAAAACAAGAGAGAAAATATGAAAATGTCTAATATATATCAACAAAGTGCTTTTATTCCATCTGTGCATGACGCGAGATCAATACTAATATTAAGTATCCAATGTATGATTTGATCCATGTTAACTATTGGAAACTAGGAATACCTTGGAAAAAGAAAATATAATTAGTCATAAAAGTGCATTAAAAGTTACATAATTGATAATTCATATCAGTGTCTTCAATGACTCATTGATTTTGTTATTAATATAGTAAAACTAAAGTCAAATTTCTAGTTTTTTTGGAAATAAGTCAATGTTTTTTTTTAAAATGAAATGTATGTTATTAATATAAGCACTTGAGCCAATAGCACCTCAAGGCGAGAATTAAGTACAATCTGAACTGAACTCGAACGACCTATGAACAAGCTGGCCCGAACGAAATAAACCCACCACCACCCCACAAAATGGCATTAAACGAAATCTCAAGATAGAGCCTCATTAAAACCTTGCTAGGCAAAACCTAGTGGAAAAAAAGTCAATGTTACTAAAGTGCCTTCAATGACTTCATTGATTTTGTTATTAAAAACATTATTCTAATGAGATACATCCTCTCTATATATAGATAGATAATACTGGTTTAAAATATACATTAATAACTAATTAATATTGTAATTAATGTAAAATTCAAAATAATTCCAGTTATATGTTGTGATAAAAAAAATATTTTAACTAATTATATATTTTTTATATGTATTATAAGCTTACAAGTTCATATGTCTATTATAAGTTTAACATTTAATATGTAATATAATTAATAATAGCTAACAATGTGTAATACAATTGGTACATAGTTATGCTTATTAAGTACTCCCTCCGGTCCTATTTATAAGCAACAAAAAAAAATTCACATAGTTTAAGAAATGTAGTAAAACTAGATAAAATGCATTAAATTTGTCTTGAATCAAAATAAACTTCCAAAATTACCCTTTGTTATTCATGTTGGAAATTGGAAAGAGAGAGAATAATTAATGAGACACATTCTACAAGTTAGAATTAATAAGGGCATCATTGGAAAAAAATAATTAATATAGTTCAAACTTTCATTTGGTTCTTATAAAAAGGACTAAAATTTTTCTTCTCTTTCATGCTTATAAATAGGACCGGAGGGAGTATCTAGTTATCTGTGTATGATATGATGCATGTCAACTGTTGGAATATCTTGGAAAAAAAAATACTACCTCCGTTCCAAAACTACTTTACTTTAAGGTTATGCACAAAGTTTAAGAGTTCATCAATTAATATTATAATTTGACTGAAACACTGTTATTTAATATGAGTTATATGAAAAAGAGAGAATGTAAATATTTAGTCAACTAATTGGTGAGAATTGTGATTGGTGGAAATAAGAGGTGGTACTGAAGAGATACAATATTAAATGAAGGCATGAATGAAAGAAAATTGGATAACGTGCTTTGGATATTTAAAACAAAAACAGTTTAGAACAAAACAAAAAAAAACCAAAACTACAATAGTTTTGGAACAGATGAAGTATATAATTAATCATTAATGTTCATTAATATAACTATTAAGTGCATTAAATGTTACATAATTAGTAATGCATATAAAGTGTCTTCCATGACTCATTGATTTTGTTATTAATATAGTAAAACTAAAGTTAAATTTCTAGTTTTTTTTTGGAAATAAGTCAATTTTACTAAAGTTCCTTCAATGCTTCATTGATTTTGTTATTAAAAATATTATTCTCATGAGATACATCATCTCTATATATAGATAGATATAATATATCATTAAAAGAGACATTAATAACTAATTAATATTGCAATTAATGTAATTCAAAATAATTTCAGTTATATGTTGTTATATCAAGAAATTATAAATTTTTTAATGATCATTCATACGAGTTTCGTAATACTATATTTTTCTCAGAAATATTTAATTTTCTTTTTTACATCTAAAACATTTTAAAAAGGAAAAAATTTTTAGCTTTTAAAAATTATTATTTTAAAAATATCTGAAAATAAATTATTTGTAAAATAAGAAATGACAAGCAAGAATTATGTATAATATTTAATGGAAATTAATTTTGTATACTTAATCAAATATTAATCATATAAGGTTATATATGTAATTAAAATTATGATTATATTCTAATGGCTTGGAGTTACCAAACACAGCACACAAAATATTTGGTTTTATATTTAGTTAATACGCATAAAGAGTCTTCAAATACTCATTGATTTTGTATTTAATGGTAAAACTCAAGTCAAATTTACCCTTTTTTTTGAAAATAAGTCAACTTATATATATATATGTAAATGTATATATATATATCATTAAAATTGTCATTAATTTAAGGTTCAAAACAATTTCAATTATTATCAATATATCCCAAAATGATAAATTGTTTATTTTTGCGCTCCACGTTTTATTCGATACATTGAAAAGTTAAATTGCACATTCCAATGTGCAAAATAATAAATATTCAAGTAGCCAACGCGCTTATTGTTGAAGGTAATAATTTTTTTTTTAAGTGTACTATAACAAATATCTAATTAGTTTTAATATTATATTATATTATATTATATCATATCATATAATACTATATTATATTATATTATATTATATTATATTATATTATATTATATTATATTATATTATATTATATTATATTATATTATATTATATCATATCATATAATATTCTATTATATTATATTAAAAAAAAAATGTTTCACTTTTGTTGTAAAAAAATTCACATTAGGTAAGAAAGACAAAAAGTTCGTCATGTGGCAGTTCCATGATCTCTCTTCTATATAAAGCCCCCTTCAGACTTCCTACTTCAGAAATTTTCTAACCAACAACAGTTCCAACCAAATTCTTCCTAAGCATATTCAGAAACACCCAGATAGAGAGAATGAAAAAACAAAAAGTGGCACCTGGCCACTGCCCAACCTAGTGCCTTCTTCTCTCATCACCACCACCACCACCACCACCTCCACCACCACCACCACCACCACCACCACCACCACCACTCCCAATGCTTCCAATCTAAACAAACCCTTCACATTTTGATTACATGATATAATAGTATTATGAGTAACAACAACAACATGGATCCTCTTCCCAGTCCTGAACACTCTAACCACCCTAATTTCCTACCCGCACCACCCGGAATCCCAACCCCAATTCTGACACCGAAGCTTGAACCTTTAGACGAATGGGTCACCACAACCCAAGATCCGACCCGCACCGATTTCTCCAACGGGACCCACCAATTCAACCTCAACTTCTTCGCCGATGAAACCCTAGCCGCTTCAATCGACGGCGGCAACGCCGACGACGACAACAACGGCAACTCACTGTACTCCGACTTCAACCGAGTCACCGACCTGTTCCGAACCGCGTTCACGACGGGGTTGCAGCAATGCCAGAACGATGACGTTTCGGACCCGAACTCGCGCGCGATCGTTCCGGTGCCTGCGGAGGATAGCGTCGAAGCGCCTCCGTCGGCTGTGGTCTCGGTGGCGCGGCAGCGGCGGTGGAAGGAGCTTGTGAGGGTGACGGATGCCGGCGTGGGGGAGCTTCAGCATTTCCGCGACGTGGTTCGGAGGACGAGGATGGTGTACGATTCGCTCCGGGTGCTGGCTGCGGCGGAGGAAGAGCGGAGGGTGGATACGCGGAGGGCGAGGAGCGATTTGAGGGCTTCAGGGTTGATGAGGACTTGTGGTTTGTGGCTGAATCGCGATAAGAGAATCGTTGGTGCGATTCCTGGGATTTGCATTGGTGATGTGTTTTTTTACAGAATGGAGTTGGTTGTTGTTGGTTTGCACGGTCAACCACAGGCTGGGATTGATTACTTGCCTGCTAGCATGAGTTCCAATGGTGAACCAATTGCAACGAGTGTGATAGTTTCGGGTGGTTATGAGGATGATGTGGATGAGGGTGATGTGATCATCTATTCTGGGCATGGTGGCCAGGACAAGCATTCAAGGCAGGTTTTTCATCAGAAATTGGAAGGAGGGAACCTTGCCATGGAGAGAAGCATGCATTATGGGGTCGAGGTGAGGGTTGTTCGAGGTGTTCGCTGTGAGGGCACTCTCTCTGCTTCTGGTAAGGTTTATGTTTATGATGGCTTGTATAGGATTACTGAGTGCTGGTTTGATGTTGGGAAGTCTGGTTTCGGTGTTTACAAGTATAAGCTGTGGAGGATTGAGGGTCAGCCTAAGATGGGGAGTGCGATTTTGAAGGAGGCTCTTATGCTGAGAAGGGATCCGATGTGTATTAACCCGACATATTACATGTCTCTTGATATTTCCAATAAGAAAGAAAATGTTGCTGTGAGGCTCGTTAATGACATCGATCGAAATCCCGAGCCTCTTCTTTATGAGTATCTTGTGAGGACTACTTTTCCGCAGTTTGTGTTTCATCAGAGTGGGAAGGCTACCGGTTGTGAGTGCGTGGACGGGTGTGTGGATGGATGCCTTTGTTCCATGAAGAATGGAGGGGAGTTTCCTTATAGTCAAAGTGGTGTTCTGTTGAGAGGGAAACCTTTAATATTTGAATGTGGCCCCTTTTGTAGTTGTCCTCCTCACTGTAGGAACCGTGTCACGCAGAAGGGGCTGAAAAATAGGCTTGAAGTGATTAGATCCAGGGAGACTGGTTGGGGAGTTAGGTCCTTGGACCTTATTCAAGCTGGCGCTTTTATCTGCGAGTACACAGGGGTTGTTCTGACTACAGAGCAAGCCAAAATTTTGACAATGAATGGTGATACATTGATATATCCTGGTCGGTTTTCTGAGAGGTGGGCAGAATGGGGGGATTTATCTCTGATAGACTCCACTTATGAACGTCCGAAGTATCCGTCAATTCCTCCTTTAGATTTTGCTATGGATGTATCAAGAATGAGGAATGTTGCGTGCTATATTAGTCACAGTTCAACTCCTAATGTGTTGGTTCAGTATGTTCTGTTTGATCACAATAATTTGATGTTCCCTCACCTTATGCTATTCGCAATGGAAAACATCCCTCCAATGAGAGAGCTCAGCCTTGATTATGGGGTAGCTGATGAGTTTACCGGCAAACTATCCATATGTAACTGAAAGATTTGGAAGGAATGTACACCTTATAATTGCTGAAGTTGAGTTTTGGGCATTGTTCTCAAAGGTGAAGCCAATTTATTTCATTGAACTTATTTGTTTTCACCATCATGTTCCATCTGATTTTTATTTTGCCTTTCTCTCGTGCTTTGTCCAATCTTCAATGTAAACTCTCTCAACCATAGGAGTTATTGGCATATTAGTCATTGCAAATTATTATGTATTGTGACTTCAAGGATTGTGATAATACTTTTACAGAACTGATAAATACAAAAGCCTGCTTCGCAAACTGATTATTATCATGGTAACTCTGGTATATCATATATGAACCTTCAATTTAGTTTCTTCTGCTTCAAGCAGTTCAAACCTGTTTGCTTATGTCTTTCCCCGCTGTGTGTGTATTTAGATAGCACCTATAGTTTATTGGTGCTATATTATTTAACATATGCTCTTAGAACTCTCCTTTACCAAGATCCCTCTTTTCAAGATCAGCTTCTTTGCTAAATGATTCATTTTATTTACAGTCACATCATGTTATGTATTATCAATTGAAAAATATTATGTTCACACTTATCCACCTACACTTCATAGGGAGAGAGATAGAAAGAGAAGAGAGAGAATTGAGAGATAAGATAAGTGATTGATAGGATGAGGTTCTTTGTTAATTATTTGTTGGATTCGAGCCAGTCCTTTGTACTCGTGTTAGAGATAAAGAAAACGTATCTATCTGCTAAAACAGAAGGAATGTATGCATAAACTATAAACTATTATGAAGTTATTCTTTATCAAAGCTAGCAGCATTTGCTTTGGGAAACAATATATGGTATGGGAAGTGTTTGTTATCATTAATAGTGCATGATATACAGCTTTCAATGATATCAATAGGTCTTGGTTTATCCTTTTGAATTGGACTACAACAGCAACAACAACCACCAAGGCTTTTACTCACTAGGTGGGCTAGGTTACAGGAATCAAATAGTGTCATTATGAATTAAGTGAATGTTGAATTGAACTATCTATCAATATTTTATTGGCTGAACTACAAAAAGAATTTGCTTTTTATTTCTATTGTTCAGTTTGATGGGGTTAAAAATGGGGATGAAACTTTCATGGCTAGGTTTTATTAGTAAATTCCATTGAAAAATGCTCCATGAAATTTTCAGCCTGGTTCCAAACTAGTCATATAAGCTTAAAACAAGCAGCTCAATACTTTAAATAATTCATTTTCAACTGGCTAACAATCTTATAGATGTAGATTACAGTTTGCTACTAGTTATCTTTCTGCTCTTCATTATACCCCATACAAGGTGCTAATGACTAAAGTCTTCCCTCCAAATCCAATAATTGGACCAGTGAACTGAAAAGACAAAGTAAAGGTTGGATCAAGAAGAGAACTAAAAGAACTGAAAATGGAAAATGTATAGGAGATCCTTAAGTTATCACTTAAAGATAAGAAAGATGTTTTAAGGTCATTGAGATTATTGATAAATAGATGATGGTCTAAGATGATCTTTGATTCAGCGGATTATGGGGCAAACTATTGGAAGTTGCCATTATAGGCTACCTCTCTTGAATCTGTTTTTGCTAATCAGTGAGATCATCTTCAACTTGTGATAGGGAGAAACCTCCATAGGACGGCCGCACAGCCAGGATAGGCTCAAGCAGTGGAGGCGTAAACTGCTATAGGCAGTTAAGAGCAGTTAGTGGGTTAGAAACTGTTGGGTTAGTTATTATTAGTTAGTTACATCAGTTTATGTTAGTTATGTTCTATCAAAATTGCCTAGGGAGAGAACTGGCTCTCGAAGATCCGGAGTTTGTACAATTATTCTCCAGTATTCTGTCCTTATCAACTTACCTCCATGCTTGCATGGTAGAAATTAAGACAGACTAAAAATGTTAGAACTCTTGCTTTAATTAAATATCAATGTTGAATATATCTTTCTTTTCACCCAAGTTAGTACCCAGTAATGATAAATTAGACTATTATTGAATTTTTCCCTCCTCTACTTGAACAGAAGCTTATCTGCTTTAGTATTTTGTATTGAACTACTGTGATTTCATTCCATGCTTTTCCTAAGTATAAATCAGTCAGCAATTTTGTGTTGGTCTTGTATTTTACATCCTTTCCTGTTTTGCTCATTACATTATCCCCGATCGTTGTGCTATTAGTATTATTCATATTTAAGTCTGCTGATTTGTGTTAATGTTCATTTGCAGATATACAAATTGATGTATCCACCAAAAAAAATGTATTTACCAAAACAGATATGATGCAGCAAAACTTCCATAGGATTTCAACCTCAGGAGTTTACAAGGATCAGTGGAATTAATTGTTGTATAATTCTTGTAAGGGTATCAAACATGTCAATATGATTTATTATACTGTGCTGGTTTTATCTAACTCTCGTCGGCTAGTACAATGCGCCCCTCTTGGTTTGATAGATCAGGAATGCGTTTCGATACTAGTTGAATACATCGTGAACCGACTTTCATCCAATTCTATAAGAATAGTTTCTTTTCTATAAGAATAGTTTCTTTTCGTTCACATTGTCTTAAAGCAGGTACTAACGTACATTTGTACTAGTGTCAAAAGGTATCCAAACATACTTAGTTCCCTGTGCACTTCAATCTTGAATACTTCCATAATTTTCTCTTTTGATGATATTTCTATTTTTTGTTTATTCCCTCTTTAGGCGAAGCATTTTCTTGTTTATTCCATAAGCTTGTATAGGGATATGATGTTTATGGTTGATAATGATAGATGAATACCATGCAGCTTTTTAATTGGTTATTATGATTGGGCATCTGGTTACATAAATTGCAGGGAATAGCTAATGCTACATAAGACCATGTATGATGACTACCTTGTACTCCCTCTCTTTCAATATAAGACTCCACCTAGAGAAGATGCACACATATTAAGAAATGCAATTAACTTTGTTAGGGGATGTATCATATGAGAAAGATGTTCTTATGTGAGAAAATGAGAATAAATCATGACCGTTAGATCATGTCATGAACGATCCAGATTAAAACAATTTAATACTCACATGATCAATTAAAAAAGTCATGTGACTTAATGTTTTAATCTGGACCGTTCATGATTAGATCTAACGGTCATGATTTATTCTCATGTTCTCACATAAGAACACCTTTCTCACATGATACATCCTCAACTTTGTTAACTTTTTAAAACATATTATTTGTTTCTCTATTTTACCCTTAACAATGTACTTCTATCTCTCTTCATTTACTCATAGGACACTATATGTAAAAACATCAATTAATACTCTATTGGATTTTTAAGTGGACAGTTATTATGAAACAATTTTTTTTTCTCTAAGTGGACAATTATTATGAAACTGATGGACATTGATGAAAACAAATTGTTGTAAATTTATTCTCGCAAAAATCAAAATATATAATATATAATATATGTAAATTGTATAGTATAAGAATGGTATATGGTATAAGTATGGAGTCGTCATCAATTTATTTAGGAAAATTGGAAATCCTCAAATAATAATAATAATAATAATAATAATTATTTAGGGAAATTGAAGATCCTCAAATAATAATTATTGAATTGGTCTGCAACTTAGTTTTGAATTTGGGAATCACTTTAACGGTTAACTCTAATTGTTTGCTGTCAATACAAAAACTTCAAAAATATTTTTTTTTCCCAACAAGGTTTTGTTTTTAATATTTTTATGATTTAATATTTATAGAATAGAGGAAAGATGTTTTTGTAATTTTCTTAAAAAGATATTTTAAAGTGTTTTTATGAAGTCTTTGCATGTTTTATGGATTTTATACTTTTGTGATAAACAAAAGTATATTTTTGAATTTTGGACGATTAAGATTTTACACATGTTTACAATGAGTCTAATACTGGATTTTACCATGTTTACATCATGGTGCTCAGCTATGATGTGTTATAATGGTAGAGGGTTGCATCCTCAATGGACTTCTATTAGTTGGGCCAAAAATAGCTAGTTTCATTATATTGCTCTTTTATGAATATTAGTTTAATAGTTCTAGTATTTTATTATACCTTATGATCTAGAATATTCTATTTCCTAGGATGGTGCCACATGTAAGGTCACCTTTCATTCCTTAAGAGGATAGATAGTATAAGTTGTATTGCTTCCATGGTGAAATGTTAACAAGAAAATTGACAAACTTTTATTTTATCTTCTTTTCTTAGTTTTCTTTTGGTTTTCTTCATTTGATTTTACTTGGTAGAGTTTCTCTCTACCAAGTTGGTGCTTTCATGGTTGATCTCTTGCTTCCCACACGGTTACATCCAGTGATGTTTTCTCCAGATTTTCATCTTGCACCGTTTCACTCGGAGGTGCTTCATAATGGTGGATTTTCTGAGCAACATTCTGCTGATTCTGGGTTCACATATCCAGTTGCCCACCAGCACAACAAGCAACCTTCAATTCCACCACAACCCCCACCATATCCTCATTACCAAACCTCTTCCTACACCCAATCTGCCACACACTATTCCTACAACCCCAATCCATTTTCCCTCTCCCACGTATCACAAAACAGTACCCACTACCAACCATACCACTACACCCATCCAAACCCAAACTCTGAATATGCTTCACCTTTCCCACCCTATTACTCACACTACCCCCAACCGGTTACAGACCCTTACCCCCAGATTAACCAGTACAACCCACAACCTACTCCATATTATTACCCACACCATAACCCACATATTTCACGAGTTCAGACGCACAAGACCAAGGATAGCTCAAAACTTCCCTCATTCGATGGAGCAAACCCAAGTTCTTGGCTATTGGAGGTTGGATTATACTTTCTTCAGAATCCCTACCCATGGGAAACCCGTTTCCAACTGCTTGCTCAGTGCATGCGAGGACAAGCTTTAACATGGTTTCAGGTAATGCAAGATCAGATTGATTCATGGGAGAAATTCCGGGATGACTTCAAGTGGCAATTTATAACAAATAGTGTTGTCTACAAAACTGGAAGCAACCGATCAAAGACCTCTACCGCACAGTCATTTACCGACCTGTTCCAATCTGCAAACGTGGTTCCAACTACAAGCTCCTCTGAGAGAATCATTGAGCCGATGGTGGTTGTACAAGAGGTTATTGTCGAAGAGAAACAAGCTACTGCAAAAGCCACATAACGACTATTTTGACTCACATTGCATGCAATTAATTCCACATAGCCTAGATTGGAAAGTGTTTCGATCACTGTTTACAAAATCAGAAACAAGACTTTTTGAATTCCATGATATAATTAGGAAACAGTTTGATCCTGGCATTGTTCATGTGGTTGCTATTTGGGATTCGCTAGTTCTTATTTTGAATCATGACTACCTCAACTTCTCAAACCCTGTTACACGAGGATCAGTTTTGCATTTAGCCATAGATAATTGGCTGCCATGTAGTTCACTCCCGAATTATGGGACTGATACGCATTGCCTCAGGAAGTTTCACAGATGTCCTTGTCTCACAGAGATATACAACCAAATGATGGGTATTGCTTC
The DNA here is from genome assembly GCF_012489685.1 of Lotus japonicus. NCBI lineage: Eukaryota > Viridiplantae > Streptophyta > Magnoliopsida > Fabales > Fabaceae > Lotus > Lotus japonicus. Next base: position 5,126,015 of record NC_080042.1, read on the forward strand.
TGCGTCCAGTGTGGGCATTGCTCTTGCAGTTGCTTCGTCTGAACATGGACACCAGGTTGTTTACATGTCTGATTGTGTTGTTAACTCATTATTCCTTAATTCAGTTTTGTCTAAATTTGACTCTTTTTCTAAAAACACAAACCAATTGTTCAATCAAATGCATGAGAGGAAACTACTTGATAAAATGCATGAGAAGCAATTTATGCAGATATATGTTGATGTTTGTTTTGAAAATCAAGTTCTGAATGGGTTACATGAAATGGTTATTAAACTGTTTGATCCTGGAATTACAAATGTAGTTGACATGCTAGCCATTGAAGACTTCTATGAACATACTATTGGAGTTACAGAACTGAGTTACCTAGGCCATGCTATCAGTAAAGCCAGTCATGATTGGTTTGCTAGGCGTTCTCACTTGCTTGTTGTTTGCTCAGTTACATGTTCACTCAATGCCTTAACAGACTCAAGTTTTTAAGCTTAGAATATATTAATTAAATTCATATTCACGATTAGGTTTCGATGTATCGTGACGGAAACCTGAACAAGTGTTTACCAAATGGACTAAATTTATGAAGGAGAAAGTTCAGGAAAAAACTAAGAATAGTATTAAAGTCGATATAAGTTATAACGCGAGTCTTATTCGCTTACGCCTAGGGCAAGAGCGTTAGTAAACGATTAATTTACCCTTAAATCACTATAGGAACTAATTCCAAAAAAAATCTTCAGAGGAATGTTAGAATTTCTCTTAATCCTTTCCATGACAAGCGTTTCGATATGAAACCCTGAGATATACGAACGTCCGATTCCAATTCTCGGAGGTTTGCCGAAACTAAATCCCTGATAGCTCAAGAACCTTAAAATAAACTGTCGATGAAGACCTTTTCTATTCAGAGCTTCAAACGAAGATTTCACATGCGTACGCCTATTTCTTTCGATGTTTTGAATCTTTCTTCAGAACGAAGTTTTCCCATTCGACATCAATTGCAAAAAGTAGTTTTTCGGGATAAATCGATTCACACCGACTTTGGATCGTTTGCTTTAATTCCAAGAAACCTGTTTCGAGTTCTGGAATTCTGTCGCCAGAACCTATCTTAGAATTCACAGAGGAATGCGCAGGAAAAATAGGAATCGCGAAATATTCATTTTCCCGCATTTTCCATTACCTATAAATAGCAAAAAAAATGAAAATTTCTCACCACCACCATTGAAGAGGCCGCGAGCTTGAGAGGAGAGGGAGGAGAAAAGATTTTCGCCGTTTCTTGCCTGATCGTCTCACTGACAGTTGCTACGCGTAGACATCGAGGTATAGTTGCTATTCCATACTTCTGATCGTCAATTCCGTCGTTTTTCTCTATGTTTTTATGTGCTCAAAGTTTCGAGCTTTTTGTAAAACTGTCCTAATAACTTGATTTCAGTGTCTAAACTTAATGCCTACATGCCCAAGAGCATGAATATCCGGGTTTTTTCTGCTGAATCTTGCCGAATTGCCGTCGATTTCAATTCTGCTCGAAAAAACCCATTTTTGGCCAAAGCTTCGTCCTTTAGGCTTAAAACTCTCGACTGAGCTTAGCGCTAGTAGGATTAGTTGTCATAAACGTCGTTGGTGACGTCCCTATCTAATTTTTTTTTCGAAATTCCAATTTTGAAATTCCGAGCTAAAAACACTGACCAAAATACCCCTGCGACAGTTTTCGATCCGATAATTTTTCCGAGCTTTAATTCGCCTTAGTTTGACTAATGATAACATAGGAACCAAGTTTGATCGAAGAAAAATCGGCGCACACAATTAATGTGTGTGGCCGAGAGCAACCTCCAAGGGGGGGAGGAAAATTCGTTTTTCGAAAACTTGTCTTAACGCGTTAGATTATCGTACTTCGGAGTTTATGATGCTTCGTGTAACCTTAGTAATTATTGTTTGCTGAGTTTCTGACTGATTGAGATTGAATTATGTGGTTTTCGCTCAAAGGTTCAATTGTGGAAACTTTGGGGTTAACTGAACAAGCTTGTGAGGGAGACCTACACCGCGAGACTGGAACAACTGGAGGTTAGAACAACTTACTTACTAGCTATTTGTATTGTAGGCGTCGATAACTTCGACTTGAATATTGCTTGATATTGAAGATTGCATTGAATGTTGATTATCGCTTTGAACTGGAAAATGTTTTCTGGAGGCTTCGACCGAGTGAACTTATATGAGACGTGTGTCTCCGTTTTCTGAGAGGCTTCGGCTGTTTACTGGTTTCTGTCTTACGATTTCCGCACAGAATTATTGTCGTATTGCTTCTTATAGCTTGAGATATTGATATTGTTGTCGAATCGTGCACTTTGACGCGATTGCGAAGTGCAGGACATTTGAATTGATTCTTTTGATCATTCGGGTTGAAAGAATAACCCTAGGCAGGTCCTGACCTGAGGTCTGAGATCTAGCCCTCTTTGAAATACTTAGACTTTTCCCGGGGATTATATTTGGGGGATTTGGGAAACTTCGAATAGTTAGAATTTGGAACATGAGAACTTATGGAACTTGGATTTCGATAAAAAACCTCATAACCTGATTAACTCAACTTGAAATGCTTTGATTAATTAACGAGACCTTTAGGGAAACTTAAGAGTTGGAAATGATTGTGAAAAAAGGGAAATAGTCGAAAAGCCTTGAACCATAGTGACCAGGGAAATGTCACTAAGAGCAATATGTACTCCGGCTTATCACAGCCTAATCACAAAGACGACTTTGACCTTCGGGTACTTTCAAATTGGGATTTGTAATTAAACACGTACGAGCGAGGACGATTCGATGTTTAGCTAACCATATTGCGTCTTGCATATACTCGGGGTTGGGACGGTCGAAAGACTGGGCCTTCACGAAGAACACCAAGAGTGTATCTTCGGCATAGCGGGCGCAAATCCGTGTGTTCAACCCGACGGGTTGGACCGATTCGGCAATAGTAGTTGACATGCGCGAGTCTGTATATTCAATCTAATGGATTGGATCGATTCGGCAAGAGTCACGCAGGCACGCGTGAGTCCGTACATTCAATCCGATGGATTGGATCGATTCAGCGATTGCCATTTAAACTCGCGTGAGTCCGTATATTCAATCCGATGGATTGGATCGATTCAGCGACAACCTTTCGACACGCGCGGATCCGTATGTTCAATCGATGGATTGAATGCGCGCAACGTCCGTATGTTCGACTCTATTGAGTGAACCGACTTGGCGTTGTCATTTGTTGCGTGTGCGAGTCTGTATGTTCAACCCGATGGGTTGGATCGACTTGACATGCCTATTTATTGGGACCATCTTTTGAATTGACATTGCATACATAAATGCACCATAACTTGGATTGTCGAGATATTGCTTATTGAGTTGTTGAGCCATTGTTTATTGAACTGTTGAGGTAGCAGATATTGAATTGTTTATTAGAGCCTTGATAACATGCTAAGTATATACCTTAAGATAGACAACTGAGAACCTATATAAGTATATACCCCCCTTTATCGCATGCTGTTTGTATATCTATTGTATTCAGTAAGTTGACCCTAGCGCCTTGGCTTTGTTTGTATGTTTGTGTTTGGGTGGTCGGCCTGCTGCCAGGCGTCCGTCAGTCGGTTCGTGATGATTCTTCACTCGAGGAGGACCAGGAGCGTAATGACCATTACTGAAGCTTTCGACGAGGACCCGAACTTCATGCATGAACGGATGAGGGTCGTTGACAGTAGTGTAGGATAGGGTTGGTTAGAGCATACTGGTAATGGGAGTTTCTGTCATAGCTCTGATTCGTCATTTGTATTTTTGGGACAGGGTAGGTTCCGACAGATTGCTTTTCGGTGTGGTTCTCCGTAGATGGGAATCGCATGGAGTAGTCGGACGTAGGAAGTCTTTTGGAGGCCGTTTTGGGCTGACTTACTTTCTTGGAGGACTGTATTTATAAAAGTTATGACTCTGACAATGGGTCGCACTTGTTTGCCGTTGGGCAATAATTTTAGTTACTTGATGTTACTTCCCGTCACTTGAGGGCACTCGTGACGATGTTTTTAGTTGCAGCGAGGGCTGTACTTATATCGTATGTTAGTCGCTGTTAAACGCGATTGGGTTGAGTCTTTATTTCGACAAGCCTTTTTTATTTAAACAAAATGAAAAAAAAAATATTCACGTTTTTCCGCTTTATCTTCTTTTTGAGTTACTAAAGTGACACCCAGAAATCGGGGTGTTACAGTGCTCTACTTTTCAGATTGCCTAGTTAATTGATTGGAGGTGTGGACCTGTGGACCTTGCTCATGTGCAGTTGCATCCCTTGCAGGTTTGATGGAGCCATGTTCTATTTGTTCCCTCGTTGTTGTCTGCATCTTGGGCGATGGTAGAGTAATGGCTTTGTTAAGACTTTTATGGTCTTACTGTTTTCTTTTTGAAGTTGCCTGAAATGATTCATGTAGGTTACTAACACACAATTGAATGGACCAATAAATATTTTTATAAATAAATTAATAAATGAAATATAGAAATTCTAACCCACTTATTTTCAATGTGATTGGACAATGAGTTGTTTAACTCATAGGTCATTTAGACAACACTTTATTTTTTCCTTAGCTTCCATTAGTCCTTATATATATTATGAGTAGAGTTTAATTTTGATGCACCGATGGTGTAAAGTTTTTTTACACCGTCAACCAATCAGATTTTAAGGATGTGTAATGTCAATTAATAACATTAAATAAAAAGAGAGATTTTCTCATATATTATTACTCTTTTTTGTTTTCTTTAATTTATACTATGGGGTTGAAGTACCGGGTTGAAGTACCCTTAGAACTCATGTTAATATATTCATTGACTTAAAAAAAGAGATTGGGGTGAAAATAAAGGGCAAATAAAGCGTATAAAATAAAGGGTTAATCCTCTAATTGGTCCCTGTGGTTGTGTGGCCGTCTGAAATTAGTCCCTCCCGTAAAATCTAAGTCCTCGCGTTTGAAAAAGTGTGTGTAGCAGGTCCTCGCCGGAGGGACTAATTTCCACACATTTTTCAAACGCGAGGACTTAGATTTTACGGGATGGACTAATTTCAGACGGCCACACAACCACAGGGACCAATTAGAGGATTATCCCTAAAATAAATCTATACACCGACTTAAATTATTAAATTGTAGCTGAATTCAAATAGGCTGAATTATGTACCCAAAAAAAATGTAACAAAAAAATAGGCTGTATTAGATCCCTTCTAGTCTAGATGGTAAAAGCAACCTGCATTAGTCAACAAATTAATTATTTCTTTATATAGAAAATATACAAAATCTTGATTCTACATTGATATCCTAAAAGCAGTTTCCAATAACCCCATTTATTTTTACTGATCGATCATATTAATGGTTCTACTTGAAAAACAACGAGTATTTAAAGTCGTCCACAAGTTTTATAAAAAAGTCGGCCACTAAATCACATTAAATGATTTAACAACTTTGATTGACCTCATTATACTCTACTGCATATATCTCAGAATTTGGATCCTCTCCAGCAAATAATATTGTCCGGCCCCTCCAGCAGTAAAACTGACCATTAGATGAATCTGATGGTTCATAAAATTTACTACAATACCTAAAAGTTAATTAGACATTAAAGCACAACCATTTGATACATCTAATGGTCAGTATTACTGCTGGAGGGGCTGAGCAGTATTATTTGCTGGAGAGGATCCAGATTCATATATCTCATTTTTACCCTATTCTGATCCATTATTATACAGTCGGCATTCATAATATTACTATTTCTTTCTTTTATTTTTATTTCTCTCTAAGAATCTATGGTAAAAAAGTATGAATAAAACTTTTTTCATAATTTAATAAGAAATATATTAAATTTTTTAATATATCATATCAGCTATCATATTTCTGATTTTTCTCTCTTCAATTTTCTTTCCTTACTTAAGAGAATCAAGTAAAAAATGTGCGAATAGAAGGTATTAATTGCCCCTTCATGAATTCATACACCAAATTAAAGAACAAAAATGGGATGCAAAATTTTCATTAAATAAGATGTTTAAAATTAACTCGGTAATAGCTAGCTAGCCAAGTTACAAGATAAAACCATTGAAGGAGTGATTGTGATCAGAATCAATCACAGATGGTTTGTGGCAACAAATGCAACATTACTCCAAAACATAATCTCTTGATTTATTCTATTAACAGCAGGAATAACTAGCTTTTCTTTATCCAATTCACCCTGACAACCGAAAGGTCCATCGCCAGCAACTTTTGCATCATAGTTTGCAGTCAATGGATCCTCTTTCAACTCACCCAATGAACTGCTAAACGACTCAACCGAGTAAGTATACTCTTGGGTTGCACACAGTTTTATGGCTTTAGAAGAAGGGTATTTGCTAATCAACCCCTGCAGATAAATCTGGCCCTTTGTCGCTCTCGTTATTGCCGTCTTTAGGACCAACCTGCAAAGTGTATTTTCTTATAAGTCGTAAAAAAATTTATATAAAAGCACAAGGCGTGTTTCAACTCATTTATATAATGAATACAATATATAAAATACAAAGGGCTAACATGAGAGATGATAAACCTGCAAAGCGTAGCCCAGTCTTTGGCTGCAACAATATGCGGGTCTGATCCTAGAACCTTCATGCAGTGAGCATCCCTATTGCACGCAATTACATACAACTTTTGTTGAGGAGAAGGCGCACGAGCAGGTGCAGCATGAGCACTGATGAGGAGTAAAGAAATAGTGAACAAAAATGAAAACAGTGTTGAGAGACTCATCATAATCTAGTTTTTTTTTTTCTTAGTACTGCAAAGGTGATGGTGGTGAGCGGCGTGACCTAGGGTTATTTATACAGAGATCCGTTATCCCATAAATCAAGAAATTAAGAGAAGAAAAATATTTGTTACTATTAAGTATTTTAGTAAATACTATGAAATATGTATTGTATATAATTTGATTGATTGTAATTAAATCTGGATTGAATGTAATTTTTTTTTTCCAAGAAATCGGATTGATTGTCATTTTCTTTCCAAGAAATGGATTGAATGTAATTTTTTGGTTCTAGAAAGCGGATTGAATCTAGTTTGTTACTATTAAATGAAATTAAATCTGATTGAATATTTGAATGTAATTTTTTTTGAAAGGATGATTGAATGTAATTTTTGTTAAAGGAAGATTGAATGTAATTGATATAATACTAGTGCTTTTTTACCCGCGCGTTGCACGGGGAATATGTCTATTGTATTTGATACATCGATTCATATTTTAAATTATAAATATTTCTAAGAATGTAAGAATAATTATAATAAAGATGTAGATATTTAAAGAGCACAAATTTTGAAAAACACAGAAGTTAATAAACCAAAAGCTTTAATTTTTTCATATGTGAGGTATAACTGAATTTTGTTTGTGAAGATGTATACTCGTGTTGCATAAAGGGTAATGCTTTTGTGTTTTAGATATATAACAATACATAAATATATATATTTTTTAAATTATTAAAAATACACTTAAGTTATAGAAAATGAATTTTATTTTTTTTTAACTCGTACAAATTTTCATTTTCATGTAAAATGTTTCTCCCCGTGAGATCTCGTAACTCTAATTTGTTAGCACTAATAAATTCAGGTCATAATTTTATAGTACATATGTATTAATATTTTGTATTCCTCTTACTTTTCTTATTATCAAATTATTATAGTTATATACTTATATAAATATACACTCTTAAAATTTTGAAAATAATACTAAAGTTAATTATATTAAATTTATTCTATTAAAATAATATCCATTAATTAGTTTAGAATATAATGATTGTATAAAAAAAGTATAATGATACTTTTTATATAAAACAAAATCTCACGTAGATAGCATTATAGTACTTTAAAATTCAAACATACAATTGAAAATTATACGCAAATACAAACAACAACCGCTTTTAGGTTTCAGAGCAGACTTAAATGCAAATCATCTTACTCAATGGATTCTCATTTATCAGAGAAACAAAATCTTATAAATTTCATAAATCAATATAGAAGGGGAAATTCTAGTGTTTTTTTACCCGCGCGTTGCACGGGGAATATGTCTATCGTATTTGATACATCAATCAATTATTTGATTATTTAAAATATATTGAACAACATATGAAATAGAAGGGTCTCAAATGCTAAGCAAAGTGGACCAAAAGACTTGTCATCTAAGCCTGATTGAGATCAAGATGAAATCGTTTCACATTCTTCATGAACATGAAAACAATGACACAAATAATAGATATAAGGAATCACCAATAAAGCAAACGATAAACACATATTATGGGAAAAAAAAAGATGTGATAGTAACACTAATCAGGATTGTAAAAGATAAATCATAAAGTATGACATCATTTTGTGTTTATACTAAGTCATCCAAGTTTGAGTCAATATTGCAAGGTACCTACAAAATTTATGAAATATATCGGAATTTTTTTTTTGGTTTGTTTGCTCTGTCCTGTTTTCTTTCCGGCACTTTCTAGGTTTTCCTATCTTTCTGTCTTTGGGTTTCTTCTGTTTGGTTTTTGTCTGGCTCGATCTTTGGGTGTACTTTCGGGTTTTTTCCGCCGGTGTTGGTTGGTTTGTATTTCCTGCTTAAGAGTTTGCTCTCAAGCCTTTTGATATTTTATATATATATATTTATCTTTCAAAAAAAAAGTTTGACTTTTTTATTAGTAGTTTGTCAACACTACTTTAGTTGCATATAATAATAAAATGTGTAAGAAATATATATTGATTCGTCTGCTTGAAATTTGTCTTCTAAAGGAGAAGAGCCGAAATATATAGGGAGTTTATGATCTTTTATAGTATATCAAGTAACAATTTTGTGTCTAAGGGTGACAACTGTCCTATTACCACAACGTGATTCCACCCTTAGTACATTCATTAAAAAATTATTCTTTTTTTGAAAATGGAAGAAATAGCACATGATTCTTTTTCAAAAAATTCAACGTGTCAATACATTAGATAACAACTGTGATTCTGTTACATATTTAATTTTAAAAAAAAAGTGATTATTAAACAATAGATGAAATAGAAGAGTCTGAAATGCTAAGGAAAGTGGACAAAAAAGAATCACCAATAAAGTAGATGATAAATACATATTAATCATGAAAAAAAAAGAACGTGATAGTAGCACAAATCTGAATTGTGAAAGATAAATCATAAAGTATGACCTCATTTTTTTTATTTCAAGTCATCCATGTTTGAGCTAATATTGCAGGGTGCCTACAAAATTTAAGATATATATCAGACTTTGTACATACTTGTTTTAATCAATAAAGAATTATTTCATTGTAAGGGAAAATAGAATGAACCTTAAATCGACAATAATATTTTTGCATCAGATGTTCATCAACTTATAAGATGTCATAGACATCATGTTAACAATGAAATAAAGTTAGGTCACTTAGAAGTCAGTTTGTATTAAAAAAACTATTAAGATAAAAAATTAAACTAACCACTCATATGTTCTCAAAAACTTCTTGGTAGACAACATTGCGCTTGGAGTTTGAAACTACCCCTTGTTTATCCCCTAGTGTTTTTTACCCGTGCGTTGCACGGCAAATTGATTGTTGGAGTTGACATTAATAAAAAATATAACAAAATGTGATGAGTATAGAGAAATACGTGTGGTATAGAGTAAATTATATAAGTTGTTTGTATGAGAGCTGTGATAGTAGAGAAAGAATGACGTAGATTCTCTCCCATCGTTGGGTTAAATAGAGAATAAGAGAGGGAATTAGTTTGCCATGAATCGACAATTAAATAAAAATAAAAATATCAAAATATAAAAACAATGATAGGCTTAATAAATTAATAAGATTACTCCCTCCCAATAACCAAAAAAATTAATAAGATTACAATTGGAAAGCTAAAAAAATTGATCAAACTTTGTTCTATGTCTACTCAAAATGAGAAGATTGAAAAAATACATTGGACCCACAAAATCTGCCCCCTTTATCTCTCATCCCTTGCCAATCAAACACACTAACTCTTATCTCTCTCTCCTCTATTTCTCTCTTCTCTTTCACTACCATATCAAACAAAGCATTAGAGAACCTAGTTGAATAGTTTAGCAAGGCTATAACAAAATGGCATAGGAGTTCTTGGAAAATAATTTTAAAATTTCTTTAAATTATTTTTCAAATCTTATCCAATATAGCTTTTGTTTGAAAGTAACATATCCACTTCATTAGCATTCTTTGTGTGCAATCACCCTCCTCTCTCTCTCTGTCTCTCTATTCTCCTGCCTACAACTCATTTCCTTCTTCTAGCTTCTCATACCTTATTTCAAGTAGTGCCTTGATTTCTTTAAGGCATTTGATTCAAATTAGCCTAATTGAACCAACCAAAACACATAAAGAATAAAATTAAAAACAGACACATAAGTAGCTTCAAACCAATACATTAATCTTATGAATCAAATGCTAGACATAAAGAACTTTTAACTAAAAGGATTCATTCTCCTACCTCAGAAATTAAAAGCATTAAGCCACATGCTTTTTCTTCTCAAACTCTATCTCGAGCCTTTAATGTACTTCAACAATTCTTCTCTAATTTTTTTTGAAATCTCCTGCATTCTTCATTCCTTAGCATAGTCTGAGAAAACAAATCATAATATGTCTTAGATCAAGAAAATCATTTCAACCTACAATATTATATCAAGAAACTGATTTTGGAGCAACACGCGTAGGTAGATTGGCGGAACCATCACCTATAACCCGAGTCAAAATAAGATTAGACATAAACAAAACTATGCAAAGAAGGAATTTGAAGAGGAAAAGGGAGAATGCTCACCACTTTTTCCGGCCAGCTCTCCAATTGAGTCATGGAACGTGACAAAGAGGGGAGTCGAAGCCATCATTATAAATTTAGTAAGGAGTAGTAGTAAATCTTCTTTCAAAATATAATTTATTTAAATCTTAGATAATTAGGGAAAATCTTTTAAAATTCAGGTTTCAAGATAAAATAGCACAACATAAGAGAGGCTATCTAACAAATTGACAATAAAAACAAAACAAAATCTTTAAAAAATATTTAATAAAAATACGATAAAAATTCGGATTTTTTTAGAGTATTAATTAATTTAAGATAAAAATAAACAACCTAAATCCTAATTGATTTATACTCTAAAAATAACTCTAAAATAGAATAAAATATTTCCTGTAGAATCACATACAAAGGAGAATTAGAAAACATAAAAAACAAATCAAAATATTGCAAAATTCCATATAGAATATAAAATGGACTCACCATCCATGGCTTCCAAAGAATCTCTTTTGGTGGAATATCTATAAAAAAAAACCTGAAGAAAAGAATTTGAAATTAGCATGGCAAGTGATGAACGAAATTGACCTTGAAGTCAAACATGAGTAAATGAAAGTTAAAGGTAAAGTAAAATAAAATTGAAAAAAATCATAACATATTATGCAAGCAAAGGAAGAAAATAATTTGAAACCTCCATCTGCAACCTTCCCAATCAGTCCAAGGCAGCAAATCGGAGGGATGCGATTGCAAGTCGATGGCAAAGTGGTTCCGTTGAGAGATGAGACGATTTTGTGGGGGTGGTTCCGTTTAGTGGAGAGATGAGATGAAAATTGCATGGAGGAGATGAATTTCATGGAGGAGATAGTGGAGGTAGGCAGGGTTTTAAGAGGATTTTTGCTGATGGGATGTATTATTGATTTAAATCACTTATCACAGATTTTATATTAAGATAAAATCATGAAATAAACAACATAAATCCTAATCAAATCTAAAATTAAAAAATGTACCAAATAAATATAGATAAAAACTATCAAAATCTAGCAAATCACAATAAAAACTCATAAAATCAGGAATTAATTAAAAATCCGAAAATTCAATAAAAATACTATAAAAAATAAATAATAATATAAATTAAGATAAAATACAGAAATAAACAACATAAATCCTAATCAAATCTAAATTTTAAAAATGTACTAAATAAAATAGATAAAAACTATCAAAATCTAGCAAATCACAATAAAAACTCATAAAATCCGGAATTAATTAAAAATCCCAAAATTCAATAAAAATACCATAAAAATTAATTAATACTCTAAAAATAAATCAAAAATAAATTAAGATAAAATCAAGAAATAAAAAACCTAAATCCTAATCAAATCTAAAATTTAAAAATGTATTTTTTTATTAAGGAGAAATAAGGTAAGTAAAAATCAGGGCACATGTGGCAAGTGGGGCCAAGGAGAAAGAGCTTGCATGTAAAATATTAGGTGAGAATTAATCTGGGAGCGACACGTCACTAACTTGGCATGTGAGAGCGACATGTCATGCTAGAAGTTGTTCTTTTCTAATATACTAGTGTTTTTTACCCGCGCGTTGCACGGGAAATATGTCTATTGTATTTGATACATTAATTAATACTTTGATTATTAAAAATATATTAAACAACGAATGAAATAGAAAAGTCAGAATTGATGAGTAAAGTGGACATAAAGACTTCTCTTCTAAGCCCGATTGAGACCAAGAGGAACTCGTTTCACATTCTTTGTAAATATGAAGACGATAACACAAATCATATATATAAGGAATTATCAACATATTAATCTTAAAAAAAATTAATGTGATAGTAGCACAAATCAGGATTGTGTAAGATATATCATAAAGTATAACATTATTGTGTTTATTCCAACTAAGTAGGGATGACAATGGGTAGGTACTATAGTACCATCTTCATACCCGCGTTTTTAAAAATTACATGTACCCGTCTCCATACTCACGTGGGTAGCAACTCGAAGCTCTCCACCTTTAGACAATTCAATGTCATTATAGGAAGCTATCCATCTTTGCCAAAATCTAAATCTATGGATGACAATGGGTCTCAAAATCATAGGGTACCCGCAAAAAATATCCACTATGTGTAGGGTAAAAAACCGCTAAATGGGTATGAGGTTGAGTATAGATAATTACCCGCAAAAAATAGAGGGTATGGGTGCGGGTATGGGTACTATAGTACCCAACCGGCCCAAATCCGCACACACATGTTATTATTATTATTATTATTATTATTATTATTATTATTATTTGGGAATATATTAACAAATTAACTTAAGCTATAGCTTTCAAACTCACTCTTTTTAAAAAAAAAGTTTGGGATATATTAATTAATACTCTAAAAATAAATAATAAATAAATTAAGATAAAATCAAGAAATAAACCACCTAAATCCTAATCAAATCTAAAATTTAAAAATGTATTTTTTTTACTCTAAAAATAAATCAAAAATAAATTAAGATAAAATCAAGAAATAAACAACATAAATCCTAATCAAATCTAAAATTTTAAAATGTATTTTTTATGAGAATTAATCTGAGAATGACACGTGTTATTTTTTTTTCCAATTAGTGAATATTCTGCACCCTAGAAGATTTTCTTTTCCTCAATCCTTTTGCTTTTGATTAAGAAGATAAAAGCAGGAATCCTTAAAGCATATGACATCTTACAATTAGTTGAAGAACAAAATCAATTCATGAAGAAGATTGAAACAGAAACCCAAAATGAAGTCTTGAAGAACAAAATACCCTCTTTCACCAATTTGAAAGGACTGTGGTGAAAGAATTGTATTTAGTGTATTTGTGAATCTTGGGGTGGAGCCCTTGTGAAACAAAAAATCAAAGGAACATTTCAGTCAAGAGAAACAAAAAATGATGTATTGCCCCATATGTGCGCACCCCAGCAAATTATTTATATATGTAAGAAAAAAACAAAATAATTCTCTCACCCAAAATAATTGTGGTTACTTCACCAATAAACTTATACTAACAATAAATTTAAATTGAACTTAAGGAAATATATAGAGTAAAGTAAGATAAGTCACCCAATTGACATACTAAAACATGAGTATATGCAAAACTAATGAGTTTGAGGAAAACATGAACCAACCTTAAGAATGAGCTAACCATACTCATGAAGATTAAATGTGAGCTCTTCATATGCTTTCATCAATTTGACTGACCTGTGCATCATTAAAATTTTTTTTTAGTAAGTTGTGCATCATTCACATGCAGTGCAAATAGTATGCTTATACACACAGCTCAAACATGATGAATAAAAACGTGCAAAATTTGAGAAATGAATATAAATTCGGGCTATCCTAAGTTTCGTAAATTTCTATAAATTATACCAAAATATGGTTTAGAATGGCTTCAAACGCATGGATTTCTACAAACTATACTAAAATCTGGTTTAAAAAAATACAAAAGCGGAAGTAGAACAATAAAAAAAACATTACGTCTTCAACAATGATTCGTTAAAGGGTCTATGCAAAAATTTGTAAACTTTTGGATCAAAACACACAAAATATGTGAAATTTTAGAATCCAGGATTGAATTACGAACAAAGGATAAACTGAAATAGCACAAACCATCAATCACAACATGATAAACTCTTCTTCACGTAACATCATCATACGACATACCTCTGTCGTGATCGCGACATGTGGCAGAGGTAGAAATAGCAGCTATCAAATCTCTGCGTGTCCATGGTAGCTTTGTGGACCCTCAGCACCAAATCAACTCCCTTTTCTTAGAATTAACATTAAATAAATAATAAGATAAATTAAAATAAAATCAAGAAATAAACAACCTAAATCCTAATCAAATCTAAACTTTAAAAAGGTACTAAATAAAGATAGATAAAAACTACCAAAATCTAGCAAATCACAATAAAAAACTCATAAAATCCTGAATTAAATAAAAATATGAAAATTCAATAAAAATACCATAAAAAATCATTTATACTCTAAATGTAACTCAAAAATAAAATAAAATATTTCATGAAATTAAAATTAAATTAATAATAAATAAGGATAGATAAAAACTATCAAAATCTAGCAAATCACAATAAAAACTCATAAAATCCTGCATTAATTAAAAATTCGAAAATTCAATAAAAATTAATTATTATACTCTATAAATAAATGTAAAATAAAATAAAATATTTCCTGGAAGTAAAATTAAATAAATAATAAGATAAAATTAAGAAATAAACAACCTAAATTCTAATCAAATCTAAAATTTAAAAAGGTACTAAATAAAGATAGATAAAAACTACCAAGTCTAGCAAATCACAATAAAAACTCATAAAATCCTGAATTAATTAAAAATCTGAAAATTTAAGAAAATTTAATTAATATACTATAAAAGTGAATCTAAAATAAAATAAAGTATTTTCTGGATTTAAAATAAATGATAAGATAAATTAAAATAAAATTAAGAAATAAACAACATAAATCCCAATCAAATCTAATATTAAAAATGGTATTAAATAAAGATAGATAAAAACTAACAAAATCTAGCAAATCACAATAAAAACTCATAAAATCCCGAATTAATAAAAAATTCGAAAATTCAATAAAAATTAATCAATTTATTCTAAAAATAAATTTAAAATAAATTAAAAGACCAAATCTTATCTTTTAAAATAATATCAATCAATTATTTTAGAATATATAAAATTAAAACATATATCAATTGAAAATTATATCTTCTAAAATAATATCAATTAATTAGGTTAGAATATATAAAATTAAAATATATATCAATTGAAAATTATATCCTCTAACAAATTGACACGTGGAATAATTTTTATGAGAATTAATTTGGGAGCGACACGTCACTAACTTGGCCTGTGGGAGCGACACGTCATGCTAGAAGTTGTTCTTTTCTAATATATATAGATATAAAATTTAAAAATGTTCTAAATAAATATAGATAAAAACTATCAAAATCTAGCAAATCACAATAAAAACTCATAAAATCCGAAATTAATTAAAAATTCAAAAATTCAATAAAAATACCATAAAAAATAATTAATACTCTAAAAATAAATAATAATATAAATTAAGATAAAATACAAAAATAAACAACATAAACCCTAATCAAATCTAAAATTAAAAAATGTACTAAATAAAAATAGATAAAAACTATCAAAATCTAGCAAATCACAATAAAAACTCATAAATCCGGAATTAATTAAAAATCCGAAAATTCAATAAAAATACCATAAAAATAATTAATACTCTAAAAATAAATCAAAAATAAATTAAGATAAAATCAAGAAATAAAAAACCTAAATCCTAATCAAATCTAAAATTTAAAAATGTATTTTTTTATTAAGGAGAAATAAGGTAAGTAAAAATCAGGGCACATGTGGCAAGTGGGGCCAAGGAGAAAGAGCTTACATGTAAAATATTAGGTGAGAATTAATCTGGGAGCGACACGTCACTAACTTGGCATGTGAGAGCGACATGTCATGCTAGAAGTTGTTCTTTTCTAATATATATAAAATTTAAAAATGTTCTAAATAAATATAGATAAAAACTATCAAAATCTAGCAAATCACAATAAAAACTCATAAAATCCGAAATTAATTAAAAATTCAAAAATTCAATAAAAATACCATAAAAAATAATTAATACTCTAAAAATAAATAATAATATAAATTAAGATAAAATACAAAAATAAACAACATAAACCCTAATCAAATCTAAAATTTAAAAATGTACTAAATAAAAATAGATAAAAACTATCAAAATCTAGCAAATCACAATAAAAACTCATAAAATCCGGAATTAATTAAAAATCCGAAAATTCAATAAAAATACCATAAAAATTAAGTAATACTCTAAAAATAAATCAAAAATAAATTAAGATAAAATCAAGAAATAAAAAACCTAAATCCTAATCAAATCTAAAATTTAAAAATGTATTTTTTTATTAAGGAGAAATAAGGTAAGTAAAAATCGGGGCACATGTGGCAAGTTGGGCCAAGGAGAAAGAGCTTACATGTAAAATATTATGTGAGAATTAATCTGGGAACGACACGTCACTAACTTGGCATGTGAGAGCGACACGTCATGCTAGAAGTTGTTCTTTTCTAATATATATAGATTGTGATTGTATATAGTATTTGTATTTCGTACAAAACAATGCGATTTATATGAGGACTGAGGAGTAGCATATTAGTCGATGCCGTACAAATACACTCTCTGGAAAAAGATGAAGTGTCTTAATGAGTTAATGGTGATTAAATCCCAAATTTAGAATAGTCGCATACTCGCATATGAATGGTTACCGGGTACCGAGTAGTTTATAAAAAAAATTATTAATGCATTTAACTCACCTATATATTCTTTTTTTTATAAGCCATAGTAATATTAATAATAAAGGCACAGGAGTGCCACCCATTACAAGAAAAAAATAAGCAAAAAGGAAAAAAAAAACAAAGGAAGAAAGAAACAGTACAGGATCATAGCAAAAACAATACAAGGGATGCCCATGACTATGCCAGCAAATCACCGAGTAAAGGAGATTTGCAGCCTACAAATAGATAAGGAAAAGTAAGGCAATGTCCAGGTAAACAATTAGTAATATCCTTCTAATGCTCCGCTTGGAGACATAGAATGGGTTGTGAGATCCATTCATATAGAGAACAATGGAATCCTGTAGCCCTCCCAGAAAGCCAGTGCCATACACGGGTTTGTGCCCTGTCAAAGAGTTCATCTTGTTGCAGCAGCTCTCCCCCATTAAAAATTATCCCATTCCTATGCATCCACAATGACCAATTCATCGCAAACCAAATCATTCTGAAAGCTGCATTTTGTTTCAATGATAATCCTGGCCAAATAAATTGCAGTAGGAGATCTCTGCAATTTCCCGGAGTCGCTAATAGACCTCCAAACTATAACATCTAGTCCACAAACTGAGAGTAAAAGGACATCTCACAAATAGGTGGTTTGCTGTTTCAGTTTCCTGCATACAGAAAATACAATTCAAATTAGCATCTGCAGGTAGGGCTCTTCGCTGCAGCAGGTTTGATTTGGTTGGCAATCTGTCCAATAACAGTCTCCAGGCAAAAACACACACATTGGATGGGGCTCTAGACCCCCAAATCAGTTTGAAGATCGGATCCACATTCTCAGAGGGGAAACCTTTGATTAAATTGTAAGCTGAATGAACTGTGAAAGTACCAGTTGGTTCCAAGGTCCACAGCAAAGAATCAGATATCCCATTATGCAATTGCACTTGCAATCCCCCAATAGTCCTTCTAAGTTCTTCCACCATCAGGTCTTCGCGCATGCTAAGAGTCCTTCTCCACTTAAAGTTCCAGTTTAAATGCCCATTAACCCACTGAACCATGTCCATCAAAGTGCAATTCTTCTGAATTGAGAGGTGAAAAAGTTTGCTAAAGCCAATTTTCAGAAGTCCATTCCCACACCATTCATCTTTCCAAAACCTCACCGTGTTCCCGCACCCAATCTTTCGTTGAAGACCTAAGTCAAACCAGCAAACATTCAAGCTAGGTTGATAACAAGCTTTGAATAAGTCACGCCACCAAGGCGAATCTTTATTCGTGCTATTTAAGCCCCCGATCACCTCTCTATTTCCATAGCAAGCCCAAATAACCTTGCTACAAATATCATTGTCTCGCCTCAAGAATTTCCACCTCCATTTTCTCAAAAGTGCCAAGTTGAAAGTATCCCAATCCTTGACCCCAAACCACCCTCATCTTTTGGTTTACATATTGCATCCCACTTCACCCAAGTGATTTTTGAGGTTGAATCATTCCCTCCCCACATAAAATTTCTCATAATCTTCTTAGCTTCCCTCAAAACAGCTTTGGGGATTCGGAAGAATGAAAGAAAAAACAGTGGTATTGCGGTCAACACACGGTTTATTAAGCAGACACGACCTCCAAAAGAAAGGGTCTTTTGTTTCCAAGAGGATAGCTTCTTTATCAAGCGTTCAACACCGGTTGCCAAAGAATCGCCCTTCTGGGATTTCCACCCATTGGAATGCCAAGATAGGTAAGAGGGAGGTTTCCAATTCTATAGTTCAGAATGGTTGCGAATATTCGCAGAACATCAACAGGTACATTGATTCCCACACAACAAGTCTTGAGAAAATTGACTTTTAAAGAGAGGATGTTCTGTAATGATGCATCCCCCATTAGGAGTGTAACACCCCAATTTCTCAACTGAGGAATCACATTAGTAACCTAACAAAGTCTAAGGACTATTCTGCAATCCCTAAAATCCAAGGGTATTTTTTTTTTCAAATTGAGAATGAATACCATAGGGTTGGAAACACATGATAACTTTATTTAAATAACCTGTTTCCCGATATATAGTAATAATAATTTACAACACCATAAGTAAGGTTCAGAATAAACATGCACACTTTAACAGTGGCAGAAGCAAAGCTTTAATAACAGAATTCTCGTATAGAAAAGGAGACTCAAACATAATCCACAAGAAGAGAAGCAAAGCTGCTTCTCACACCTCTACTCCACCGCTTACAACTCGATCTCCAACTCGAGCAGCTAAGCCTCGGCGGAAGGATCTCCATTGCCTAATAGCGTTAAGCGCCCAAACAACAAGTAGCAAATAGAAAGGGTTAACTCCATGCAATTACCATGTATAAAAGAGAAAATCATGTTGTTCAAATTTAATTACCTGGCATGGTAAATAACTAGCAACATAACTAAACTCATATATCAACAACTTAAACATAAATTAACTCAGATAATAATAACCTCAACAATGTAGCATCAAATCAGATATCAATAAACCAATAACTAAAATCCAACAACATAGGGTCAGGTGTTAGTTTCCTATAATGCAACTATATGCTGCTAACAAAATGGATCGATCAATATCGTCTCTCAAGACGGGACAATGATAGGACCACACCTCCTCATCGTCTCTTATAGCGTCTCACAAGACGGGACAATCATAGGACCACACCTCCTGATCGCCACTTATAGCGTCTCTCAAGACGGGACAATCATAGGACCACACCTCCTGATCGCCACTTAGCGTCACAATGGACGGGACAATGATAGGACCACACCTCCTCATCGCCACTTTCAACTTAAGCCTTATATGCCAAGTCAGACAACAACTCCCAAACCAATAGTCAATTCAGAGTAACCACATGTTATTCATAATCACAACATTCACACAAACACATCAAGCTCTATTGAGCGATAAATCAATAATTTAGTGCTGTAAAACATAACCATGTCCAATCCACTAGAAAACAGTAATGACAGAAACCAGTAAACGGCCGAAGCCTCTCAGAAAACGGAGACACACGTCTCAATAAGTTTACTCGGCCGAAGCCTTCAGAAAACATTTGGCACAAGCCTAAAAAACAGTCAATATAAGCAAGCATACAACATTGCAAGCATAATAATCATAACCCAATGTCAATCAATATAAACATCTTCATCTCAAACGCAGGCAGTGCGATAAATACATGCAAGACTCAAGGACACTCTAAAACTAAGTTACCCTTACCTTCGGGAGTAGAAGTTGTGCATGGAAGTTGTGAACCTAAGACAAGGAAACACAATCATCAACACAAGCCTCACTAGAAACAACACTATCTAATAACACTGATCGAAACCGGAAAGAAAGCTTTTAAAGCTTCAGAGTTCCTATTTAAGCACAAATTGACAACGGAGACTTCGTTCGCTAAAACGAGCATAACTCGAGCTACAGAACTCGGAATGACACGAAACCGGAGCCAAAATATCGACAATCGAAAGAGCTACGCAATGGCTCAGGTCATAGAGACCCAAAAATTATTTTTGGACACGGTACCCTAACAAATGGGTTTCGACCACTCTCAAAAATAGGGTTTCCGAACTTTTTCTTCGATCTAAATCAATTCCTAGGTATTCTTAGGCGATATCTAGGCCAGGGAAACTCTCAGAAAAATTATCGGGTCGAAAACTGTCGCAGGGGTATTTTGGTCAATATTTTTAGCTCGGAAACTCAAAATCAGAATTTCGAAAAACAAATTAGATGGGGTCGATACCAACGACGATTATGACGACTAATCCTACTAACGCTAAGCTCAGTCGAGAGTTTTTGACTCAAAAAGCGGAACCTTTGTCAGAAATGGGTATTTTGAGCAGAATTGAAGTTCGGCGGCGATTCGACGAGATTCGGCGAAATGTAATCCGCTAAACATGCTCTTGGGCATGTAGGGAATAAGTTTAGACAGAGAAATCAAGTTATTTGGACAGTTTTACAAAAAGCTCAAAACTTTGAGCACAGAAAGACATAGAGAAAAGCGACAGAATTGACGATCAGAAGTAAGGAAAAACATCAGTACCTTGAGGCCTACGCGTAGCAACGAACTGTGGGACGATCAGGCAAGAATCGGCGAAAAACTCTTCTCCTCCTCCTCCTCTTGAAGCCGCGGGTTTGGGTGTGTGTGTTGGGGATCTTTTTGTTTTTTTTTTTCATTTTCCAAGCTATTTATAGGAAATGGAAAACGCGAAAAAATGAAAACTTCGCGATTCTGATTTTTCCTGCACATTCCTCTGTGAATCCTAAGATAGGTTCTGGCGACAGAATTCCAAAACTCAAAATAGGTTTCTTGGAATTACGGTAAACAATCCAAAGTCGGTGTAAATCTATTTTACCCGAAAAACTACTTTTTGCAGTGAATGTCGGATGAGAAAACTTCTTTCTGAAGAAAGATTGGAAAGCTCGAAAGAAATAGGTGCATGTGTGTGGAATCTTCGTTTGAAGCTCCGAATAGAAAAAGTCTTCATCAACCGTTTATTTTAGGTTTCTTGAGCTATCGGGGTTTTAGTTTCGGCAAACCTCCGAGAACTAGAATCGGACGTTCGTACATTCCAGGGTTTCGTATCGAAACGCTTGTCATGGAAGGATTAAGAGAAGTTCTAACATTTCTCTGAAGATTTTTGGAATTAGTTTCCATCGTGCCTTTAAGTGCAATTCAGTCGTTTGCTGACGCTCTCCTCCTAGGTATAAACGAATACTACTTGTGCTATAAATTATATCGACTATAGTACTATTCTTAGTCATTTCCTGAACTTCCTTCTCCATAATATTAATCCAACCATCAAACGAAAGTCAAGTTCCTCTCACGCTTACACATAATCCTATGCGTGAGTTGGAAATTATTTATTTATTTAATTCTAAAATCTTGGGTCTTACAAGGAGCGTGTCATCCGCGAATTGAAGAATTGCCACTTCTTCCTTTTCCTTCTCACCCACCTTCACGCCATTTAATTTGTTCAAAATCATTGCCCTCGTTACTAGGCCCGTTAATCCTGCCGCCACAATCCGGAAGAGGAAAGGTGCCAATGGATCTCCTTGTCTAATTCCTCTTTTCATGAGAAATTCATCACCTGGGCTCCTATTCACCAATATTGATATCGAGGTCGAAGATAAGAAAGGATCGATCCACTTGATCCATCGATCACAGAAGTTCAAGCGACGCATCATATATCTCAGAAAACCCCAATCCACAGTGTCATAAGCTTTCTCAAAATCGACTTTGAGGAGAAAGGATGGCTTCTTTCCTTTCTTTGCCGCATGTACAATTTCATTTGCCACTACTACCCCATCCAACATACTGCGACCTCCAAGAAAAGCTGATTGTTTCTCATCAATGATCTTTGGAAGCACACTTTTCAAGCGTTGAGCTAATAACTTGGCCACAATCTTGAACAAACACCCAATGAGTGAGATGGGTCTAAATTCATGAAGGTCTTGTGGAGAGGTGACCTTTGGGATCAAAACAATGAAGGATGCATTGCTTCCTCTAGGCCAAGATCCGTTAATCCAGAAGTCTTCAACCACCCTTTGAATATCCTCCTTAAAAATTTCCCAGAATTCCTTGATAAATTTGAAGTTGAAGCCATCGGGTCCTGGGCTTTTGTTGCTATCACAATCCCACACAGCATCTCTAATTTCCTCTGCCTGTTCAAGAGTATCTCAGAGGAAGATACTCACCTATATATTCATTATTTACTTTTTCCTTTGCCTGTTCAATTTCTTATGCATTATTAAAAAAGTAATGTCATGCACAAAAATTCAGCTATAGAAATATTTTACAGATCTTTCTTATTAAAATATAATAAAATTTTATAAATTTTAAGTATTAAAAAAAATTAACATATTATTATAAATAAGTTATACTTGTTCAAAAAAAAAAGGTTATAAAAAATTCCTTTGTCTCCTAAAAGATAGCTCAAGTGGTAAGAGTTGGGAACATGTGGGTGGGAGGGAAGGTCAAAGGACCAGTTATTAAAATGTGTAATTTATATTTCCGATGTACTAAAAAAATAATTGTAAAAAGTATGGCTTAATTGCAACTTTGGTCCCTGACGTTTACAAAATCCACAATTTTAGTCCCTTACTTAATTTAATTACAAGAATAGTCCCTCCCATTATATCCCCGTTTGCAACGTTAGTTTTTCTGTCTATTTTTTAACAGGGGAGGATCATGTGGTGGCTGATTGGGGACGTGGCAGTGCCACTAGAGAAAGAGAGGGAGTCACCTGCTGGTCACGTGACCCTGCAACGATCATCTTCTTCCCCCTTCCTCCTTAAAAATAGAGTCACGACATTAAAGTGGGAAAAGCTTCTGCAACTCGCGTGAAAGGGGAAGAGAAAGAGAAAGAGAAACAAAGAGTACTAGGAGGCGAGGAAGAAGGTTGAAACTGTTAGAGTCCCACATTGGCTAGAGATGTGGCCAATCAAATGCTTATATATGGTTGTGCAAACCTCAACTCTTGAGCTAGCTTTTGGGTTGAGTTAGGCCTCCTGATATGGTATCAGAGCCTATCCTAGATCCATTTGTTGTGGAGACCTCCCATATTTGGGCTACCCATTTCATTCCACGCTCCAGAAGACCAACTATGGGCGTGAGGGGGTGTGTTAGAGTCTCACATTGGCTAGAGATGTGGTCAATCAAGTGCTTATATATGGTTTATAAAAAAAAAGTGCTTATATATGGTTGTGCAAACCTCAACTCTTGAGCTATCTTTTGGATTGAGTTAGACCTCCTAATAGAAACCTTTGCAAATCCTTGGGTTCAAAGCTTATAAGAGGATTTAGCGAAGCTTCCTCTGCCTTTTTTGGATCTGGAAGACGACACAACAAGTCCAACTCATGCTCAAGTAAAGCTTTGTTACACGCTTCACACATGCTATTTACATGGAGATCACAACATGTGGTTCTGCTATAAGCAGACCTTGACCACTGATTAGGAGGAAGATGCCTCAACTGTTGCAAATTAAAGCCTCCTCATTTAGGGCTTTCAATTCATCCATTGCTACATTAAACTCTGGAATAATGTTTGTTTTTTGTAACACCCCAATTTCTCAACTGAGGAGTCACATTAGTCACCTAACAAAATCTAAGGACTATTTCGTAATCCTAAGAAAGCACGATATATATTTTTTTTCCTTTTTAAAACAACTAAACATAGTTGTATACATATCATAATCTTAATTAAACAACCCGTTCCCGACATAATAATAATAGTGTCTTACAATACCATAAGCAAGTTTCCAAAATAAGTACGCACACTTAAACAGTGGCGAAAACAGGGTTTTAGTAACAGAGTTTTCAGATAACGAAGAAGACTCAAAGCATAAACTACTAAGAGGAAACTATACAGCTTCTCCCATCCTTGCTCCGCCGGTTACTATCCCTCCTCCATCTCAGCATGGCTAAGCATCGTCGGAAGGCTCTCCATCGCCTAATAGCGTTAAGCGCCCAAACAACAAGTAACAAATAGAAAGGGTTAACTCCATACAAATACCACATATAAAAGAGGAAAGCATGCTATTCAAATTTGATTACTTAGCATCGTAAATAACCTAGCAACTTAACTCAAATTAGATGACAACTCATCCTATCGATCACGAAATCAAATCTTATATCAGCATATCAGCAAAATCAACGATATGGTTTTAAAATAGATATCAACAAAACTTAACAACATAAATTAACTCAGGAACCAATAACTCAAAAGCATAGATTAATTCAGATAACGATAACTTCAACAGTATAGATGTAGATCAAATTTCAACAAAACCAACAATGCAAATCAACCCATATATCAACAAAACCAACAATATAATCAACTCGGATATCAATAACCTCAACAATATCAATCAAACAATAACGTCTCGCAAGACGGGACAATCACGTGGGACAAACCAACCTCATCGCCACTTTAACGTCTCAAAAGACGGGACAATCGCGTGGGACAAATCCACCTCATTGCCACTTTATAACGCCTCAACAGACGGGACAATCCCGTGGGACAAACCCACCTCATCGCCACTTTAACGTCTCAAAAGACGGGACAATCGCGTGGGACAAATCCACCTCATTGCCACTTTATAACGCCTCGACAGACGGGACAATCCCGTGAGACAAACCCACCTCATCGCCACTTTAGCGTCTCAAAAGACGGGACAATCACGCGGGACAAACCCACCTCATCGCCACTTTATAATGTCTCGACAGACGGGACAATCCCGTGGGACAAACCCACCTCATCGCCACTTTAGCAAACCAAAACATCTCATCCAATTCAGTAGTCACTCAAACAACAATCTCAAATCCAATAATCAAATTAACATAATCACATGTTATTCATATTATCAACAAACATAATTCAACTCAATTGCATACCAACTCAGTTCAATGACAGAAACCAGTAAACGGGCGAAGCCTCTCAGAAAACGGAGACACACGTCTCAATAAGTTCACTCAGCTGAAGCCTTCAGAAAACATTTGGCACAAGCCTCAGAAACAGTCAATATAAGCAAGCATACAACATTGCAAGCATAATAATCATAATCCAATGCCAATCAATATAAACATCTTCATCTCAAACGCATGCAGTGCGATAAAAGCAGGCAAGACTCAAAGACGCTCTAAAACTGAGTTACCCTTACCTTCGGGAGTAGAAGTTGTGCATGGAAGTTGTGAACCTAGAACAAGGAAACACAATCATCAACACAAGCCTCACTAGAAACAACACTATCTAATAACACTAATCGAAATCCTAAAGAAAGCTTTCAAAGCTTCAGAGTTCCTATTTAAGCACAAATTGACAACGGAGACTTCGTTCGCTAAAACGAGCATAACTCGAGCTACAGAACTCAGAATGACACGAAACCGGAGCCAAAATTTCGACAATCGAAAGAGCTACGCAATGGCTCAGGTCATAGAGACCCAAAAATTATTTTTGGACACGGTACCCTAACAAATAGGTTTCGGCCACTCTCAAAAATAGGGTTTCCGAACTTTTTCTTCGATCTAAATCGATTCCTAGGTATTCTTAGGCGATATCTAGGCCAGGGAAACTCTCAAAAAAATTATCGGGTCGAAAATTGTCGCAGGGGTATTTTGGTCAATATTTTTAGCTCAGAAACTCAAAATCAGAATTTCGAAAAACAAATTAGATGGGGTCGACACCAACGACGATTATGACGACTAATCCTACTAACGCTAAGCTCAGTCGGGAGTTTTTTATTCAAAAAGCGGAACCTTTGTCAGAAATGGGTATTTTGAGCAGAATTGAAGTTCGGCGGCGATTCGACGAGATTCGGCGAAATGTAATCCGCTAAACATGCTCAAGGGCACGCAGGGAATAAGTTTAGACACTAAAATCAAGTTATTTGGACAGTTTTACAAAAAGCTCAAAACTTTGAGCACAGAAAGACATAGAGAAAAGCGACAGAATTTACGATCAGAGGTAAGGAAAAACATCAGTACCTCGAGGCCTACGCGTAGCAACGAACTGTGCGACGATCAGACAAGAATCGGCGAAAAGATTTTCTCCTCCTCCTCCTCTTGAAACCCACGGCCGTGTGTGTGTGTGTTTGTGATGTTTTTTTTTTTTTTTCATTTTTCAAGCTATTTATAGGTTTTGGAAAATGCGGAAAAATGAAAATTTTCCGATTCTGATTTTTCCTGCGCCATCCTCTGTGAATTCTAAGATAAGTTCTGGAGACAGAATTCCAAAACTCAAAACAGGTTTCTCAGAATTAAAGCAAACGATCCAAAGTCGGTATAAATATATTTTACCCGAAAAACTACTTTTTGCAGTTGATGTCGGAAGAGAAAACTTCCTTCTGAAGAAAGATTGGAAACATCGAAAGAAATGGGTGTACGTGTGTGGAATCTTCATTTGAAGCTCGGAATAGAAAAAGTCTTCATCAACCGTTTATTCTAGGTTTCTTGAGCTATCAGGGTTTTAGCTTCGGCAAACCTCCGAGAATTAGAATCGGACGTTCGTACTATCTAGGGTTTCGTATAGACATGCTTATCATGGAAGGATTAAGAGAAGTTCTAACATTTCTCTGAAGATTTTTTGAATTAGTTTCCATCGTGCCTTTAAGTGCAAATTAGTCGTTTACTAACGTGTTCGCCCTAAGGCGGAAGTGAATGAACTCGTGTTATAGCCTATAGCGACTATATAACTATTCTTAACCATTTCCTGAACTTTCTTCTTCATAATATTAATCCAACCATCAAACGAAAGTTAAGTTCCTCTCACGCTTACACATAATCCTGTGCGTGAGTTGGAAATTATTTATTTATTTAGTTCTAAAATCCTGGGTCTTACAATAGACAATCGAAAGAGCTACGCAATGGCTCAGGTCATAAAGACCCAAAAATTATTTTTGGACACGGTACCCTAACAAATAGGTTTCGGCCACTCTCAAAAATAGGGTTTCCGAACTTTTTCTTCGATTTAAATCGATTCCTAGGTATTCTTAGGCGATATCTAGGCCAGGGAAACTCTCAGAAAAATTATCGGGTCGAAAACTGTCACAGGGGTATTTTGGTCAATATTTTTAGCTCGGAAACTCAAAATCAGAATTTCGAAAAACAAATTAGATGGGGTCGACACCAACGACGATTATGACGACTAATCCTACTAACGCTAAGCTCAGTTGGGAGTTTTTGATTCAAAAAGCGGAACCTTTGTCAGAAATGGGTATTTTGAGCAAAATTGAAGTTCGGCGGCGATTCGACGAGATTCGGCGAAATGAAATCCGCTAAACATGCTCAGGGGCACGCAGGGAATAAGTTTAGACACTAAAATCAAGTTATGTGGACAGTTTTACAAAAAGTTCAAAACTTTGAGCACAGAAAGACATAGAGAAAAGCGACAAAATTTATGATCAGAGGTAAGGAAAAGCATCAGTACCTCGAGGCCTACGCGTAGCAACGAACTGTGCGACGATTAGACAAGAATCGGCGAAAAGATTTTCTCCTCGTCCTCCTCTTGAAACCCACGGCCGTGTGTGTATGTGTTTGTGATGTTTTGTTTTTTTTTTTTTCATTTTTCAAGCTATTTATAGGTTTTGGAAAATGCGGAAAAATGAAAATTTCGCGATTCCGATTTTTCCTGCGCCATCCTCTGTGAATTCTAAGATAAGTTATGGCGACAGAATTCCAGAACTCAAAACAGGTTTCTTAGAATTAAAGCAAACGATCCAAAGTCGGTATAAATCTATTTTACCCAAAAAACTACTTTTTGCAGTTGATGTCGGAAGAGAAAACTTCCTTCTGAAGAAAGATTGGAAACATTGAAAGAAATGGGTGTACGTGTGTGGAATCTTCATTTGAAGCTCGGAATAGAAAAAGTCTTCATCAACCGTTTATTCTAGGTTTCTTGAGCTATCAGGGTTTTAGCTTCGGCAAACCTCCGAGAATTAGAATCGGACGTTCGTACATTCTAGGGTTTCGTATCGACACGCTTATCATGGAAGGATTAAGAGAATTTCAAACATTTCTCTGAAGATTTTTGGAATTAGTTTCCATCGTGCCTTTAAGTACAAATTAGTCGTTTACTAACGTTTTCGCCCTAAGGCGGAAGTGAATGAACTCGTGTTATAGCCTATAGCGACTATATAACTATTCTTAACCATTTCCTGAACTTTCTTCTTCATAATATTAATCCAACCATCAAACGAAAGCCAAGTTCCTCTCACGCTTACACATAATCCTGTGCGTGAGTTGGAAATTATTTATTTATTTAGTTCTAAAATCCTGGGTCTTACATTTTTGCTGCAGACCACAATGCAAGCTTCAATTTATTTCTTCTTGAAATTCCCATAGAGATGCTTCACGCAAAGTCTGCATTCTACATTCTCACCCAGTCGACGAAGTGTAGGTTAGAGACCCTACAGAAAGCTAAAGCAACATAAGTTATGAAATTAACTTAAAGCTACACAAAATGTAATGAATTAAGTGAAATTAATTTTTTTAATTTCTAAAGTCTTAATTTTTGATGAATAAATACACAACGTGAACATATTGAAAAAATTACATTATCTGTACAAACCCAAGAAAAAATATCAATTTTGCATGAATATTTCAAATAAATACATTGGCATGGATAATTCCACTAGTTATTTAGCTAAAAGTCAAAAATCGTAATTTATACTAAGGATGCGTTTGTTCCACCTTTTTTGTGACTTAAAAAAGTTCATTAAAAAAAAAGTTGAAAATAAGGGCTAAAATTGTAAACCAAAATAAAATGAAAAATCAAACGACACCTTAACGAGGGCAAAACCAATCAACCCAAGAAAGAAAAAAACTAAAAACCTATATAAAAAACTACGGTAAAAAACTAACCAATACCATATATATATTTTTTGTAATTTTTTATCACTTCTACATGTAGTCGTGTTTATAATTTTCATACATGGCTGGCTACATGCTATCACTCTTTTGTCACTCAAAAATATGCAACGAGTAGAAAATAGTCAAAACGTCTCACTTACCAACATGGTTGAATAACCGGTGGAACTCTAGCCGAAGTAATGTGAGCAGTTGTTCGAACAGGATAGAAATCGATAAGGGCTTGAACTTGGACACGATTGAGATGAATGTACACATGCCTTGGCCCACAACAGAGATATTCCACAAAGGTTCTAAAAGCCATACATGTGGAGAAAATCATCCAATGGTTTCGTCCCTTGAAAATATGGAAAGCGGTTAACACTTTAAGAACCGGCCGAAGCAAGAAGCTTGGCTTAACCAAAGCTTCTAGGCTTATAAGATGAAGTAACTTCCAACACTCCTACGAAGTGTAATTATGCGCAGAAGGTAGTGTCAGGACTTATTAACAGTTGTAGGTTAGTCGAATTTGCCTCCTTAAATAGAGGAAGGTCATTTGTAAGATACACGACTCATCAATAAATCACAACTACAAATTTCCTGCATTTATCCTTTCCTTTACATTTTCATGCCTTTACTTTATAGCTTTTAAGATTCATTTATAGTCTTTCAGCCATTTACCTTTCCAACACTTTATTTATTCAGCTTTATGTCATTTACTTTCAGCTGATTTAATGCTTTCTTTATCCATTTTCGTCTTACCTTAATTAGTGGTCATCCTTTTGATACAAATTCTTCAATAGCGATCACTAAGAGATTTTTGGAGTGTCTTAAGAACCTGCATTCAGGGGAGCACCAAAGCAACAACCACGGGCAACCATCACCATTAGTTGCGCAGAACTAAGTACTACCCCAACCACCACCGGTCATAGTGAACCAACCGCCTAACCCTCCACGGTTTGGATACCAGGAAAATCTTCTGAACGATGGCAATCCTAGGGGGCCAAACTTCATCAACCCAAACATGATTGCATATGCGACTAGGCGACATGTCAACCTTTAGATATTTATTTAGGGCTTGGAAGTGAGAATGTGGAAGAGTGAGGTCTCTTGTGCAAAGATCGTATATGTAATTATGTATACATCTAGGGTCGATAAAATATTAATTTTGAATTAGCTTTGGCTTAATTGATTATTCCTTGCCTTTTTAAAGTACTAATTTGAATTTCCACATTAAAAAAAAAATTTCCACATTTGTTAAAAGAATGGTTTGGAATTTACATTTGACAGAGAAAGACTCATTTTTTTCTTTCTTTCTTTTCTATTCGTTGGTATAAATTCCTCACCAATTTTCATTGAAAGCAAAATGAGAGAAGATCTAATCTAAAGTCTCACTCATCTCATTTTCTGAAAGTGAAAGGGCAGAGAAGAGACTCAGAGAGAGAGCTTAATTTTTCCAACACCCATGACTCGCAACAAGAACTCTGCAATCTGTTTCTTTAAGATCATCACAACATACATGCATTGAAGCTGGAAAACTTGTAAGCCTACTTTTCTTCATCTCTTCTTTATTTTTGTGGATTTTCTTTTGAAATTTTTACTGTCACAGGCACAGTAGTACACACTACATGCCAATGCCAGTGCCAGTGCCATGGAGATTAGTTTTTTACCTTTCCTATGTCTTCTTGATGTACCTTGTCTTTTTGCAACATAGAAGACCAATAGTTTGTCATCATAAGTGGCCCTAAATTTGAACAAAGTTCCTCCCTTTCATGCATTTGGATTTTGGACTGATTAGGAAATAGCAGGAAATCATTGTTATCATTGATCTAAAAAAAGAAATGTAAGCTTTCTGTTATTATTGTGAATTTCATTTTGCATGCTTACAGTATGTTCTGTGCAGAAGCTCCCAAATGGTTTCATTAAGAAATACAGTGGTGATATGCCAAACCCAGTAATTCTCAAGCCCCCTGATAACACTAGTTGGGAGATACATTGGAGTAAACATGATTCTGATATTTGGTTTCAAAAGGGTTGGGAAGAATTTGCGAAATATTACTCCCTCTACCATGGGCACTTGGTTTTGTTTGAATTCAAGGATGCTTCTCATTTTGGGGTGCATATATTTGACAAGAGCACCCTTGAAATAGAATATCCTATGATCTATGACAATCAAGATGAAGAGAACAACAACCCTGATCAGATGAGTGACAACTCAGTTGAGATTTTGTATGAGATACCTTCTTGGAAGAAGACTAAACTGAAATCACCCATTGCATGTCCTCAACCAAGTAAGAAATTGAGAACCAGGACAAGCAAAGATGTTGGAAGAAGCCCTAAATTGCAAAACTTGTCTAAACAAGTCCAAACTATTGAAGGTATTCAGTCTCATGTTACAAACTTGGAGAAGTCAACATTGGAACCTGTCCATAACGAATTGGAGGGTATGTGCTTTATTGTTGGACTATCCTCTTCACTTCACACATCAGATTGTGATTTTAAGGCCATAATTTTGTAACATAACTTTTTTGCTCAATGTTTCAGATGGTGCAGGTGGAAGCACTGAATGTCTTAAAAGGGATCACTTAACTTCTAAAACCACTAAAGCTTTGAACCAAGCCAGAACCTTCAAATCTAAAAATCCGTCCTTCGTGAGTGTCATGAAACCTGCCTATATTTATCGACATTCCTTGGTGAGAATTTTGTTTAGCCTTATTTTTATCCGTTAAGTTAGTTTTGTATGGTGCAGAACAGCAGAAGTTTAACTTGTTAGATTTTATGGCTTGTATAAAAAAAATCCAGCATGTCTCATCACAATTTGCAAAAAACTATTTGAAGAAGAAGAGGGATATCATTCTTCAGGTCTTGGATGGAAGAACTTGGACTGTTAGTTATAAACTCGGCAAATTCACTGCTGGATGGAAGAAGTTTGCATCAGATAATAAATTGAAGGTTGGGGACGTTTGCCGTTTTGAGCTGAACAAGAGGGGAAGCCTTTCATTGAAAGCATTGATCTTTCCACTTGCAAGAGAACCTCATTCCCCTCAATCACAAGGTAATCCAAGTTGTTTTTTGATTCAAAGTTTTATTCTATTTGATCATCATAGTAACGGTTGTAATTTTTCTTCCTTGAAATCAGTTCAAGGAGATGGAGCCAATTGGAGAGTCCAGGACACTAAAAGTAAAACTGTTACTACTACCAGTAGAGGTAAATCTTAGAGGTCAATGTTCTGTGACTAATTGATAGTAATTTTCTTGTTACTCCCAAATAAAGTCTAATGTTGAATAAAGTAAAAAAGAAAACATAGATGATTCAATATTGAGCAGAGCAGCAGAGTGCATCATCCTTAAACTATATGATTATTTTCTTACCATGCATACAGGTGGGAAGGCAACTCAACAAGATTCAATGTTGATTAATCCCTTAACAAATGGAGCTCTGGATGAAGCTAACAAATTTACTTCAGAAAATCCCTGCTTCAAAGTCACAATACAACCTGATCGTGCGGGGAATTATTACAGACCGGTAAGGTTTATAAATTAAGCAGCACATCGAAAGAGGTGTGGTAAGACCTCTCATTAGTCTCCTAGTAGTACCTTCCATTAAAATTCATATATCTGCATAGGGGTGGTCTCATTTTTCTGGGTCAATTTTGAAATGGTCCCTCCATCCAAAATAAAAGGCATACTATTACTTTGTAGTTAGCTCCTCTGAAAGGATGTAGTTGGTTCAAAGGGTAAAAGAAGTGATCACAATGGTTGACTGAGAAACTGTTGAAGTTTAAAAAAGTGTATGATCATAACCTAAACCGTTAACTTCTTAGTCAACAGTTGTAATTACTTACTTTACCTCTTTTGAAGTGATCCTCTCACTTTATATAGATGAACTAAATCGTGTTACTTTATGTCACACAAGCAGTTAATCTGCAGTTATTGTACTTCCATTAATTGTCAGGCTATAATCTCATGGTGGTAAAAATATTACTTGATGCAGCACGTAACTCTTACCTTCATGAAAAAGTACTTAAATAAAAAGAAGAATGTGATGTTACAGTTTGGGAACAATTTGTGGCCTGTGAAGTTGCTCCATTCAGCCTCATATGGAGCCAAGTTGTCCAAAGGTTGGGCCCTATTTGCAGGAGAAAGTAAATTGGTAGCTGGAGATGTTTGTGTCTTTGAGCTCATCAACAAAGAAGATGCTGTGTTTGATGTTCATATTTTCAAAGGTCACTGTTCATATTTTACTCATGTGAAATGCAATGAGTAAAATGCACCTTTTATTTTCATTATCAAATATCAATCTATCCTTAAATAGTTAAATGCAAATCTGGAACATTGTTGTCTACTGTACCATACCAAACTTTGCTTAATATGCAGGTTCCTTTGCTATTTTGTATTTGGTCATAGTCTGGGGGTCTTAGGTACTGCAGGATCTCTTTGCATAATCTCCAAAATATGTTGTCACAATTGAAGTTCTTATTGAAGGGTCATCTACTAAACTTTTGAAGTTCTTGAAAGAACTCTCTTTTTGAAGTTTTTGAAAGTAGCAATGTCATAAGCTGGGATTATTTTGTAGCCAAGATGTGTTTGAAATATGAAACTCATAAGGACAATTGCAATTATAACAGAGGTTCTGAAATTTAAATGGGACAACAGTTTTTGTCAAGCCACAGTGCTATTCAATCAAAATCCCAATCACATCCTATCTAAAATTAAATTGTCAGATTAACCATGAATTTTAACCTAAAAGAAATAAAAACAACAAAGATTGAAAGAGATAATTTCACGAATAATGTTGCTTTCACACCCTTCTTTGCGGTGGAAAGAGGTGGAAGGTGTAACACCCTCTAAACCCTGCGTAATTTTTATAACATAAATCAGAGTAAAATGCATAACACGAGGGTGTCACACTTATTCTCCAAAACCATAAATCAAAACACCTGTCATGGCCAACATGGGTTGGCACAACTGACTTCAGGTTCCGGGTTTAGTTCTCACCTCCCAAAGGTCGAGGGTTTGAATCCCCCTGGGGTCAGTAAAATCCCAGTTGGTGGGCAACCCTCCTCGGGGAGATCCCCCGGCGCTCCTTCTAGAAGTGGGCCTCTGCTGGCCTCCCCAGCATGCCATTGGCGCCCTGCCCGGTAGTCTGGAGGTGCTTTCTCTCCGTTCTACCATTCTTTGTAACAAAAAAAAAACACCTGTCATGCTCATAATAAATATATAAATTTTCCAACTTTAATGTCACAACTTCATATGCATAACACAACAGATTTATTTTCAACTCCAAGATAAAACATAACCAAAAAATAAATAAGAGAGTTCATAAAATAACTCTTAACATCAAGGTACAAAACTAAGCGTTTCCCTGGTGTTACATAACAGAGCATGACTCCCCTAACTAAACCATAAATGAAATACTAGCTCATCCAACTAACCCTCGCGAGAATCTCCACTATCCTCGGTACCTGAGCGATGTCGCATAGAACATCATTCCAACAGAAGGGTGAGAACTCATATCATATGGATAAACATAATAATAAATAATGTAAAAACTTATCTATGTTCTACATAAATTCTTCACACTCCACTTACAAATAATAAATTATGTAAGTTAATATAATCAATTAATCTCACAGTTATGACAATACTCCATAATTCATAGCATCAAGTAAGAAAATATTATTGTCTCCAATTACCACAACATCAAATCTCAAAAAATATCACAATTATCATTAATTAGCATCAACAGCTCTCTAAGGCCTAGCATAACAATTTTACAATAGCAAATATGACTCAAGTGAGACCCGTGCAAATGTCTTTGGTACCAAAGTTGTTATCCTTAGCGGTATCACCGCGTCCACTCCAGACAGATAACCACCAATAAAGCACTCGCTCTAGGCTTCAAAACCACATCAGTTTTGGGACAAGTCACTAGCCTCCACGAGAAGTAGCAAACATTGTCTCTTGACAACTATGCAGTTTATTGTGTAAAACTCAACTAACATATGCATTTTCAGACCATCTCCAAGTCTTAATTATTTTAGCATATTCATCACCAGCTCAACAATTCACATCATCTCCAATTTCACAAAACACACACTTACATGTTATCAATCACACAACTTGCAATCACGGTAACTTAGCAACTTAACACATAACATCAATTCAGAAACAACATCATATAAGGAACTATTAAACATATATAAATTAAATATAATTCATATATAACAGGTTCTGCAACTATTATACAAAAACTAGATTCTTCCTAATTTTCCCCAAAAACTCGTCATCTCTGCACCATCTCCCTCATGCGCGCACTACCTACATGTGCCACCTCCCTCGCGCGCAACCCTCGCCATGTCCGCGCGCCACCGCGCCTTGCGCAGCACCACGCGCGCGCACCACATCTTTTTTCGAAAACAAAATTTGCACCTAAAATGACTCATTTTATTCAAAACGGTTATAAACTGTACAACAACCTACACGTTTTGTAAATCGCTGTAAATTTTCAACTCTAAATTCGAAGTACAAAATTCAGGAAAAATCTAACACTAACAACAGTTCGTGAGAAACGAGACAGCTTAACCTATCCTCACTAAAATGCATCTAACTCGAGCTACAGACGTTGGAATGACGCGAAACCAGCGACAAACGTTTTATAACAGAAAGGGCTACAAATTTTATGAAGACTACTTCTTCAAATTTGTCATTAACACGGCTCGAAATAGGGTTCAAGAGCTCGTAAATTTCTGCAGCCCCATGCGCGGCGCGCTACCCCCTCTCTTCCACCCACAATTCATAACCCTAAATTCAACTATCGACCTTCAGTTTAGAAAAAACTGCATCCTAGGGTTCCTAAATCAGGCTTTCTATCATTATCCACTATCATACCAATCAAAAGAACATGAATTCAAACCCTTACCTCTTGAAGATCAAATTCTAGGTTTTCTTCTCTTTTCTCCCCTTCTCTCTTTCACGCTTCTTTTCTTCTGCTCTGCTAACTCCTCCAATTCTCAAATTTTGATTTCTCTTTTTCTATTTCACTCCTAACCCTAAAATAGTCTTATAATGGGCCCCACTCCCAACTACTCACTTAATTATCTAATAAAATCACTTAATCACTTTATTATATAGTAAAATCACCTATTTATTCAAATCACTATATAACCTAATAATAATTAAAATAAATTAATAAATATTCTACTAATCGGAAAATGAGGTGTTACAGAAGGATGAAAGAAGTAGAAAGAAAAGAAAAAGTAGAGAGAAAGTATGAGATGTGATGGATGCTAAGAAGAGAGAAATATAAATAAAAATGAGTGGAAATAAAGTGTATAAAAAATGAGGCATGAACATATTATTGTTGGAATTTTACTCCTTCGCGGTTTTTAGTGATTCGAGTTCAGTGTCTCACTTGTCATTTACACTCTGTTTGGTAGAGATGAGAGAGATAAATAAGAGAGAAGTTGAGTAGAGAGAAATAAGTGAGAAATAGAGTGGATTTATATAAGGTTGTTTGTATGGTAGAGATAAATGAGATAGATGAGATATAATGAGGTGGAAGAGAGAAAACAAATTAATTTTTAATTGAAAAAATATTTTTATAAACAAAAAAAGTATGAAAGCACATAGTGGTGGTTCTAAACCGCCACTAAATGCCTCGAAAATGAAAAAAAAAAAACAAAGTGGCGGAAAATCGCGACAAACTATTAGAGAATTAAAAAAAAAAAACTGGCACATAGTTCCCCTCCCGTCACGTCACTGTTCCTTTTCTCTCCAAATCAGAGAGACCCAAAATAGGCAAGGGCCTTACCGATAAAACTCTCTCATCTCTCATCTCTCCAACAACAAAACACACATTGAATCTCATTCCTCCCCCTAACTCTCTTTCCCATCTCTCTCTACCCAAACCTCCCTCTACCAAACATAGTGTTAGTGATTGAATCAAAATTTCAATATTTTGCAGCAAATTCCTGTACAATTTGAGGATTATCCAATATACATATTCCATAAAATTTACAACAAGTTCCATTAAAAGTTCTAAAAGCAAATTCTTGTCCCCGAATGATAGCTCAAGTTGTAAGAGTGGAAGAGAGAAAAAAAAATAATTTTTGATTGAAAAAATATTTTTATAAACAAAAAAAGTTTGAAAGCACATAGTGGTGGTTCTAAACCGCCACAAAATGCCTCGAAAATACCAAAAAAACAAACAAAGTTGCGGTTGAAAACCGCAACAAAGTATTAGAGAATTGAAAAAAAAAATATAAAAACTGGCACATGGTTCCTCCTCCCGTCACTGTTCCTTTTCTCTCCAAATCGGAGAGACCCAAAATAGGCATGGGGCCCACCGACACAACTCTCTCTTCTCTCAACTCTCCAACAACCAAACACACATAGAATCTCATTCCTCCCCCTAACTCTCTTTCCCATCTCTCTCTACCCAAACCTCCCTCTACCAAACATAGTGTTAGTGATTGAATCAAAATTTCAATATTTTGCTGCAAATTCCTGTAAAATTTGAGTGTTATCCAATATACAAATTCCATTAAAAGTTCTAAAAGAAAATTCCTGTCCCCGATTGATAGCTCAAGTTGTAAGAGTGGAAGAGAGAAACAAATTAATTTTGGATTGAAAAAATATTTTTATAAACAAAAAAAAGTTTGAAAGCACATAGTGGTGGTTCTAAACCGCCACTAAATGCCTCGAAAATGCAAAAAAAAAAGTATTAGAGAATTGAAAAATAAAATAAAAACTGGCACATGGTTCCTCCTACCGTCACTGTTCCTTTTCTCTCCAAATCGGAGAGACCCAAAATAGGAATGGGGCCCACCGATAAAACTCTCTCTTCTCTCAACTCTCTAACAACCAAACACACATATAATCTCATTCCTCCCCCTAACTCTCTCTTTCCTTTCTCTCTCTACCCGACCTCCCTCTACCACACATAGTGTTAGTGATTGAATCAAAATTTTAATATTTTGCTGCAAATTCCTATAAAATTTGAGGGTTATCCAATAAATCCATTAAAAGTTCGAAAAGCAAATTCTTGTCCCCGATTGATAGCTCAAGTTGTAAGAGTGGAAGAGAGAAAAAAAATTAATTTTTGATTGAAAAAATATATTTATAAACAAAAAAATGTCTGAAAGCACATAGTGGTGGTTCTAAACCGCCACTAAATGCCTCAAAAATGCAAAAAAAAAAAAACAAAGACAATGTTCTGTGCTAGAACATAGAGAGGAAAGGTAATACCCAAAGTGTGAGAGGAAAGTGATGTGAATGCTTAGAGAGAGAAACTCTAACCGCTTAGAGAGAGAAAATATAACTGAATTTCAATGCTATTATTTCTCAAATGAGCTAAGAGTCCTTTACGATTGGTATTCCCCTCCTATTTATAGAGGTGGAGTTGGGCTTTGACTCCCTTAATCTGTCCAAATGGGCAAGTTGAGCCTAGGGAAGGGAGGCCCAAGGTCATGGCGCGTCCCCCGCCCAAGGTCAGGTTTCCTTGGCGAGGGACCCTGGAGTCTCGCCCAATCCACAAGACACCGAGCTCGAAGCATGAGAGCTAAGTGTGTCTTTAAGTAAGAAATAAGGCGAGATCCCCTAAGGATACTGTCTAAAACTTAAAAACTTCAAATCTAGAAGGGAAGAACAACGGCCAACATGGCCTGATAAATAGAGCCTTTTGTAATCAACACTTTTGGACCTCTAGCCGCGCCCTCTTCTTCCGGGCGACCCAAGTCCACAAGCAGGCTTGTTGCGAAGGCTTTTAGTCTGCCCGCCTCAGCATAGTTACGCACGTGCTTTGAATCGTGACACTCTGTCGAGTGTTGTGTCCATCCCACGCGTCGAGCCTTGAAGTGACGCCAGTGGTCTGTGAATCCACAGAATCTCAACCGCTACCTTTGACATGTTCCTTCCAGTCACGTCACAATTTTGATAATTTGAATTTCAATCAACCGGCAGCAACCGTTGCAGCTTTCACTCAATGCGGCACCCCCATTTTTCCAAAATCTATGCCACGTCTCCCGAGGCAATCATTCCACCTTTGTCATGATGGGGCACGATTTCCCAACCGTTCATTATCCTAACCTTTAAATTCAACTTCACTCTCTTACTTGCCACCTTTGAAACCCTTCACAGCCTTGCAAAGTTACTCAAGTTATTACCCCAGCATCTTCTCCTCTTTCGACTCAGCTCCACTCTGCAAAAGATGACTCCTCAACGCCGCACCAAAGGATCCTCTCGACTCCAGGGCCCCGCTCAAACATCCCGCGCCCCGACCACTCCTCCTCCGGCCGGGGGACTTCCCCTTAAGGAAAATGAGAAAAATGCCTTCTGGAACCAAGTCCTTTCCACCCTTCCTCCGTCTGCCACCCGGAAACCCAATCTGAAAGCTATCTGCCGACCCTCTGAGTTGTCAACCGACAAATCCATCGCCGAGTTAGCCCGCCGGGTCGGAGGGTTATGCCACGAAAAGTCCCTCGAGGATATCCTTATCACCAGCCGAGGCTTGAGCATCCGTCGCCCTTAGAAGTGTCGCACACTCGAACAAGGCGCGTAAGAGCCCCACTTCTTCTATGTTTACGAGTACTTCTTTCTTGATCTGGGGATCAAACTACCCTTCTCCCCTTTTCTGTGCCAGGTTTTGAGGGAGATCAACGTAGCCCCAAGCCAACTTCATCTGAACGCCTGGGCTTTCATACGATGCTACGTGATTATGTGCAACGCCGTCAACCTCGAAGCCAAAACCTCCCATTTCTTCTATTTCTACGGCGTGGAGTGATGACCCTATTTTAGTAGTGTTTTTAGGGTCATTTCTTTGTTTGTTTTGAGTCTTTTTGTTGAGTCTCATGTAGTGTTTCATGCATTCTCATGCATTTTTATTTTTTTCTTTAGTCTTTATTTAGTTTTGGTAATTTAGTAGTTTTATAGGTAGTTTTCTTGCATTTTAAGTAAAGTTTAGGACTTGCATGGTTTTGTTGTGTTTTATGAAGGACCTCTTGTGCTAATGAGCTCTTGGAGCTTCTAGAATCTTCCTTGACTTGTTGGTTAGGTTTGGAGAGCAGAAACTGAAGGAGAAAGAAGGCCAAGAAGCATGGAATTGATGAAGAACTTAAAGAGGATTGAAAAGAGGAGTTTCAGAAGCCAAAAAGTCCTTTTCAGGCGAGCTTAAGCGCCTAGGCGCTGTGGGAATGGGCGCCTAGGCGCCAATAGGGTCCAGAGGCATGTTTTTCCACATGCAATTGGCGCTCAGGCGCTCTGAATTGGCGCCTGAGCGCCCAGCTTCGTGTAATTTGCTTATAAATAAGGCTTAGGCCAATTTCTTTGATACATTTTGACATTTTACTCATTTTTGATCAAGTTTGAGAGCTGAGGAGAACTTTGGGGCCAAGGGAGGCTTCCAACTTGTACTTTTTCTCAGGTTTTACTTACATTTTCTTTATGAATTCACTAGCCATGAGTGGCTAGTCTACATTTTGCTTTGGGTTAAGAGATTCTATGAAATTTTAGTTTGTTAAAATCCTATCTCTATGCATGAGTTCTTGATTCAATCTTGTATTTCAATTCCTTATTGCATGTTTAGCTTTGGTGCACCTTTGCTATAGGCTAGATTATAATCAAATGGAAATTTGTTATGATTTAGGGACATGAATTGGAATAGATCCTTCTATACTTGCTTCTAGGCATAGAGTGAGGGTAGGGTTTTGTTGGCCTGAACATACATGCTTATTTAACTCTTATGAATGTTTAAGTACACAAGGAATTGGGCTTATCTTTCAGTTTGAGAGAATTACTTTTGTGAGGAATCAACTAGTAAGTACATAGGCTATAGCAACAAGAGATAAATCAAGGTTTCACATGCATAGGATAGGTGAACTAAAGTGGATTAGATGATCAACAACCCAAGGCAATTTCTCATCAATTGTTATTTACATCATTTTCAGCATTGCTCTTTTGCAAAACCTTTGTCACAATCAACCAAAACCAATTTCTGAATTTTACTGTTTTAAGAACTTGCAAACCTTAGGCTTAAATCAACAATTCTCACTCACAATCCCTGTGGTTCGATATTTTAAAACCCGGAGGTATTCGTACACTTGCGAATTGACCAACAAGTTTTTGGCGCCGTTGCCGGGGATTGTTTGTGGTTTTCGATTTAAGTTAAAGAGTTTGTTTGTTCGTTTTACTAAGCATTGCATTGAATAGGTGTTACTAACCTTTTCTCTGTTTTTTGATTTCAGTTTATGCACGGTAGACTTGGTTCGGATCCACTGCTGTTTGATCCGGAGCCAGAACGCACCCTCCATCGTCGACGAACTCAACAAAGAGCTGCTGAGTTAGCCGCCATGGCTGCCCATATGACGGAGGAGGAGATGCAAGCCCACATTGAAGAAAGAGTGAATGAGGCTCTTGCTCAAAGACTTCAAGAGCAAGAATTGGAGAATGCCAATCGTTCTCTTAGAGACCTCACCTCGGCTGCCATGAGCTACGATTATCCGGGCAGCATAGTTTCCCCCGATGGCACGGGAAATTTTGAACTGAGGCCGGCATTCATTAATTTGGTGAGCCAAAATCAGTATGGTGGAGGTGCTCTTGAAGATCCTCATGCACACATGGAGCGGTTTATCCGCCATTGCAACACCTACAGAGTTCAGAATGTTTCAGCGGACACCATCCGCTTGAGTTTATTCCCTTTTTCATTGAGGGATACTGCTGAAGAGTGGTTGAATTCACAGCCCCAAGGTAGCATTACATCTTGGGAAGACTTGGCTGAGAAGTTCACCACAAGGTTTGTTCCGAGAGCCCTCTTGAGGAAGCTCAAGAATGACATCATGACTTTTACTCAATCCACCGATGAGAATCTCTATGAAGCTTGGGAGAGGTTCAAGAAGCTCTTGAGGAGGTGTCCTCAACATAACCTTACTCAAGCTGAGCAAGTAGCGAAGTTCTATGATGGTCTCCAATATTCTTCGAGGTTTGGTTTGGATGCAGCTTCAAGTGGAGAGTTCGATGCCTTGCTTCCACAAGTGGGGTATGAGTTGATTGAAAAAATGGCTATAAGAGCCATGAACTCTAGTAATGATCGCCAAACCCGAAGAGGAGTCCTTGAGGTTGAAGCTTATGATCAACTTATGGCCTCCAACAAGCAACTCTCCAAGCAAATGAATGAGATTCAAAATCAAATGAAGACTACCAAGATTGGTGGTCGAGTTGCCAAATTGGAGTGTGTGACTTGTGGAGGGCCACATGACAGCGAAGAATGCACAGAGACTAGACCGGAGGAGGAAGTGAAGGCTATGGGTCAAGCTCGGAATGACCCATTTTCAAATACTTACAATCCAGGATGGAGAAATCACCCTAATTTTTCTTGGAGGCAAGGTGGTAATGGGCAAAGAAATGGTTTTCAAAGACAATTTCCTAGCCAAGGATTCCAAGGCCAAAG
This sequence comes from Lotus japonicus, assembly GCF_012489685.1. Lineage (NCBI taxonomy): Eukaryota > Viridiplantae > Streptophyta > Magnoliopsida > Fabales > Fabaceae > Lotus > Lotus japonicus. The sequence continues at coordinate 5,168,932 of NC_080042.1, forward strand.
CTCAAGACAACCTCAAGAGCGAGGAGAAGGTGAAGGTAGTGGTTCCAAGAAGAGCTTAGAAGAGTTGGTGGAAACTTTCATCAACCGGATGGAGAATAATTACAAGAATCAAGAGGCGGCTATCAAGAATCTTGAGAATCAATTTGGTCAGCTGGCCAAGCAAATAGCCGAGAGACCTCAAGGTAAATTTCCTTCCGACACTATCCCCAATCCTAAGCAAGAAAATGCCTCTGTTGTAGCCACTAGAAGTGGGAGAGTGATGAATGAATTGAAGAAAAAAACAGAGGGAGAAAAGAGAGAGGAGAGAGTGGAAGGAGAAGTAGTTGTGCCTATTAAGGTGAGAAAGGAAGTTGATCTTACTCCTGAAACTAGCAAGGTTCCGTTCCCTAAAGCATTAGCTAAGAGGAGCTTAGATAAAAAGTTTTCAAAGTTTGTTGATGTTTTCAAAAAACTCCACATTAGTATTCCTTTTGCCGATGCTTTGGAACAAATGCCTATATATGCTAAGTTTATGAAGGATATTCTGCATAAGAGAAGAAGATTGAAGGGAGTAGATGAGACGGTGTTGATGACGGAAGAATGTAGTGCCATTTTGCAGCGGAAGATGCCTAAGAAGAGAAGGGACCCCGGAAGTTTCACTATTCCGGTGGAAATTGAAGGCATGGCGGATGTGGAAGCCTTGTGTGATCTTGGAGCGAGCATCAATTTGATGCCTCACACCATGTTTGAGAGGCTTAACCTAGGAGAGGTTACCCCAACCATGCTCTCCTTGCAAATGGCGGATCGATCCCTTAAGACTCCATATGGGATTGTGGAGGATGTAATGGTGCGGGTGGACAAGTATGTGTTACCCGTAGACTTTGTTGTGCTTGATATGGAGGAGGATGAATATATTCCTCTCATTCTTGGTCGACCTTTCTTAGCTACTGGTAGAGCTAAGATTGATGTTGACAAGGGTCACCTCATTCTCCGTGTTGGTAAGGAAAAGGTACGGTTTTCTGTTTTTAATCCTATGATTGAGACTAACCATGACAATGACTTTGTCTGTGATGTGATTAGAAGCAGGTCGAAGGTTTCGGAAGAGATCCCCAAAGTTAATGCCCAAATTGATGAGTTCCATCCGGCTCTCATCAAGCTTGTTAATGGTAATGTAAGACCCAAGATTTTAAGCTTAGGATCAGTGGAAGAGATTTCCATTTACGATTAGGGTTGATGTATTGTGAAGGGAAACCTGAACTAGAGTTTACCAAATGAAATAAATTTATGAAGGAGAAAGTTCAGGAAAAGTCAAAGGATTACATCATGATCGATAAAAGTTATAGTACGATCGTTATACGCTTAACCTAGGTCAGAAACCCTAGTATATAGCTAATTTTCACTTTTAGGCACGATGGAAGTTAATTACAAAAATCTTCAGAGAAATGTTAGAACTTCTCTTTTTCCATATATGAAAATCGTTTCGAGGCGAAACTCTAGGATCTACGAACGTCCGATTCCAATCATCGGAAGTTTGCCGAAACCGAATCCCTGGTATTTCAAAACCCTAGAATTTCTCGACGATGAAGACTTTTTCTATTCAGAGCTTCAAATGAATATTCTACACGCGTACACCCATTTCTCTTGATGATTTCAATCTTTCTTCCGAAGGAAGTTTTCTATTCCGACATTCGATGCAAAAAGCAACTTATCGGGTAAAATAGTTTTATACCGACTATGCATTAGTTGCCAAAAATACAAGGAGACCTCTTTATAGTTTTGGAATTCTTTTGCCAAAACATATCTATTAATTCACGGAGAATGACGCCGGAAAAATCAGATTCGCGAAACTTTCATTTTCCCGCGAATTTCCAACCTTTATATATAGCAAAGAAAGGAAGAAAAACTCAAATTTTCCTCCATTTTCTTCATCAAGGCCGCGAGTTCTACAAGGGAGGGAGAAGAGAAGATTTTCTTCATCGTTTGCTTGATCGTCGATCAATCAGTTGCTACTTCAAGGCTTCGAGGTATAGTCGCTAATCCTTACCTCTGATCGCTTTTTCCATAGCTTTTCTGTAGAGTTTTCTGAGCGGATAGTTTATGGGTTTTTGCAAAACTATCCTGAATCTTTCATTTCTGATTATAAACCTCTTCCTTATGTGCCCAAGATCACTTCTGCCGGGTTAGATTTTCCGTTATGTCGCCGGAATTCCGCCGGAATCAATTTGAACCTAAAATACCCATTTTTGGAGTTTTTGGTGTAAAGCTTCAACCTTTAGGCTGAAAACTATCGCCTTAGCTTAGTGCTAGTAGGATTAGTTGTCATAAATGTCGTTGGTGACGTCCCTGCAAAATTTGTTTTTTGGGATTTCAGTTTTGAAATTTCTAAGTTAAAAATCATGACCAAAATACCCCTGCGACAGTTTTTGATCCGATAATTTTTCCGAGTTCAGAATACCCTTAGTTACGGCTAATGAAAGCATAGGAACTAAGTTTGATCGAAGAAAAATCGAGCCCCATAATTGTGAAAAGTGGCCGAGCCCTATAGGGGAGGAGGGGGAAAATTCCTTTTCCGAAAACTTGTCCTTTCGCGCTAGATTATCGTACCTCGGAGTATGAACTACTTCGTGTAACCTTAGTGAGCATGGATAGCTTAGTTTCCGATAGATTTTGATAGAATTCTGTGGTTTTACTTTAAAGGTTCTTTTGAAGAATTTCCTGAAGATCAAGGAGCTCATTGTGAAGGAACGTTTGAGGAGAACGCTGGAATAACTAGAGGTAAGGGCAACTTACCTTACTAGCTAATGCTTTAGGTGTCGACGAATTCGACTTGATTTATTGTTTATGCACTTGTTTGTGATTGACTGGGAAAAGTTTTCTGAGGCTTCGGCTGACAATGTAGATGATTCATCTACTGAATGTTTTTGGAGATTGACTTACATGCTATGTGCTATGTGGGTAATCTAGGATGTGTGGTGCATGCCTTATATGCTAAGTGCTATGTGGTTATTGCTTATTATGTTGATATATGACATGTTGATTGATGGTGCTGAGTTATTTATGCTTTAGCAATGAAATCTGAGTTTCTGAATAGTGAGAATAGCGGGCAGGTCATGCCGATTTTATTTTGAGAGTTTTGAGAAAGTTTGATAGGACGAATGAGATTCGGACCTTGTTATGATGTGTATGGATCGAGACATTCTCTGGAGTCATTTGGGGATTTGGAGATCCCGAGAACTTATAGGATTTGCGATAAGTCTAAAAGGATAGTATTTTGTAAAGAAAACTCATAAGACATTAAACAACCTCTAAATCTTTAATTAATGATAATAAAATCGAAAGGAAGGCGTGGAAGTCAAATCTTAGTTTTGGAAAACGAGAAGTGTCGTCGGATCCAAGTGTTGAGGAAGTTGAGAAGTAGCGAGTATGTTGATACTCTTGCTCGTTGAGCAGTTTTGACCATCGAATGGAGATGAGTCGGATGATTTGGAGATCATCATGAGATACAGTTTATGCCTTCGGGTACAGTTTATGCCTTCGGGTACAGTTTATGCCTTCGGGTACAGTTTATGCCTTCGGGTACAGTTTATACCTTCGGGTAATTCGGACATCGACGGGGGATATGATCGACCGTGAGGTTAGGATCGACCTGTTGATTGTCGGGCATAGCGGAGGGAAAAGTCGACCCGCAGGGTTAGGACTGATCCGGCTATGTCAAGGTTGTAAGTGACACTCGGGGGTTATGGTCGACACAATGCCAGTGTTAGGACCGACTCAAACGTGCCCAGCCTACTCTTTCCGGAATCGTCGAGATTGACGTTGCATTGACATATCATGCACTCTAATTATAATCGTTGTTTAGCTAACCATATTGCACCCATGCATACACGCGATGAAGTGCCAAGTGGAGTACTTCGGTATAGCAGGAAGCAACGATCAGCCGTGTAGAGTTGAATCGGTCCTGACTATACCTGGCACAACAGGAGGTAACGATCATCCATGTAGAGTTGTATCGTGCCTGTTGATGTCCGGCATAGCAAGCAGAAATGGTCGAACCATGTAGAGTTGGATCGTCTTGACTATAGCCAAAGGTGATAAGCGACGCCCGAGCAGAAATGGTTAAACACGAGGCCAGTGTTACGGTGTTACGACCGTCTCGAGGTGCCCAGCCTTTAAGTGGCAATACCATTGGTTTGTCCCGTCGCCAAGCAGAGTGACGTTATTCGGGTTTGTGTCAGCATATTCTGCATTGGCACACCATGCATCTTATTATGATTACCGTTGTATGACATATCATGCACTCTAACTATAATTGTTGAGATTTGGATGAGTAGATGTTGATAAATATCGTATGTGCTTTGATGATTGAATTGTACTAGAGATTTGATAACATGCTATGTTTAAACCTTAGGGTAGACAATGCAGAACTTATATGTATATAGACAACATATATATATATATACCCCTTATACTTTATCTGGTGTCTTGTATTCTCTATCCTATATTCCGTAAGTTGACCCTTGCACGTGCTACCTGTGTTTGGGGGGCTATGTATGCCCTTTTTGTCAGATGTCGTTGGTGGATTCTTCCGTGATTCCTCGTCGTTCGGGGAAGACCCGGAGCGAAATGACTACTATTGAGCCTTCGACGTGGACCCGGACTTCATGCATGACCAGATGGGAGTCGATGATGGAAGTATGGGGGATGGGTGATTAGAGTCTATTAAGGTTGGGTGTTAGTGTCCTAGCTCTGACTTATTCTTATTTTTGAGGGCTTGTGTTGCTGACACTTGACCTAACACTTTGGGATTGTACATTTTGCATACTGGCGTTACACTTTTCTACTTTCCGTCATTGGAGGTTACTCGTGACGAGGTCGCTATTTACAGCGGGGGATGCTATATATATTGTATATTAGTTCTGTTGCCTTTCGCATTTGGGTTTTATTTAATTCAGTCTTGTCTTAGTTATTATCAAAAAAAAAAATATTTACGTTTTTCCGCATTAAGTTTACTTTTGGTTACTAAAGTGACGCCACCGAAATCGGGGTGTCACAGGTAACAAGTATGGGGGGTCCAAGTACGAGAACTTGCATGCTCATATGGTGAAGTTTACCCAAGCTAGGACCCTTGCTAAGATTGAGGGTGTTTCAAGTGATGAAGTGAAGATTAAACTCTTCCCTCATTCTTTGACAAGGGAGGCTAGAGCTTGGTTTGATGAGCAAGAGGACGTTGCCTCATGGGAGGATTTACTCTAGAGGTTTTGTGCAAGGTTTCTTCCTTGCGCTTGTGGTAAGTTAATCAATGGAAAGGAATTTCCTTCCTAACACCATCGGAAGGAGAGTCCACCTAGGACTATAACCTAGGGCTAAATGGGAGACAACCCATTATTTTAATTTTGTTATTTTTTTATCTTTGAATTTTGTAGTATTTTAGGTGTTTCATTTCAAAAAAAAAAAAAAAGTAAAATTTTTGTGGAAAAACTGGGTTGAGCGCCTAGGCGCCAATTCATGGGCGCCTAGGCGCCAATTAGTGGCAGAGGCACTGCCTCTAGAGCTGGTGTGAGCGCCTGAGCGTTCTCCTCGAGCGCTCGAGCACTCTTGTTCGTATTATTGCCCACATTTTGAGTTTTAAAACCCCAACCTTTCATTTTCCCACTCTTAACTCTCATTTCTCTCATATAAATGCACCCCACTCTCTCCAAACCCCATTTCTACTTCTCATTTCTCACTTGCACACACTTTGGCTCTTCCTTTTGCTTCAAAGTTCTGCATTGCATCAAGTCTATTCTACTTGCACCCACTCACTCTCAAGTCAAGGTAAGTTCCATTTTCCACTTTCCTTCATTTTGGTTCATGAGTTTTGCAATGCATGCTTCTTTTGGGTAAGGGTGAGTGAATTTGTGTTAGTGCAAGTTGGGTTTGGGGTTGTATTTGTTCATTATGGGTTGGTTTTGTGCTTAATTAGAAAGGGGTTGTGAATTTGTGAGGAATGGGTAGTTAGGATTTTGTGGATTAGTTTAGTTTAGCTTTTGCTTATAAGGTGTTTGATAGAATGCCTCAATGGGTTCTCTTAGTCGATTTTTGGCAAGTGCTTGTGGTAGTCTTTCTCTCTTTGCCAAAATCACTAAGAGACTTGTTGGGTGCTCTTAGGTTGTTCTATTTTTGTTTTTGTACAAAGTTTCTCCTCTCATTTCTTTTTATTTTTGAACTAACATTTCTAACGTCTGTGGCTTGTGTATGTGCTAACAACTTTGCAGATGCCTGTAAAAAGAGCAAGAACCAACACAAGAGCTGCAACTTCTTCCTCCACCTCCCGGAGTTTTGATCGCTCCCGCTTCCTATCAGCGATTAAGGAGGAGTTTTACCGAGCTCACCTAGCACACAAGGAGTGTGTGAAGGAGCGGGGAGTTTTGTATCGGGAGGGAAGGAGAGACCTCTTGGGCATGCAAGAAGCCATGGAGATTAGGAGGTGGAAGAATTGGGTCAACCCCATTCCGTTTGCTTGTGAGGTCATGGTTAGGGAGTTCTACGCGAACACCTACTGTGACAATCAAGAGGACAGGTCCAGGCCACCGGTGAATTCATCTTGGTTAAGGGGAGATGTGATTGACTACAATCCAGCAGTCATTCGCAGGCATCTTGGTCTCCTCACGGAGGACCAAGAGAAGGAGCTTTTCCCCGAGAAGGCCACCTATCATGAGCTTTTAGAGGAGAAGTCACCGGAGATTTTGGAAGACATGAAGGCAGTGATTGTTAGGCCTGGGCGGGACTGGGAAGCAGTTGATGATGAGATTATTTTTGTGAGGAGGAAGGATATGACACCGCTGGCTAGAGTTTGGGCTGAATTTTTGCAAGATTCCCTCATTCCTAGCTCTAACAAGTCTAAAGTTAGAGAGGTTACATTGGTTGCCATCTACTGCATCGTGAGAGGTCATCCTATGGACGTGGCCACCATCATTGCTGGTCGGATTTATTCCCTCTACAACAGGAGTAAAGACAAGCATCGACCCATCTTTCCTCACTTGATTTGCTCTTTGATTCATGCGGTGAGGGACAGAGCTAGGAGGCCAGTCCATGTTATTGAGAAGAGGTTGCCTGTGGCACCTCTGCTCAGTAAGGAGAGGATCGCTCAACTTTATAAAGAATGGACGGCAAGGATGCCTCAAGAGGAGGAAGAGGAAGAGGATCCTGAGGAGCCAGCGGAAGAAGAGGAAGAAGAATAAGAGGAAGAAGAAAATGTTGAGGTGGTGAATGAGGTGGTTACTCCACCACGTGCTGACCCTTCTCCTGCTTGGATGGAGGCCGCTTTCGGGCGGATGTTTTTGAGGCAAGATCGCCTACACAGGGATCTTGACCTCCATTGGAGGGGAGGTAGCACATCAGACCTCAGGTACAATGGGCCCATGGATTTTAATACCTTGGAGCAGGGGATGATAGACTTGAGCTTGATGCATGATGCCGGTGTTCATCCGGATTATGGCGATGGAAGGGGTGACCATGACCCCATGGAGTGACTTTGTTGAGGTATTTCTGCTCTTAGTTTAGGTCATGCATCTTTAGCATATTTTTCAATTTATAGACTTTGTTTTTCTTTTTATCATGCATTGTTAATTAGCTTTTTGTTTTTGGGTCTTCTACTTCCCTATACTCGCTTGTTTTTAGCTATAGTTTTGCTTCCCTACTTGTGCTGTTTTTGAAAATGCTTTTGTGAATACTTGTTGTTGTTTTTGGGGTTGAGTGATTGCTTGTTGGGGAAGAGAGGAGGAGACTTCGGTCTTCCGAGTGTCTCTTGAGAAAGGAGTCGGTGTGAGTCCATTAAGGGTCTATCTTTGACCCTTCACCATAAAAATTCTCTGGAGGATCCTGACTCACTTGCAATTCTTGGTTCTGCGTTGATTTCGCTCATAGCATGCTTAGTGATTCTTGCTTTATTCTTGAGACTTGTAGGATTTCTTGAGATTCTGAATTTGTTGTTTGAACATTGTCCTTAGTTGTCCCATTTGAGCCTTATTGGAGAATTTGTTGTAGCCAAGTTTTTGGGACGGATGTTTGGTTGGAATATTGGGGAGTGATGGTCCTTGTTGTGTTGTATGGAGCTGGAAAAATGAGAAATAGTCTCTTGCCCCAAAAAGAAAAAAATCAGTAAAAAAAAAGGAAAGAAAAAAGAACTCCTAACCAAAAGTTGGAGTTGGAAAAAAGAAAAAAAAGTTTGAAAAGGTGGGTGCAAGAGACTTGTAAAAAAAGTGTGTTGTAAGCTCCGGGGTTATTAGAAGAGGACCACACTCAATGTGCTTGAAAGCCTAGTTTTCCCTTAGGGACCAACCACCATCATGTTTTACCTAGCCAATGTTTCAACCATTTTGGAAGTCTCTTTGAATATTTGCATGCTTAATCTTTGTTGCTATTGAGTGAATGACATTCAGGACCTATGAACTTGCTTGTGTTCTCAGTGCACTAAATGAACATCCCATCCTAGGATTTGTAGATCTAAATGCTTCTCATGAACGGACTCTACACTCTTCTCTTTTCAAAAGATGCATGAAGTAGGTTGTTGGGTCTTTCTCTTGGAACTAGCTGTGATTACTTTGTCCCCCTGTTTTTGTGAAGTATTCCTTGTTGAGAGCACTTGTTTGGGAGCATTTCTTGCGCTTGAGGGCAAGCGAGTGTTATTTACGCTCGAGGGCGAGCTGCCGTTGAGTATAGTGGTGTGATGACCCTATTTTAGTAGTGTTTTTAGGGTCATTTCTTTGTTTGTTTTGAGTCTTTTTGTTGAGTCTCATGTAGTGTTTCATGCATTCTCATGCATTTTTATTTTTTTCTTTAGTCTTTATTTTGTTTTGGTAATTTAGTAGTTTTATAGGTAGTTTTCTTGTATTTTAAGTAAAGTTTAGGACTTGCATGGTTTTGTTGTGTTTTATGAAGGACCTCTTGTGCTAATGAGCTCTTGGAGCTTCTAGAATCTTCCTTGACTTGTTGGTTAGGTTTGGAGAGCAGAAACTGAAGGAGAAAGAAGGCCAAGAAGCATGGAATTGATGAAGAACTTAAAGAGGATTGAAAAGAGGAGTTTCAGAAGCCAAAAAGTCCTTTTCAGGCGAGCTTAAGCGCCTAGGCGCTGGGAATGGGCGCCTAGGCGCCAATAGGGTCCAGAGGCATGTTTTTCAACATGTTTAGCTTTGGTGCACCTTTGCTATAGGCTAGATTATAATCAAATGGAAATTTGTTATGATTTAGGGACATGAATTGGAATAGATCCTTCTATACTTGCTTCTAGGCATAGAGTGAGGGTAGGGTTTTGTTGGCCTGAACATACATGCTTATTTACCTCTTATGAATGTTTAAGTACACAAGGAATTGGGCTTATCTTTCAGTTTGAGAGAATTACTTTTGTGAGGAATCAACTAGTAAGTACATAGGCTATAGCAACAAGAGATAAATCAAGGTTTCACATGCATAGGATAGGTGAACTAAAGTGGATTAGATGATCAACAACCCAAGGCAATTTCTCATCAATTGTTATTTACATCATTTTCAGCATTGCTCTTTTGCAAAACCTTTGTCACAATCAACCAAAACCAATTTCTGAATTTTACTGTTTTAAGAACTTGCAAACTTTAGGCTTAAATCAACAATTCTCACTCACAATCCCTGTGGTTCGATATTTTAAAACCCGGAGGTATTCGTACACTTGCGAATTGACCAACAAGTTTTTGGCGCCGTTGCCGGGGATTGTTTGTTGTAAGGCCCAAGTTTTTAAGCTTATGCTAAGTGAATAAACTTCCTATTCATGATTAGGGTTGATGTAATGTGAAGGGAAACCTGAACGAAAGTTTATTAAATGAAATATATTTATGAAGGAGAAAGTTCAGGAAAAGTCAAAGGATTGTATCGAAGTCGATTTAAGTTATAGCACGACTAATATTCGCATTTAAAACCTAGGACAAGAACCTTAGGAAACAAAACTATGTTCCAGCTTTGGAACACTATAGGAATATAATTTCCAACAAACTTCCAGCTTTGGAACACTGTAGGAATTTAGTCCAAAAATCTTTAGAGAAATATTAGAACTTCTCTTTTTCCATATATCACAATCATTTCGAGGCGAAACTCTAGGATCTACGAACGTCCGATTCCAATCATCGGAAGTTTGCCGAAACCGAATCCCTGGTTTTTCAAAACCCTAGAATCAACCGTCAATGAAGACTTTTTCTATTCAGAGCTTCAAATGAAGATTCTACACGCGTACACCCATTTCTCTTGATGATTTCAATCTTTCTTCAGAAGGAAGTTTTCCATTCCGACATTCGATGCAAAAAGTAACTTATTGGGTAAAATAGTTTTACACCGACTTTGCATTAGTCACCTAAAATATAAGGAGACCTCATTTTAGTTTTAGAATTCTTTCGCCAAAACCTATCTTAGAATTCATGGAGAATGAAGCCGGAAAAATCAGATTCGCGAAACTTTCATTTTACCGCGTTTTGCCAACCTCTATATATAGCCAAGAAATGAGAAAATATCACAAATTTCCACCATTTCTCTCCAAAACCTGCGAATTTGCTAAGAGGAAGAAGGAAGAAGAGCTTTTGTTCATTTCTTGCTTGATCGTCGATCAATCAGTTGCTACTTCAAGGCTTCGAGGTATAGTCGCTAATCCTTACCTCCGATCGCTTTTTCTATAGCTTTTCTGTAGAGTTTTCTGAGTGGATAGTTTATGGGTTTTTGCAAAACTATCCTGAATCTTTCATTTCTGATTCTAAACCTCTTCCTTATGCGCCCAAGATCACTTCTGCCGGGTTAGATTTTCCGTTATGTCGCCGGAATTCCGCCGGAATCAATTTGAACCTAAAATACCCATTTTTGGAGTTTTTGGTGTAAAGCTTCAACCTTTAGGCTGAAAACTATCGCCTTAGCTTAGTGCTAGTAGGATTAGTTGTCATAAACGTCGTTGGTGACGTCCCTGCAAAATTTTATTTTTGGGATTTCAGTTTTGAAAAATCCTAAGTTAAAAATCATGACCAAAATACCCCTGCGACAGTTTTTGATCCGATAATTTTTCCGAGTTCAGAATACCCATAGTTACGGCTAATGAAAGCATAGGAACCAAGTTTGATCGAAGAAAAATCGAGCCCCACAATTGTGAAAAGTGGCCGAGCCCTATAGGGGAGGAGGGGGAAAATTCCTTTTCCGAAAACTTGTCCTTTCGCGCTAGATTATCGTACCTCGGAGTATGAACTACTTCGTGTAACCTTAGTGAGCATTGATAGCTTAGTTTCCGATAGATTTTGATAGAATTCTGTGGTTTTACTTTAAAGGTTCTTTTGAAGAATTTCCTGAAGATCAAGGAGCTCATTGTGAAGGAACGTTTGAGGAGAACACTGGAATAACTAGAGGTAAGGGCAACTTACCTTACTAGCTAATGCTTTAGGGGTCGACGAATTCGACTTGATTTATTGTTTATGCACTTGTTTGTGATTGACTGGGAAAAGTTTTCTGAGGCTTCGGCTGACAATGTAGATGATTCATCTACTGAATGTTTTTGGAGATTGACTTACATGCTATGTGCTATGTGGGTAATCTAGGATGTGTGGTGCATGCCTTATATGCTAAGTGCTATGTGGTTATTGCTTATTATGTTGATATATGACATGTTGATTGATGGTGCTGAGTTATTTATGCTTTAGCAATGAAATCTGAGTTTCTGAATAGTGTGAATAGCGGGCAGGTCATGCCGATTTTATTTTGAGAGTTTTGAGAAAGTTCGATAGGACGAATGAGATTCGGGCCTTGTTATGGTGTTTATGGATCGAGACATTCTCTGGAGTCATTTGGGATTTGGAGATCCCGGGAACTTATAAGATTCGCGATAAGATTAAAAGGATCTCATTTTGTAAAGAAAACTCATAAGACATTAAACAACCTCTAAAATCTTCAAATAATGATAATAAACTCGAAAGGAAGCTTAGGATGATGATCTTAGTTTTGGAAAACGAGAAGTGTCGTCGGATCCAAGTGTTGAGAAAGTTGAGAAGTTTTGAGTATGTTGATACTCTTGTGCTGTGGGAGCAGTTATGTCGTTGGGCTATCCGAGGGATAAGCCGGGAGACTGATAGTTTTCGAGTATGTCGATACTCTTTGCTCGCTGAGCAGTTTTGACCATCGGATGGAGATGAGTCGGATGATTCGAGGAATCATCTTGAGTTAAGCTTATGCCTTCGGGTACAGTTTATGCCTTCGGGTACAGTTTATGCCTTCGGGTACAGTTTATGCCTTCGGGTACCGTTTATGCCTTCGGGTACAGTTTATGCCTTCGGGTACAGTTTATGCCTTCGGGTACAGTTTATGCCTTCGGGTACAGTTTATACCTTCGGGTACTTCGGACATCGACGAGGGATATGATCGACCGTGAGGTTAGGATCGACCTGTTGATTGTCGGGCATAGCGGAGGGAAAAGTCGACCCGCAGGGTTAGGACTGATCCGGCTATGTCAAGGTTGTAAGTGACACTCGAGAGTTATGGTCGACACAATGCCAGTGTTAGGACCGACTCAAACGTGCCCAGCCTACTCTTTCCGGAATCGTCGAGATTGACGTTGCATTGACATATCATGCACTCTAATTGTATCGTTATGTGTTTTGATGAGTTGATGTTGATAAACATCGTTATGTGTTTTGATGAGTAGATGTTGATAGATATCGTTATGTGCTTTGATGATGGAATTGTACTAGAGATTTGATAACATGCTATGTTTAAACCTTAGGGTAGACAATGCAGAACTTATATGTATGTAGACAACATATATATATATATACCCCTTATACTTTATCTGGTGTCTTGTATTCTCTATCCTATATTCCGTAAGTTGACCCTTGCACGTGCTACCTGTGTTTGGGGGGCTATGTATGCCCTTTTTGTCAGATGTCGTTGGTGGATTCTTCCGTGATTCCTCGTCGTTCGGGGAAGACCCGGAGCGAAATGACTATTATTGAGCCTTCGACGTGGACCCGGACTTCATGCATGACCAGATGGGAGTCGATGATGGAAGTATGGGGGATGGGTGATTAGAGTCTATTAAGGTTGGGTGTTAGTGTCCTAGCTCTGACTTATTCTTATTTTTGAGGGCTTGTGTTGCTGACACTTGACCTAACATTTTGGGATTGTACATTTTGCCTACGGGCGTTACACTTTTCTACTTTCCGTCATTGGAGGTTACTCGTGACGAGGTCGCTACTTACAGCGGGGGTTGTTATATATATTGTATATTAGATCTGTTACCTTTCGCATTTGGGTTTTATCTATTTCAGTCTTGTCTTAGTTATTATCAAAAAAAAAATATTTACGTTTTTCCGCATTAAGTTTATTTTGGTTACTAAAGTGACGCCACCGAAATCGGGGTGTTACATTTGTGGTTTTCGATTTAAGTTAAAGAGTTTGTTTGTTCGTTGGGATTGCCACCTTCGGGGAATTTTTCCCACCGAGCGAACGTGACATGTTAGTTGAGCTGCTATTTGGATAGCACCGGTTCGCGCTGGACTTTCCTGGAGCAATCCCCAGACATCAAGGTCGTGTTGGGATTGCCACCTTCGGGAAATTTTTCCCACCGGACAACCTCATCTTTTGAATTAGGAGCATTGCTGGTGTATATCCTTTTGCATTTCATATGTAAAAGATTTTTTGTACATGGAGGGATGCCTCATTAAAAAACTCCTGAGATGGAGAAAAAGAGTGCATCTTTATTTTTGTCCTATTCCTCCCAATCTTGTTCCTTAGTTGTATCCTCGCCCCGGTTGCCAGGCTCCCAAATCAAAGTATTATGCCCAGCACCTTGCCTTTAGTGCCTGACGTATTCGCCACCCACTCCCTGTCGTCGCGGAATTGCCTTTCTTGCCAGCTTAACTCTAATTCACTTTCTCGTTCATTCCACTTGGCTCTTTTATTCCCGAGAGTCACTGTTCTGTCCGATTTCCCTTGCTTTGCCTTAGCCTTTCCCTTGTTCTTGTTGCGGTACGTTGGACCTCTCTTCCTCGCCTTTTGCTTTTCCTGGGTCCACCCAAACACTTCCTTTCCCTTTTGCGCATAACCTTGGCGCTGAAAAACCTCTGAGTCCATTTCCTGGGTTATCGCCGCTTTCCTTCCTGCTCGTTCGGTTCCTTGCTCGAAAGAGCTCGTGTCCTGAACTGCGGAAGCTCCCATAGTGTCGCATCTTTCGGACTCTAGCTGAAGAGGTCGAAATTATCCTCTACCAACTTCTCCAATCGCCGCTCCTGACCTGGCGTGAGCCTAGGCTCGATTGCCAGCACCCCCTACTAAACTTATACCTTTCCAAGTCATCAATAATCCCTACCCAGCGTTCCTCTACTCGGATATCTGTGAATTGCTCATTTCGCTCTGCCTTACCTTCTTGCTTAACCCGGCTCTGACTGTCCCGTTGCCCCTTTACCTTCCTGTCGAGAATCTGTTCTGTCTCTTGCTTCCGCTTGCTCAACCTGTCTTGTTTTCCTTCTAGAATCTCAACCTCGTGGCACCGGTGTCCCTCGCCAGCTCTTTTTTTGCCGTACATGCTGAGGCAGTTGTTGTAACATTCTCTGGCTCGCCTTTGGTCGACTGCAATCTTTCCCACTCGTCCGCACATCAGCGGATACTTGACCGCCAGATGGGCCGTGGAGATTACCGCACAAAGACGGTTAAGTGTATTTCTTCCTAACATGACATTGTATAAGGCTACGACCTGTATCACGAGGTATCTCACACGAAGGAGCTTGGCATTCTCATCGACCCCAAAGATTGTGTCCAAATCTATATATCCCCGCACTCAAACTTGCTCGCCTGAAAACCCCACCAGAGTTCCTGTATAAGGCATTAAATCTTTATCTGTTAATCCCAACTGATCGAATGCATCTCCATAGATGATATCAGCAGAGCTGCCTTGGTCCAGAAGGACTCGGCGGACATTGAAACTGTTGATCATGATCATGACGACTATAGGGTCATCCTTGTGCGTTTTAACCCCCTCAAAGTCTGTCGTTGAAATTACTATGTCGGGATGTTGGAACCGAAAAGGAGTTTCGTATTGTTGCACCGACGTCACCGCCCTAGCGTGTCTTCTCCTTGCTGAAGCTGTTACGCCACCCCCGCCGAAATCACCTGCAATTGTATTTATCGTGCCAACCGGTGGCTCAAGATCCTTATTAAAGGTTTCCTCTGCTCCTTTCTTCCGTGCGGCCAGCGTCTCCTTTTTGTCAGTATTCGGCGTGTGGCGACGATCTTCCCACCGATGATCATCTTGCTTGCGAGATCCCCTATACTTGTTCCCCTACTGTCGCTCTCCGTTCCAACGATCACCGCGTTCATTCAGCTGCGACCGCCCCGATCGGATGAGTCTCTCGATCTCATTCTTCAAAGTAAAGCAATCCTCCATGTCATGTCCTGCTGAGCGGTGATATTTACACCACTTGGTCTTGTCTGTCGTTGTCCACGGCGTGTCAGCTCCTCTTTCGCCCCCTTCAACTGCATGCGCCTCCTTGACTTCACGCAACAGCTCTGTCAGGTGGGCGTTCAAACTTTTCCCTGCCTCCTCCCGGCGACGTGGATCAGCCTGATGCCAGGGTCAGTGCCGCTCAAAATTTTCCTTTTTGGGATACAAAGATTCCTTCGGTGCCCTTTCCCCTGTTCGAACCTTTCTGTCCCGCCTTCTGCTTCCCTCTACTTTCTCCTTGCTCGGCTTATCTTCTGGCGACACATCCCTTTGCTCGTCATCCTTCTCTACCTTCGCGCGTCTCCGCTTAAAAGCGTCATCCTCCTCGTCAAGTATGTACGTGTTCGCCCGGGCTCTCACCTCCGCCATTGACTTGGCTGGCTTCTGGCTCAATTTACTATTTAGCTTCCCTGGCTGCAATCCGTTTTTAAAGGCGCGGGCACAGGCATTTGGCTCGGATTCCTCTATCTTTACTGATGCAGCACTGAACCGCTTCACGTACTGTTTCAAAGTCTCGCCCTCAGATTGATGCACGTTGTACAAATATTCGATCGTCACTTGCCTGGTTTTGCTCGCCGAGAGCTGGACAAGGAATTTGGATGAAAAGTCACGAAAGTTCGTGATGGATCATCGTGGTAGAGTCGTGAACCACGCCATTCCTGTGCCTTTGAACGTGGCCGGAAACATCCTGCACTTGACCGCATCAGAAGAGGCACTGATAACCATCTTTGTGTTGAAATACAACAGGTGCTCCTTGGGATCAGCCTTTCCACTATAGGTTTCCAGCACTATATTCTTCATATTGTCTAGAATGACAACTTCCCTTACCGCCGCTGAAAACGGTTCGAACTCAGCCACAGCCTCTGCTTCGTGCTCTCCCTCATCTTGCTGCTCAAAACGATAATACTCTAGCTGCTCTTGAAGATAATCGTTTCGTTGTCGTATATCGTCAATACTACTAATCAGACGTCTCCAATCTTGGCTGGAGATCGGCGCCTGAGGTGCCTGAGTCTCTCCTCCTGACGCAATGGGTGACCTCTGCCGCTCTAGCGAGGACGGCGGTGAGGGCAACAGAGGCGTCGGAGAAGGAGGAGGTGGAGGCGGAGCAGGAGGAGTCACCCAATCCGTCTCCTCACGTTGCACCTGCGCACGTCGCGGCCTGCCTCTGACGCGGCGCGTCGGCGAAACATGCCGGTGTCCAGGATCTTCATCACGTCGTCTGCGACATGTTTCCATCGGAATTGGAGAATTTCTTTGGAAAAACTCGGAAAACAGAAGAAACTGTACGGAAAATCAAGGAATCCACTTCTGGATCACAATCGAGAATTCAACCACAAGCCTCTGAATCGCACCAATTTTCACAGAAACTTGAACTTCTCGAACTCAAATTGCGAATCGCGCGGGAACTAAATCAGGATCCATTGAGAAAAACTGGAGAGAAATCATACAGAGAAACGAGCTTCACTCAACCGAATCACGATCCACGTAGTCCGGGAATCGAAATCTACCGTTCCCCATAGACGGTGCCAAATGTACCGTGCTAGAACATAGAGATGGAAGGTAGTACCCAAAGTGTGAGGAAAGTGATGTGAATGCTTAGAGAGAGAAACTCTAACCGCTTAGAGAGAGAAAATATAACTGAATTTCAATGCTATTATTTCTCAAATGAGCTAAGAGTCATTTACAATTGGTATTCCTCTCCTATTTATAGAGGTGGAGTTGGGCTTTGGCGCCCTTAATCTGTCCAAATGGGCCAGTTGGGCCTCGGGAAGGGAGGCCCAAGGTCATGGCGCGTCCCCGGCCCAAGGTCAGGTCTCCTGGGCGAGGGCCCTGGAGTCTCGCCCAGTCCAGACAAAGTATTAGAGAATTGAAAAAAAAATATAAAAACTGGCACATTGTTCCTCCTCCCGTCACTGTTCCTTTTCTCTCCAAATCGGAGAGATCCAAAATAGGCATGGAGCCCACCGATAAAACTCTCTCTTCTCTCAACTCTTCAACAACCAAACACACATAGGTAGCGTTTGGTAGACAGGTGGGAAGGGAACGGAACATGACACATGGGTTCCATTCTGTGTTTGTCATGTTTTTAAGATGGAACGGAACGGGACAAAAGGCTCCAGGAACGGGACACTTTGATTCCCTGGAAAAGTGTGGAACGGAAGGGAACTGAACGAAAGACTCTCTTAAAACTTTTGCAAGTTCAAAAATACCCCTAATTTAAATTTGAAATTTTATGTATCTAAAAAATTTAAAATCACTTCTAAAATTGAAAGCACTTATTATATTTGTAGACAAAGTTAAATGAAAATCTACTTTTTCAAAAAAATCACTTAAAATAAAATCAATTATTTTTTCAAAAGTAAAATCACTTTTTGTAAGCAATGATAAACGAGCCAATTAGAGTGGCATTTTGATTAAACTTATTTTGGAAAAATCACTTGCAATCAAAAAATGACTTTTAAAATCAAAAAATCACTTTTTTAATAAAAAATCATTTTTTTAATCAAAATCTCACTTTTTGTGTTTGTTTCAGGTGAAGCTGAAAACAAGTTATTTGAAACAGTTACTTTAGCTTATCATGAAAATCTATGATGATAAATGAGAGGAGATAAAAAAAGTGATTTTAATTAGAGTAGTCAAACACGAATCAACTTAATTAAAATATAATCAATTAGTTTTCAAAAGTAAAATCAGTTTTTGTAAGCAATGATATACGAGCCAATTAGAGTGCGTTTGATTCAACTTATTTGGAAAAAATCACATTTAAAATCAAAAAATCACTTTTTGTGTTTGTTTCAGTTGAAGCTGAAAACAAATTATTTGAAACAGTTACTTTAGATTATAATGAAAATCTATGATGATAGATGAGAGGAGATAAAAAAAAAAGTGATTTTAATTAGAGTAGTCAAACACGAATCAACTTATGCTTTTCTCAAAATCCCTTAAAATAAATTAAAAATAAATATTTTTTAATCTAAACAAACGCACTTAAATAACTTAAATAGATAATTAGGTTTCTGCTTTTTTCAATAGCATACTGAAACAACTTAAACAATATATAAGTGATTATTTTAAACAAATAAATGATTAGTTCATTAAGCAATAACAAACAGTTTCTATGCAAAATGTTCAATTGAGTTCAATTTGTTTTCCTCAATCAAATATTAAACATGCAGGGTTATTTATGTAATTAAAATCATGATTCTGTTCTATTGAGTTGGAGTTACCAAACACAACACACAGATCATTATTGTCCTGTTCCATCCCGTTCTGCCCCGTTCCGTTCTGTTCTGTCCTGTTCCGTTCCGTCACAAAACGCTACCGTAGAATCTCATTCCTCCCCCTAACTCTCTCTATCCCTTCTCTCTCTACTCGAACCTCCCTCTACCAAACATAGTGCTAGTGATTGAATCAAAATTTCAATATTTTGCTGCAAATTCCTGTAAAATTTGAGGGTTATCAATATACAAATTCCATTAAAAGTTCGAAAAGCAAATTCTTGTCCCTGATTGATAGCTCAAGTTGTAAGAGTGGCAGAGAGAAAAAAAATTAATTTTTGATTGAAAAAATATTTTTTTAAACAAAAAAATGTCTGAAAGCACATAGTGGTGGTTCTAAACCGCCACTAAATGCCTCGAAAATGCCAAAAAAAAAAAACAAAGTTGCGGTTTAAAACCGCCACAAAGTATTAGAGAATTGAAAAAAATAAAATAAAAACGGGCACATGGTTCCTCCTCCCGTCACTGTTCCTTTTCTTTCCAAATCGGAGAGACCCAAAATAGGCATGGGGCCCACTGATACAACTCTCTCTTCTCTCAACTCTCTCACAACCAAACTCACATAGGATCTCATTCCTCCCCCTAACTCTCTTTCCCATCTCTCTCTACCCAAACCTCCCTCTACCAAACATAGTGTTAGTGATTAAATCAAAATTTCAATATTTTGCTGCAAATTCCTGTAAAATTTGAGGGTTATCCAATATACAAATTCCATTAAAAGTTCTAAAAGAAAATTCTTGTCCCTGATTGATAGCTCAAGTTGTAAGAGTGGAAGAGAGAAAAAAAAAATTTTGATTGAAAAAATATTTTTATAAACAAAAAAAAGTCTGAAAGCACATAGTGGTGGTTCAAAACCGCCACTCAATGCCTCAAAAATGCAAAAAAAAAAAAAAAACAAAGACAAAGTATTAGAGAATTGAAAAAAAATAATATAAAAATTGGCACATGGTTCCTCCTCCCGTCACTGTTCCTTTTCTCTCCAAATCGGAGAGACCCAAAATAGGCATGGGGCCCACCGATAAAACTCTCTCTTCTCTCAACTCTCCAACAACCAAACACATATAGAATCTCATTCCTCCCCCTAACTCTCTCTTTCCTTTCTCTCTCTACCCCAACCTCCCTCTACCAAACATAGTGTTAGTGATTGAATCAAAATTTCAATATTTTGCTGCAAATTCCTGTAAAATTTGAGGGTTATCCAATATATCCATTAAAAGTTCGAAAAGCAAATTCTTGTCTCTGATTGATAGCTCAAGTTGTAAGAGTGGAAGAGAGAAAAAAAATTAATTTTTGATTGAAAAAACATATTTATAAACAAATAAATGTCTGAAAGCACATAGTGGTGGTTCTAAACCGCCACTAAATGCCTCGAAAATGCCAAAAAAAAAAAAACAAAGTTGCGGTTTAAAACCGCCACAAAGTATTAGAGAATTGAAAAAAAAATATAAAAACTGGCACAGGGTTCCTCCTCCCGTCGCTGTTCCTTTTCTTTCCAAATCGGAGAGACCCAAAATAGGCATGGGCCCACCGATACAACTCTCTCTTCTCTCAACTCTCCAACAACCAAACCCACATAGAATCTCATTCCTCCCCTTAAATCTCTTTCCCATCTCTCTCTACCCAAACCTCCCTCTACCAAACATAGTGTTAGTGATTGAATCAAAATTTCAATATTTTGTTGCAAATTTCTGTAAAATTTGAGGGTTATCCAATATACAAATTCCATTAAAAGTTCTAAAAGAAAATTCTTGTCCCCGATTGATAGCTCAAGTTGTAAGAGTGGAAGAGAGAAAAAAATTAATTTTTGATGCAAAAAATATTTGGCTTAATTGCAATTTTGGTCCCTGACGTTTACAAAAGCCACAATTTTGGTCGCTCACCTAATTTAATTACATAAATCGTCCCTCACGTAACACTCCGTGAGCAACGTTAGTCATTCTGTCAATTTGCTAACGGAAGGAGGCTGAGGTGGATTAATAATCTGACGTGGACAACATTGGGGAGTGAGAGAGAGTCACATGGGGACCCTTGTACAATCCACAACCATAAAACACCCTTCCATGACTGTATGGTGTCCCTAATGCTACAATGAGAGCTTCAACTCCGCAATCACAAAGAATGTTCAGTGGCTTGGACTTGTGGAATCGCCTTCCAGATCCAGAACAGGCAGATGAACCTTCGCTAAATCCCCCCATAACCGTCGAACCCAAGGACCTGCAGCAGTTGAAGAAGCTTCTTCATCTTTCACGCGAGTTGCAGTAGTTGGAGAAGGATCGTTACCCTTACACGCGAGCTGCCTCTGTTTTATAGGAGAAAAAGGAAAGAAGGTGACCGTTGGAGGTCACGTGCTCCCCATGTGACTCTCTCTCACTCCCCAGTGTCGTCCACGTCAGATTATTAATCCACCTCAGCCTCCTTCCGTTAGCAAATTGACAAAATGACTATTGTTGCTCACAGAGTGTTAGGTGAGGGACGATTTATGTAATTAAATTAGGTGAGGGACCAAAATCGTGGCTTTTGTAAACGTCAGGGACCAAAGTTGCAATTAAGCCAAAATATTTTTATAAAAAAAAAGTTTGAAAGCACATAGTGGTGGTTCTAAACCGCCACTAAATGCCTCGAAAATGAAAAAAAAACAAAGTTGCGGTTTTAAACCGCCACTAAGTATTAGAGAATTGAAAAAAAAATATAAAATTTGGCACATTGTTCCTCATAGTGCTCATTCCAACTTGCATACAAATTCGGTTTTGGAAGATACTGTATATCCTGGTGGGATTTCCATGTAAATTTCTTCTTCGAGATCACCATGGAGGAAGCCGTTCTTAACATCAAGTTGGTGTAGTGGCCAATCTAAATTGGCTGCCAGAGACAATAATACTCGTACAATATTCAATTTGGCCACTGGTGAGAAAGTCTCCGAGTAATCTACACCATATTTTTGCGTGAAACCTTTTGCCATGAGCCTTGCATTCTACCGATCGATCAACCCATCAACTGTGTACTTTATGGTAAAAATCCATTTACACCCTACTAGTTTTCTTCCTTTAGGTAGTGGCACCAACTTCCAAGTGTTGTTTTTCTGTAGTGCTTCCAACTCTTCTTGTATTGCTTGTGCCCATTTTGGGTTGGATAGAGCTTCCTCAACACTACTCGGAATATGATAGGATGATAAAGTCCTTGTGAAGTTCCTGATGCCTTCCGGTAATCTTTGAGTTGACACATAATTTGCAATTGGGTACTTAGACCTCATTTCTTCTTTATGAGGAGAATATATACTTGGAGGCTTTCCACGGTTTTGTCTTAAAGGCAAACCATATCCTACAATAGTTTCTGAAGTGTTAGTGTCAACATGAGTGCTAGGGAGACTTACCTCGGGAATATTCTCAGTGGGAGATAATTCTGCAGGTACTGAGGTGAGAGGGGGTGTAGCTGACACAGATTCTTCATGTGTAGATTGCTGATCATCAAGTTCATTCTCCCGATTCTTGGATTCTTCACGTGTAAGTTGTTCATTATTATCATCAAGTTCAGTTTGTTCAGTTTCCCCGTTGGAGCTTCCTTCTAGGGTGCCTCCTAGTATAAGGCTATCTTCTTGAGATCCTTTTAATGCAACTCTTCCAGCTTCCGCAGCCAACAACCAATTTATCACTTCATTCATATTCTCCCCCTGAAGAGATGAATTGTGTACAGGATTGTGAAAGAAAGGCTCAGATTCAAGGAACGTCACGTCCATGGTGATATATGTTCGATTAGTAGTAGGATCAAAGCACATATACCCCTTTTTATGCAATACATAGCCTAGAAATGCACACCGAACTACACATGGATTAAGCTTTGTTTGCTGGTTCTTGTGCAGATGGACAAAAGCAACACAACCAAAGATTCGAGGAGGAAGCATAAGCACCGTTGGGAGAGAAACATGAGTAGATAAGACCTGCAGCGGAGTCTTGAAATCCAAGACTTTGGATGGCATCCTGTTGAGTAGATAAACAGCAGTAGCTACTGCATCACTCCAAAATCGACTGGGCACATGTGTTCCAAGAAGTAATACTCGTGCAGTTTCCAATATATGACGGTTTTTTCTCTCGGCGACACCATTTTGCTGTGGAGTATGTGAGCATGACATTTCATGAATTAGACCATGGTCACGGAAAAATGCTTGAAACTGACGATTAATAAACTCCCCACCATTATCATATCGTAGAACCTGAATTTTTTTTGAAAATTGGGTTTGAACCATGGTGTGAAATGTTTGAAAGATAGAGAACACTTATTCCTTAATTTTCATGTGGTACAACCACGTCATTCGAGTGCAATCGTCAACAAAGATTACAAACCAGCGGTAACCAGAGGAAGTAGTAATAGGAGAAGGCCCCCAAACATCAGAATGTATTAAGGAAAAAGGAACACTTCTTTTATTCAAACTTGCGGGATAAGAAACTCTATGGCTTTTAGCCATAATACATGTGTCACATTTAAACTCTATGTTTTGTGAACATGAAAATAGATTTGGAAGTAGATGTCGCAAGTAGCCAAATGACGGGTGCCCTAATCTACGATGCCACATCCATATATGCCTTTCCTTGCTTGTGGTCTGGTGTTGAGCTAAATTTGTGTTTCCTGGACTGAAGTCATCTAGGTAGTACAACCCCCCTCTCTTAGTACCACGCCCAATGATCTCCTGGCTGAGAATATCCTGTATAAGACAAAATGAAGGATACATCAATATCACAGAATTAAGTTCTTCAATAACTTGACTCACTGACAACAATTTATTTGATAAAGATGGTACTAAGAGAGTATGAGATAAGGATATAGAAGGAGATATGGAAACTGTTCCAGCCCCCGTGACTGGGTAACTAACTCCATTAGCATTTGTGATATGTGTTCTCCGTGGTAAAGTTAGTTGGGAGAAGTCACTAGAGTCAAAGGTCATGTGATATGTAACCTCGGAGTCAATGATCCAATTACTGTCATTGAGAGTTCTACTAGTACAGAGAACCTGTCCATAATTACCTTTACCAGTGTTTGTGGATGGATCTGTCAAAGGAATGAGGGATAATTGAGGCTCAGCAGTGGTGACTACAGCAGCTCGCCCTACCCCTCCTGAGGCACCTACCAGAGCACTTCGAGGAACAATACCTTTCTTCTTCCGAGCTTGTAACTCATGCCACCAATCTGGATACCCATGGAGTTGGAAGCAATTATCCCGAGTGTGCTTTGTGTTCCCACAATTAGTACACTTTCCGCCACCAGGTTGATTCTTAGGGTTGCTTCCTGATCCTTCTTCATCAAGTGTGGTTGTTTACCTCCTCTGGTGTTTATAACAACACCACCAGAGGTATTTTCTGGCCCAGATGCCATCACTGATTGGCGTGTGTCTTCCCTCCGTACATAAGCATAGGCTTGCTCAACAGTGGGAAAAGGCTTCAGTTGAAAGACATCACTTCTGATGTGATCAAGTCTGTCATCTAATCCATCCAGGACAACATAATCTTTTTCCTCTTGTAGGAGAGAGTTGTATTTGTTTATATCAGATGCGCACTTCATCGGGTTAGGGCGGCGGAAGTCGATTTCACACCACAAACCTTGCAAGTCATTGTAGTACTTTTAAAGGGATCCACCACCTTGTCGCATTCGACGCACACGTCGTCGAAGGTTGTATACTTGTAATGAGTCAGAACCATCAAAGTATGTTGTGGCAATAGAATCCCAAACCTGTTTAGCTGTCGAGAATCGGATGAAGTTTCCGACCAAGGATGGGTCAGTTCCGAGTGGCTGTGGAAGATCTCCATTGATGTACCCTAGCTTGTCCTTGCCAGCAATGTACATCTCAACAACCTGAGACCACAAGGCATAATTCAAACCATCTAACTTCATGTTTATTGGCATCGTCGTGGAATCAGAGGTGGTAGTTGACGTATGAGCCACTGTCTTGCTTGTTAAGCTTTCTAATATGGATTCAGCAGAGGTGGGGGTTTTGTCCACCGGCGTCGAAGGCGAACGCGGGTCTTTCATGGTTGCATGGAGCCTTCGTTCCTCTCTAGGGTTCACAGGAACCAAAGATCTTGCTCTGATTCCATATCAGATTGTAATTTCTTTTCTGCTTCATTCATAGACATTACTAACGTTTTCATTAAGTCTTAGATTCAGGGGGAGCTAAGCTCAGAATCAAGCAGTGACTTGAATTCAGAATAAGCCAAAATAAACCATTCACATCAGGATAAGTCTTATTCTATTTCTCTAAACTCTGAGTGAATACAGTTTATTATTTAAGAATTGTTCATCAAAATACTTAGTTTTGTCATCATCAAAAAGGGGGGAGATTGTAAGATCAAGTTTTGATCTAGTAGTACAACTCTATGTTTTGATGATTACAAGTTAACCTTTTAGTATGAACAATTATGGTACTCTAACGTGTTTTCTGAGTGTGCTCTTAACAGGCTCTGACCTTGACACAAACTCACACAAATCAGAAGCACTGTGCTTAAAGAGTGATCCTAGCAACGCTTTCGCAATCTCTATGTTTAGTCTGAACAGTAGAAAAGCTTCAGAAGATCTGAAGTAAATCAAGCTCTGATAAGGACTCAGCTCACTTGAAGTTCTGATGATCCAGACGTTTTGACAACCCAGACACTCTGAAGGTTCAGATGTTCAGATGGTGTAGAAGACTCTGAAGATCCAGAAGCTGAAAAGTGGAGACTCTGAAGTCCAAAAGCAGAATGGCTCTGAAGACCAAGTACTTCGCTCTGAGTTCAGAATCAGAAGATACAACGGTCAGAGGATCCATGCTTCCCTCTGACTCTGATCAACAAGCTTCACAAGTTCCAACACGAAGCTTTCCTCTGATCAGAAGTCTACAAGGGTAAAGGTCAAGTCACTATCCAAAGTACAAAAGCAGTTGTACTATCCTGACGACCTAACCTAACTTTCTCAGCCACAGCAGAAGCTGGAAATTCCAAATCTGCCCCTCCAACGGTAGCATTTCCATGCAGCGTTCAAACCCTAATCCTTGGAGTATAAATAGAGGCTGAAGATTGAAAGATGCGGTTGGAAGAATCTCATACGCGCAAGCTATATTCAAACTTTCTAAGCATTCTTTCATCTTGAATTCATTGTGTTTACTACAAGCTTTTTAGAAGCAATCTCTTTGTAAACAATACTTTCTTAAACAGTTGTTTAGTTTACCTTTAGGAGATCAAGGTTGATCGGATCCTAGAGAAGACTAAGAGAGTGAATCTTAGTGTGAGCTAAGTCAGTGTATTGTTAGTCACTTGTAGGTTTCAAGTGCAGTTGTAACATTTACCTGATTAGTGGATTGCCTTCATCAGAAGAAGGAAGAAATCACCTTCACGGGTGGACTGGATTAGCTTGAGCTTTTATCTCAAGTGAACCAGGATAAAATACTTGCGTGCTCCTTCTTATATTCTTTTGCACCTAGTTCTTATCTTTAAGTTTGCCAAAACTTCAAAAAGGGAAACGTTTATCAAAAAATCTATTCAAACCCCCCCTTTCTAGTGTTTTTCGCACCTTCAATTGGCATCAGAGCTCCGGTTCTGATTTATACACTTAACAGTGTCCAGTGATCCAAAACCTAGTGTGAAAAACAACGATGGCCCAAGCCAATACTTCCGCTAACAACAACAACAACAACAACAACCAACTCAGAGCACCAGTCTTTGATGGTGAAAAGTTTGAGTACTGGAAAGATATAATAGAAAGTTATTTCCTTGGCACTAACCCAGATCTCTGGGATATGGTCATGGAAGGCTACACTGATCCAGTAGATGCTCCAGGAGTGAAAATCCCCCGTTCTGAAATGACTGACGCTCAGAAGAAGCGTTTCAAGGATCATCACAAGGCGAAGTATATGCTGTTCAGTTCAATATCATATATTGAATATGAAAAGATTTCTGACAAAGAAACAGCAAAATCCATCTATGACTCCTTGGTCATGACGCACGAAGGAAATGAAGAAGTTAAGGAGACCAAGGCTCTTGCTCTCATAAAACAATATGAGCAGTTTAAGATGGAATCTGGTGAAACCATTGAAGAGATGTACTCAAGGTTTCAAACTCTGATTGTTGGAATCAGAGTGCTGAACAAGAGCTATTCCACTGGTGATCATGTCAAAAAGATCATCAGAAGTTTGCCTAAGGAGTCGATGACTTTTGTAACTGCACTGAAACTCTCTAGGAATCTTAACTCCTTGAAGCTAGAAGAGCTTGTGAGTCATCTCAGAAGCCATGAGATTGAGCTCAAAGAGCACAAGCCTCAAAGGAAAGACAAATCTATTGCTCTTAAGTCAAAATCTGACAAAGCGAAAGCTTACCAGGCAGAAGAGGAAGATTCATCTGAAGAAGCTTCAGATGCTTCTGGTGATGAAGAGCTATCTCTTTTCACAAAGAGATTAAGCAAGCTCTGGAAGAACAGACACATCAAGGGCAAAGGACTGAAGAAAAGTAAGGGAAGATTTGAATCTTCATATGATCAAAAGAAGTCCTCTGGGAAAGAAGTCACCTGCTTTGAATGCAAGGAATCTGGGCACTACAAGAGTGACTGTCCCAAGCTAAAGAAGGACATGAGACCAAGAAAAATCTTCAAGAAGAAAGCCCTTGTGACATTTGATGCGACTGACTCTGATGAAGCTGAGTCAGAAGTAGATGAAGCTGTGGAAGCTCTGATGGCTACCACTAGCAGAGATGCTGAAGCACAGAATGATACGAGAGCTTCAGAAGATGACTCAGACTCTGAGAATGACGATGAGGTATTCTCTAATTTTTCTCCATCTGAGCTAAGAACTGCTTTAATTGAAATAATGGAGAAACATGATGTGCTGTTAAATAAATATAAAGAGCTTAAAAGAAAATATGCTGTTAAAACGAGTTCATGAGAAGTTCATGAGAAGTCAGTCTCTGGACTCATTGAAGAGAACTATTCTCTTAAAAATGATAACTCTGTTCTTCGTGCCAAAAATGCCATGCTAGAAGATCAACTTGCATCATCCGATATTAAACATGAAACTCTTTATGAGAAAGCGTTTTGAAGGTTCCTAGCCAAAGACATAGATAGAAGTATTATGGCTTCAATGATCTATGGCATAAGTAGAAATGGGAACAGTGGTCTTGGCTACTCTCAACCTATGAGAAGTGAGTCATCTGAGCCCAAACGCGAATCCTTGCATAAGCATTTTGTTCCCGCTGGCACCATCATTCCAGAAAAGGTTACACCCAAGGTGGCAAAACCAAAAGGGAAATTTAAACTTGACATGTCTAAATATTATAATCAAGTTCCCTTGCACTATCCTCCTGTTGCACCCAAAGTTCCAAGAACTTCTGGGAAAACTAACAAGAAAGGACCTAAGATATGGGTACCTTAGGTAAAAATTATTCCTGTTGCAGACATCTTATGCAGCTCAGTTAAGACACCTGTCATGGTACCTGGACAGTGGATGCTCACGACACATGACGGGCATAAGGTCTATATTCCAAGAACTGAGTCAGGAGGAGACGTTGGCTTTGGAGGAAACCAGAAGGGAAAAATCATTATAAAAGGTTCCATAGGAGATGGAAAAAATCCAGTCATCAATGACGTACTTCTGGTGGATGGATTAATACATAACTTGCTCTCCATAAGCCAAATAGATGACAAAGGTTATGATGTGATCTTCAATCAAACTGGCTGCAAAGCTGTCAATCAAGCAGATGGATCTGTTCTTTTTTTTGGGAAGATAAGAAACAACATTTACAAAATCAACTCCTCTGAATTACTATCTCAAAAGGTGAAATGTCTCATGTCAGTAAATGATGAGCAATGGGTTTGGCACAGACGCCTAGGGCATGCCAGCCTCAGAAAGATATCTCAACTAAGCAAGCTAAACCTCGTCAGAGGACTACCTCGTCTGAAGTTCTCATCAGAGGCTCTGTGTGAAGCTTGTCAGAAGGGAAAATTTACCAAGAAGCCTTTCAAAGCAAAGAATGTAGTATCTACAACAAGAACCCCTTGAGCTACTTCACATTGATCTCTTTGGACCAGTGAAAACTGAATCCATTGGAGGAAAGAAGTATGGGTTGGTCATTGTGGATGACTACAGCAGGTGGACATGGGTAAAATTTTTAAGGCACAAGGATGAAACACACACCATGTTCACAAACTTCATTACCCAAGTTCAGAAGGAGTTCCAAACTTCAGTGATTACTGTCAGAAGTGATCATGGTGGAGAATTTGAGAACAAAGCCTTTGAAGAATTGTTCAACTCTCAAGGGATTTCTTACAACTTCTCCTGTCCTCGCACTCCTCAACAAAATGGAGTGGTTGAAAGGAAAAACAGAACTCTTCAGGAGATGGCTTGCACCATGATGCAAGAATCAAGTATGGCCAAGCACTTCTGAGCAGAAGCAATCAACACTGCATGCTATATCCAGAACAGAATCTCCATCAGACCAATTCTGGAGAAGACTCCTTATGAGCTGTGCAGAGGAAGACAACCTGATATCTCTTACTTCCATCCCTTTGGGAGTACCTGCTACATGCTCAACACAAAGGAGCAATTGGGTAAATTTGATTCTAAAGCTTTAAAATGTTATTTTCTTGGTTATTCTGAAAGATCAAAAGGTTTTAGAATTTATAATATTGTCCATCAAACTGTTGAGGAATCTATTCAAATTAGATTTGATGACAAGCTTGGCTCAGAAAAGTCAAAGTTGTTTGAAAGATTTGCAGATCTCAGTATTGATCCATCAGAAGCCAATCAACCAAAGGTCTTCTCAGAGGATGTTGCTCTAGAAGTAGAAGCATCAGAAGATGCTCCAACAACTTCTGGTCAACTTCAGAAGAAGAAGAGAATAGCTGCCTCTCATCCAGAAGAACTGATTATTGGCAACAAAGATGCCCCTGTCAGAACTAGGTCCATGTTCAAACCTTCAGAAGAGACTCTTCTGAGTCTGAAGGGACTTGTATCTCTCATTGAGCCCAAATCAGTTGATGAAGCTCTTGAAGATAAAAACTGGATTCTGGCAATGCAAGAAGAGCTAGATCAGTTCACTAAAAATGATGTCTGGTCCTTAATGCCTAAGCCCAAAGGTTTCCATGTCATAGGAACCAAGTGGGTATTGAGAAACAAGCTGAATGAAAAGGGAGAAGTCACGAGAAACAAAGCAAGACTAGTGGCTCAAGGCTACAGTCAACAAGAAGGAATTGATTATACTGAGACCTTTTCTCCTGTGGCAAGGCTTGAAGCTATAAGGCTACTTATTTCATTCTCAGTAAATCACAACATAATTCTTCATCAGATGGATGTTAAGAGTGCCTTCCTAAATGGTTATATATCAGAGGAAGTCTACGTTCATCAACCCCCAGGTTTTGAAGATGAGAAGAACCCTGACCATGTTTTTAAATTGAAGAAATCCCTCTATGGTCTGAAGCAAGCTCCTAGAGCATGGTATGAGAGACTCAGCTCATTCCTTCTAGAGAACGAGTTTGTAAGGGGTAAAGTAGATACAACTCTCTTTTGCAAAACTTACAAAGATGATATTTTAATTGTGCAAATCTATGTTGATGATATTATATTTGGTTCCGCTAATCAATCTCTATGCAAAGAATTTTCTAAGATGATGCAGGCCGAATTTGAAATGAGTATGATGGGAGAACTCAAATATTTTCTGGGTATACAAGTAGATCAAACACTAGAAGGAACATACATCCATCAGAGCAAGTACACTAAAGAACTTCTGAAGAAGTTCAATATGACATAATCTACAATTGCTAAGACTCCAATGCATCTTACATGCATTCTGGAAAAAGAAGATGCAAGTGGTAAAGTTTGTCAGAAGCTCTGTCGTGGTATGATAGGATCACTTCTATAGTTAACTGCATCTAGGCCAGATATTCTGTTTAGTGTTCATTTATGTGCTCGTTTCCAATCAGATCCAAGGGAAACCCACTTAACTGCTGTTAAGAGTGTTGGAACATGTTGCCATGCATTTTGTCAAAACAACCGATTGTCGAAGCAGATGTCGTGGCATCTGATTCCGTGAAGCTAGGGCATCAGTCCTCAGCTTGTGTTTATGATGTGAGCCCTCTGAAGATTTACTGAAGATATGTTTTTGAGTTACTTGAGGAGCAAGTAGCTATTCCAGAAGGGTTTTATTTGTTGGGTTGTTATTTGTTGAAACAATCTTTGTTAAAAGATTGATTTCTATCTTTACTTGTGCAATAAGAAACCAAATCTATCAAGATTGCGTTTTGAATTGTTGTTACTGCAATCTGTTTCTTCAGCCCGTGCCAACCCTGAAGCCCATGCTACCACTGCTGAAGTCTATAAAAGGATGAAGACCTAAAACATGAAGACGACGGAAGCTAATAGAGAGAGATCAAGTGTTTTAGGATTTGTGTTTGTGCTTTGTCCTTTGTTAGTTGTGAATCTGTCTTTGCTCACTGATTCTATAAAGCAAAGAGAGATTATGTGTGTTTGATTGCGTTCAAACTCTACTTGTTCATTGTGTTCATCAATCACTGTGGCAGTGATTGAGAGAAAGTGAGAGGGGCTCTCATACTTAGGTTGAGATTCTAAGTAGAAATACACTGGGTAGATTAGGAAGTGAACTATGAACTGAGTTGTTCATGAGTGTCTGTAATTCTTGAATCTTGAGATAGTGGTTTTCCTTTCTTTAGGTGCAAACCCTCCAAACGTAGGTGAAAGTTTTTCACTGAACTGGGTTAACAATTACTGTGTGTTATTGTTTCTGTTGTTAAGTTTTGTTTTACTGTTAAGTGGTTGTCGAACCTCTTGTTCCAGCATCGTGCAGGACAATCGTATCAGAGGGAACCTGAATTACAATTGGCATCAGAGCAGACACCCTGTTCTGGTTGGGTGAGCTCCAGGGAGTTTTATTCAAGTTCTCATGGATAACAAGGAGGGCGGATCAGTCAATAGGCCACCCATTATGGATGGTACTAACTATGACTACTGGAAGGTTCGCATGACAACCTTTCTCAAATCAATTGACAACAAGACTTGGAAAGCTATTGTCAAGGGTTGGAAGCACCCCACTAAGGCTGAGGTTGAAGGCACCTCTACTACTGTTGTGGAAAAACCTGAAGAAGAATGGACCAGTGTTGAAGATGAAGCTGCTCTTGGAAATTCAAAGGCTCTAAATGCTATCTTTAATGGATTTGACAAGAATATGTTTAGGCTGATCAATACGTGTACTGTGGCAAAGGATGCTTGGGAAATTCTGAAAACTGCACATGAAGGAACTACTCGAGTAAGGATGTCAAGGCTTCAGATGCTTACTACTCAATTTGAAAATTTGATGATGACTGAATAAGAGACTATTTCAGAATTCCACATGCGTGTCCGTGACTTGTCTAATGCTTCATTTTCTTTGGGAGAACCTATGTCAGATGAGAAGCTTGTAAGGAAGATCTTGAGATCTCTTCCTCAGAAGTTTGCTATGAAAGTCACTGCAATTGAGGAGGCTCAAGACATTGAGAACATGAAGGTTGATGAACTTATTGGCTCTTTGCAGACATTTGAGTTGAAACTGAGTGGAAAATCTGAGAAGAAGAATAAGAGTATTGCTTTTGTGTCAAACACTGATGAAGGTGATGATGAAGACTGTGAGGGTGAAAATCTTTCTGAGGCTCTGGCCATGCTAGCAAAAAAATTCAACAGAGCATTGAGAAAGATTGACAAAAGAACCAGGCCTAATGTCCAGGACATGAAGTTCGACAACAAACCCAAGTTTTCTAATTCACAGAGGAAGACCAAAGAAGAAGAAAGATCTGGTCAGAATAAAGGAGTGCAGTTGATAAGCGCATAATTGATGCACTTTACGTGTGTCTTTCTAAGCTTCATTATATACATTTTTGTGCTTAATTGTTATAACTTAGCCATGTTTTGACCATTAGTGTTTATTTGGATTATTCATGGAAAAGAGCTTAATTCTACACTTTTAGTTTCTATGACTTGTTTTGCTAGAACAGATTGAATATGGAGCCAACGATATCGAAATAAGGCGAATAATATGTCATTGGAAAGATAACTCGAAGCCCTACAACTTTCATGTTCAGCACAATTCTAGAATCAGCCTCTAACTTGGACATAATTTCCTTGCAATGTTGCTGTCGCTAATCCTGCGAGTTTGGAACAGACTGCACTAAAATGATCATATCTTGGGCTACAGAACTCCGAATTAGGATCCGATTGAAGGCCCGCGAAGCTGACTTAAAGACTTACAACTCTTATGTTTACCTCAGTTGAAGATTCAAACTTATTGTGGGACCCACGAATGTCTGATTGTTCAGCAGCTTACTCCTTTATTTGGGCCCGATTTTGTGAAGATTTAGAAAAGATTTAGATAACAAAGATTGTTACTTGATGAACAAGTTTATTTATTAGTATAAATAAGTGAGTTTAGGCTTTTGTTAGACACCACCACCAAACCACCTCACCACATCTCACCATCACCTCCTCCACCTTCTCCTAATATCTCTCTCCATCTTTTCTAGTATGAGTTGCTAAACTCCATAGTTAGTCTTAGGATTTTTAATATTCTTGTGTTTGCAAACTTGAGGTTCTGTTCTTAATGCAAATTTCTTCTTTATTAATTCTCTTCATCTCTATTTCTGATCTAGGGTTTGCTTAATTTCGTAGTTTTAGAAATAAGAGTTGATGCATGTTCGCTTAGTTCATGTTAGTTCGTAACTGTTTCTTAATCGCTTAGTTTAGGAAACTGTGAATTGATTTTCGCTTAGTTAATCAACTCTCACGAATTAGGGAAACAATAAGGAAGAATTAATCTTTTGTAACCAATGAAGGTTTGTTGCACTTGAATGTTATAATCCGATGACTAACGCTTTCTCTCTTCTGTCTAGTCTATTTAGTTATTGCTTTGTTACTTTTCAATCCAATCAATCAACCCCCTTTTAGGTTTTTTTTGTTTTACTCTAATATCAATTAATAATTTATCAAGTCCTTGTGAGAACGATCCTGGTGTTAACACCTTGTACTGCATTCAAAGCAAAAATACTTTGACACGCACCCGCGACAGTGCGTTCGTCAGCAGTGTCATGAATGTGAAGGATATGGCCATATCAGGTCTGAATGCGCCACCTATCTAAAGAAGCAGAAGAAAGGTATGATGGTAACTTGGTTAGATGAAGACACTGAAGATGAGGAGGAGATATCTGCAAACAAAGTCAATGCTTTCTCTGGAACCATCTATGAGTCTGATACAGTGATGAGGACATTACAGATGAGGAACTGGCTGAGACTTACAAGCTGCTACACATCAAGTGGGAAGAAGCATGTAAACTTGTGAGAGAAAAACAAAGTGAGATAGAACAACTTGTCTCTCAGAATGAAAGGCTGAAAGAGCTCAGCACAAAGCTGAAGGAAGATCTGGAGGAATGGCAAAGTAAGTTTAATAATGCTGATATTATGGAAAAGGCTAATCTAGTGTTGATTAATGCAGGACTTCAAGAGGAAGTGGCAACTCTGACAAGAAAGCTTGAAGCTACTCACAAATCTGTTAGAATGTTGAACAGTGGTTCTGATATGCTTGATGAAATTCTGAAAGAAACTAGCAAGCAAGGAGGGAGTTTGAAGGGAATTGGCTTTGACTATAGAACAGCAAACAAAGAAAATCAGAAAGGTTCAAAGAAATTTGTGTCTGCTGCAAAACAAACTGAATTCAAGAAGACCATAAATTATCAGTTGTCAGATTCATTGCCTCGACATGTACCTCTGCATGTGAGACCCCAGTTTAAGCTTGACAAAACTGTACCTTGGAAGTGTCACTACTGTGGTAAGAATGGTCATATAAAGCCCTACTGTTACAGGTTATATGGTTATCCTCAGATGCACGATAAAAAGCCTGATCAGATGAGGAAGCAATGGAAGCCCAAGGGTGAAGTCAGATGTCGGGTAGCCTACACGTCTTCCAGAGCATCATCAAAGGAAGATTGGTATTTTGATAATGGCTGCTCAAAGCACATGACAGGAAACAAGAGCTTCTTGCAAGACATCAGAAGTCACTCCACCAACTATGTTACTTTTGAAGATGGAGCTAAAGGAAAGATCAAGGGAGTAGGAAAGCTTGTTAGCACAGAATCTCCTAACTTGAACAATGTGTTACTTGTAAATGGTTTAACTGCCAACCTAATCAGCATAAGCCAACTGTGTGATCAAGGGTATGATGTGAAGTTCAATAAGATAGAATGTGCGGTGACTACTGATAATGAGAGAGTTGTGATGAGATGAGTCAGATCAAAAGACAAGTGT
Source organism: Lotus japonicus (assembly GCF_012489685.1). Taxonomy (NCBI): domain Eukaryota; kingdom Viridiplantae; phylum Streptophyta; class Magnoliopsida; order Fabales; family Fabaceae; genus Lotus; species Lotus japonicus. The sequence goes on from NC_080042.1 coordinate 5,203,943, forward strand.
TATATGTGGACATCAGAAGAAAAAGCTCATGTTTCCAGATGTTTGTTAACATAGAGGATGAGGTGAATGTATGGCATCAAAGACTAGTGTAACACCCCGATTTCGGTGGCGTCACTTTAGTAACCAAAATAAACTTAATGCGGAAAAACGTGAATATTTTTTTTTGATAATAATAACTAAGACAAGACGGAATTAAATAAAACCCAACAATAACAAAAATCAGAACTAATATACAATATATAAACAGCCCTCGCTGTAGTAGCAACCTCGTCACGAGTAACCTCCAGTGACGGAAAGAAAATGCAACGCCCGTAGGCAATATATACAAACCAAATGAAAAGGGTGAAGTGCCCGCAACACCATCCCTCAAAACTGAGAATCAGCTGACCCAATGGCCTGAAAATAAGACCTCCTAAGTCCAACCAACTCTCTGTGATTCCCGTAAGGAAACCACACAAAAAGCTATAGGCGGATCTACCCTGTCCCCTACGTAACAAATGAAGCAAGACTGTCAGAGCTAAAACTCTACTCCTACACTAATCCTAACTCGAGGAGCTCATACCAACACTCAAATCTATGTGCTAGCATGATCGTCGTCTGAATCAGAATCCAGAACGACCAAGTCTACTAACCCTATCCGTCCTCCCCTAGCAACCGCAGTGCGCTCCGATGCTGGACTCACGGGCTTAGGGCCCGAACCCTGATCATCGATGATCGCAACGGTGGGTGCACTAGACCCTGCCGAAGGCACTCCCACTGGAATCTCCTCTGAGGGATCCTCCTCGTCTGAAGACAATGGTGGTGGTGGTGGTCCTCCAAGTCCTGGTCCGCAGTGAACGCCCGGTGGCAAGTTGAAGCTGATAGAGCATCGCCTCAACACTCCTGACCTCAGGAGTCCTCCGCTATCCACGTGATCCTCCATGATGCGCCCCGAATACGTCGCTCGGTGGCTCGCGGGGTCAACCACCCACGACCCGGGGTCGTCCTGATCGATCATCTCATACCTAATCCCCCCCGAAGGGTGGACCATGGTGAACCAGTCCGCAATATTCATCTGACAAAAGGCGTTGTCCGCCAAAACACACACAGAAGACGCGAGGGTCAACTCTAAAGAACTATGTAGATAATAAACCCAATAGGTACAAATAATAGATAGCCACTTAGGCTTATCACTAGAGATATCATTCCTAGGGTTGCATGTTCCACAAAATCATAACGACAATAATAACAATTTAGCATGTTCCAAGTAAGTTTATCAAATAGCAACCACACTCATCAACTAAGTCAGTATGCATGTTGCGTGATATGTATGCAGGTTAACCCAGTCAACCAATATGCAATCCGGAACGGATGGACATCAACAGATCAGCCCTTCACCAGCCACGGTGGTGCCATTTCGGCCCGCGTGCCTCTTACACCAACAACAACGGTAGTCAGATCAGCCGTAACCCGTAGGTCTGCCATTTCGGTCTGCTACAAGAGACGTCTACAGACGCTCTATCACGGAAATCCGGGTCTTATGACCATTTTGGAATCCGACGAGGTCCAGAGTACGTCCTGTGTTAATACCCCATTAATGTTGCATGAATGCAGGATGATTAGTCAAACAACGTCTCCGTCCTCACTCGACACGTCGCCACGTGTTCTAGGCAAATTAAAGTCTCTAAAATCTTACCCTAAGGCAAAGTCGATTCTGCGACAAAAGACACACTTCACAACACACATAGCTGCTCCAACAGCACAAGAGTATCACATACTCGGGAACTAACGGTTCCCCGGACTTATCCCCAGGATAGCCCCACAACATAGCTGCTCCAACAGCACAACAACCAACGCTGCTCCAACAGCACAACAACGACATACTCAACACTTGGACCCGACGACACTCCTCGTTTTTCCAAAACTAAGATTTGACTTCCAATGCCTTCCTTCGAGGTTATTATCATTACTTAAAGATTTAGAGGTTATTTAAGGTCTTATGAGTTTTCTTTATAAAATAGATTCCATTTTGTCTTATCGCAAGTCTTATACATTTACAGGATCTACCAATCCCAAGTCGCTTCCAGAGGATGTCTCGATCCACTAAACAAAATCAAGGCCCGAACCTCGTTCGTCCTATCAAACTTTCTCAAAGCTCTCAAAATAAAATCGGCATGACCTGCCCGCTATTCTCACCATTCAGAATCTCAGATTTCCAGTGTAAAGCATATTTAAATCATCACAATCAACAACATGTCATATATCAAGAAATCTCAACATTAACACTTAGCACTTAGCATATAAAGCATGCACCACACATCCTAGATTACCCACATAGCACATAGCATGTAAGTCAATCTTCAAAAACATTCAGTAGATGAATCATCTACATTGTCAGCCGAAGCCTCAGAAAACATTTTCAATCACACACAATCTCCGTGCATAAACAGTAAACAATGTCGAAACATCGACCCTAAGCATTAACTAGAGATTCAGTGAGAAGCCCTCACCTATAGGTTCTCCAGAATGATCGTCTAACGCTTCCTCGCAAGCAAAGTCTTGTTCCTCGGGAAACTCTTCAAAAGCACCTTTAGAACAAAACCACAGAAATCAATCAAAATCTATCGGAAACTAAGCTATCAATACTTACTAAGGTTACACGAAGTAATCTATACTCCGAGGTACGATAATCTAGCGCGAAAGACAAGTTTTCGGAAAAAAGGAAATTTCTTCCTCCCCCTTAATAGGGCTCGGCCACTTTGGCTAATTATGGGGCTCGATTTTTCTTCGATCAAACTTGGTTCCTATGCTTTCATAAGCCGTAACTAAGGGTATTCTGAACTCGGAAAAATTATCGGATCAAAAACTGTCGCAGGGGTATTTTGGTCATGATTTTTAACTTAGGATTTTCAAAACTGAAATCCCAAAAATAAAATTTTGCAGGGACGTCACCAACGACGTTTATGACAACTAATCCTACTAGCACTAAGCTAAGGCGATAGTTTTCAGCCTAAAGGTTGAAGCTTTACTCCAAAAACTCCAAAATGGGTATTTTAGGCTAAAATCGATTCCGACGGAATTCCGGCGACATAACGGAAAATCTAATCCGGCAGAAGTGATCTTGGGCACATATAGAAGAGGTTTAGAATCAGAAATGAAAGATTCAGGATAGTTTTGCAAAAACCCATAAACTATCCACTCAGAAAAGTCTACAGAAAAGCTATGGAAAAAGCGATCAGAGGTAAGGATTAGCGACTATACCTCGAAACCTTGAAGCAGCAACTGATTAATCAACGATCAAGCAAGGATTGAACAAAATCTCTTCTCCTCCTCTCCTTAGCAAACTCGCGGCCTTTGGGTGGGTTTTGGGTAGTTTGTTTTGATTTTTCTTCCTTTCTTTGCTATATATAAAGGTTGGAAATTCGCGGGAAAATGAAAGTTTCGCGAATCTGATTTTTCCGGCGTCATTCTCCGTGAATTAATAGATAGGTTTTGGCGAAAGAATTCCAAAACTATAAAGAGGTCTCCTTGTATTTTTGGCAACTAATGCATAGTCGGTATAAAACTATTTTACCCGATAAGTTGCTTTTTGCATCGAATGTCGGAATAGAAAACTTCCTTCGGAAGAAAGATTGAAATCATCAAGAGAAATGGGTGTACGCGTGTAGAATATTCATTTGAAGCTCTGAATAGATAAAGTCCCCATAGTCGGGTGATTCTAGGGTTTTGAAATACCAGGGTTTCGGTTTCGGCAAACTTCCGATGATTGGAATCGGACGTTCGTAGATCCTAGAGTTTCGCCTCGAGACGATCGTGATATATGGAAAAAGAGAAGTTCTAACATTTCTCTGAAGATTTTTGGAATTAACTGCCATCGTGCCTAAAAGTGAAAATTAGCTATATACTAGGGTTTCTGACCTAGGTTTAAGCGTAAAACGTTCGTGCTATAACTTTTATCGATCATAATGCAATCCTTGAACTTTTCCTGAACTTTCTCCTTCATAAATATATTTCATTTAATAAACTTTCGTTCAGGTTTCCCTTCACATTACATCAACCCTAATCGTGAATAAGAAGTTTATTCACTTAGCATGAACTTAAAAACTCGGGCCTTACAACTAGGACATCTCAACTACAGGAGCATGCAAAAGATTATTGCAGATGAAGCAATAAGGGGATTGCCGAATTTGAGCTTGGGAGAAGGAAAGCTATGTGGAGAATGTCAGATTGGTAAGCAAACCAAGGTGCCACACAAGATGCTCCAGCATCAGACCATGACAAAGGTTCTGGAATTGCTTCACATGGATCTCATGGGTGTAAGATCAAGTTTTGATCTAGTAGTACAACTCTATGTTTTGATGATTACAAGTTAACCTTTTGATATGAACAATTATGGTACTCTAACGTGTTTTTCTGAGTATGCTATTTACAGGCTCTGACCTCTATCTTATCTCACACAAATCAGAAGCACTATGCTTAAAGAGTGACCCAAGCAGCGCTTTCGCATTCTCCATGTTCAGTCTGAACAGTGGAAAAGCTTCAGAAGATCTGAAGTAAATCAAGCTCTGATAAGGACTCAGCTCACTTGAAGCTCTGTTGATCCAGACGTTCTGAAAACCTAGAGACTCTGAAGGTTCAGAGGTTCTGATGGTGTAGAAGACTCTGATGATCCAGTAGCTGATGAGTGAAGACTCTGAAGTCCAGAAGCAACTGGCTCTGAAGACCATGTACTGATCCTCTGAAGTGAAGATCAGAAGGTACAACGGTCAGAGGATCCAAGCTTCCCTCTGACTCTGATCAATCAGCTTCACAAGTTCCAACACGAAGCGCTCCTCTGATCAGAAGTCTACGAGGTTAAGGTCAAGTCACTATCCAAAGTATAAAAGCAAAGTGTACTATCCTGACGACCTACCTAACATCGTCAGCCACAGCAGAAGCTGGAATTTCCAGAACTGCCCTCCAACGGTAGCATTTCCATGCAACGTTCAACCCTAATTCTTGGAGTATAAATAGAGGCTGAAGATTGAAAGAAGCGGCTAGAAGCATTTTACACACGTGCAAGAAATATTCAAATCCTTCTAAGCTTTCTTTCATCTTGAATTTCATTGTGTTTACTATAAGCTTTTCAGAAGCACTTTCTTTGTAAACAAGAACTTCATATACAGTTGTATAGTTTGCCATTAGGAGATCAAGGTTGATCGGATCCTAGAGAAGACTAAGAGAATGAATCTTAGTGTGAGCTAAGTCAGTGTATTGTTAGTCACTTGTAGGTTTCAAGTGCAGTTGTAACACATACCTGATTAGTGGATTGCCTTCATTCTAAGAAGGAAGAAATCACCTTAACGGGTGGACTGGATTAGCTTGAGTGATTTATCAAGTGAACCAGGATAAAATCCTTGTGTGCTTTTCTATCTCTTATCTTAAGCACTTCTTGAGTCACGAAAAGATTTGATAAAAATCTTAAGGTGGAAGTTTTATTTGAAAACGTTATTCAAACCCCCCCTTTCTACCGTTTTTCATACCTTCAATTGGTATCAGAGCGCAAGTTCTGATTACCACACCTAACAGTGTTCAGTGATCCGGGCCGGTGTGAAAAACAATGGCTACCACCAGTGAAACACAGAAAGATGGATACAATGCAAAGCCTCCCATGTTCGACGGTCAAAGGTTCGAACATTGGAAAGATAGACTCGAAAGTTTCTTTCTGGGTTTTGATGCAGATCTCTGGGATATTATTGTGGATGGCTATGAGCGTCCAGTTGATGCAGAAGGCAAGAAGATCCCAAGGTCAGAGATGACTGCAGATCAAAAGAAGCTGTACTCACAACATCACAAAGCAAGAGCAATTCTTCTAAGTGCTATTTCTTATGAAGAGTACCAGAAGATTACAGATCGTGAGTTTGCAAAAGGCATCTTTGAATCCCTGAAGATGTCTCATGAAGGAAACAAGAAAGTCAAAGAATCAAAGGCATTGTCTTTGATCCAAAAGTATGAATCCTTCATCATGGAGCCAAATGAGTCCATTGAAGAAATGTTCTCCAGATTTCAGTTGCTTGTAGCTGGAATACGACCTCTCAACAAGAGCTACACAACAAAAGATCATGTCATAAGGGTCATCAGGTGTCTTCTTGAAAGCTGGATGCCTTTAGTGACATCAATAGAGCTCACAAGAGATGTCGAGCATATGAGTTTAGAAGAACTCATTAGCATTCTGAAATGCCATGAGCTGAAGCGCTCTGAGATGCAAGATCTGAGGAAAAAGTCTATAGCCTTGAAATCCAAATCTGAGAAGGCTAAGTCTGAGAAGTCAAAGGCTCTCCAAGCTGAAGCAGAAGAATCTGAAGAAGCATCAGAAGATTCTGATGAAGATGAGCTGACTCTGATCTCCAAGAGACTCAACCGCATCTGGAAGCACAAGCAAAGCAAGTACAGAGGCTCTGGAAAGGCCAAAGGAAAGTCTGAATCCTCAGGCCAGAAGAAGTCATCAATCAAGGAAGTCACATGTTTTGAGTGCAAAGAATCAGGGCACTACAAAAGTGATGCCTGTGATGCCTCTGTGCTTAAGAACCAGATTGCTAAGTTAGAAGAAATAGTTGCTTGTGATGCCTCTGATTGTAAAAATGAGTCCAAGTATGAAAAGTCGTTTCAAAGATTCCTGGCTAAGAGCGTAGATAGAAGCTTAATGGCTTCGATGATCTATGGCGTAAGCAGAAATGGAATGCATGGCATTGGCTATTCTAGACCTGATAGAAATGAGCCTACTATGCCTAAAGCTAAATCATTGTATGAATGCTTTGTTCCCTCTGGTACCATATTGCCTGAATCTGTACCTACTAAAGTTGCTAAAACCCCTCTCAAAAAGGGATCTTTCTCCATGTCTAAATATCATGCAAAAATTCCTTTACATTACCATGTTGAGAAACCCAAGGTGTTCAGAACCTCTGGGGTAACTAACAAGAAAGGACCCAGAAAGTGGGTACCTAAGGACAAGATTATCTATGTTGCAGATATCCTTGATAGCTCCACTTAAACACCAATCATGGTATCTGGACAATGGATGCTCGCGTCACATGACGGGAGAAAGGCGTATGTTCCAAGAGCTAGAACTTAAGCCTGGAGGCGAAGTTGGCTTTGGCGGGAACGAAAACGGTAAAATTGTTGGTACTGGTACTATTTGTGTTGATAGTAGTACATGCATTGATAATGTTCTATTGGTAGACGGCTTAACTCATAACTTATTGTCTATAAGTCAATTAGCTGAAAAGGGTTATGATGTTATTTTCAATCAAAAGTCTTGCAGGGCTGTAAGTCAGATCGATGACTCTGTTCTGTTTAACAGCAAGAGGAAGAACAACATTTATAAGATCAGATTATCTGAGTTGGAGGCTCAGAATGTGAAGTGTCTTCTGTCTGTTAATGAAGAGCAATGGGTATGGCACAGACGGTTAGGGCATGCCAGTATGAGAAAGATTTCTCAGCTGAGTAAGCTAAACCTTGTCAGGGGCTTACCCACTCTGAAGTTTTCTTCAGACGCTCTTTGTGAAGCATGTCAGAAAGGCAAATTCACTAAAGTCCCTTTCAAGGCAAAGAATGTTGTCTCAACCTCAAGGCCGTTGGAACTTCTGCATATCGACTTGTTTGGACCAGTGAAAACTGAGTCTATAGGTGGCAAGAGATATGGGATGGTCATCGTTGACGACTATAGCCGCTGGACATGGGTAAAATTTCTAACCCGCAAGGATGAGTCTCATGCTGTGTTCTCTACCTTCATAGCCCAAGTGCAAAACGAGAAGGCTTGTAGGATTGTGCGTGTCAAAAGTGACCATGGTGGAGAGTTTGAGAATGCCAAGTTTGATAGTCTGTTTGATTCCTATGGAATTGCACATGATTTCTCTTGTCCCATGTAACACCCCGATTTCCAGGTGTCACTTTAGTAACCAAAAATAATCTTTACGCGGAAAACAGGTAATTTTTTTTTCGTTTTCTTTCCTTTAAATCAAAACAATAGAAAGTAAAGACATAACCCAACAACTAACTAACCGATAAACAAACATATACAAATGTACAGCCTCAGCTGCACTCTCCCGTCACGCGCACACGCAGTGACTCCAAGGTAGCATGCCCGTAGGCGAATATATAGAAACCAGAACTGTACACAAAAACATCAAATATACCACTATCCAAGAGAAAGTCGGCCTCAAAATGGCCTAAGCAAAGACCCCCATGGTCCGACTGACTCACTGTGATCCCTCAGTAAGAGAACCACACAAAAGTCATGCGTCGGGAACCTACCCTGTCCCAAAAGCAAAACGAATCAGAGCTATTATAGTAACAACCAACTCAAAAGACTCTAACCACCCATAACCCGCACTACTATCAGCGACCCTCCCTCGATCAGGCATGAAGTCCGGGTCCTCGTCGAAAGCTCTAGTAATAGTCATTCCGCTCCGGGTCTTTCCCGCGCCACGAATCATCACGAATCGGCTGACAGACGCCTGGCAGCAGGCCGACCGCCCAAACACAAACATACAAACAAAGCCAAGGCGCTAGGGTCAACTTACAGAATACAATAGATATACAATCAACTTGTGATAAAGGGGATATATACATATGTTGTATATATATACATATAAGTTATGTATTGCCTACTCTAAGGTATATACATAGCATGTTCTCGAATCTCCTACACAGTTCAATCATTAATATCTAACGATGTTCATCAACATCAAATCATCATAATCTCAACATATGAAGTTAGGTGATAAGGTTAGTCAAACAATGTATCGTCCTCCCAACACACACGTATTCAACTAAACCAATGTTCCCTGTCGTTGCCCTAGGGTAAACGACGATGAAATCTCACGCTTCCATGAAGTCTCACGCTTCAATGGGGTCTTACGTTTTCACGAAGTCTCACGCTTCAGTGAAATCTCACACATTCACGAAGTCTCACGCTTCAGTGAAGTTTCGCGCCTTCACGAAGTCTCACGCTTCAGTGAAGTTGCACGCCTCCGCAAAGTCTCCCGCTTCAGCGAAGGTTCCCGTCTCCGCAAGGTCTCCCGCCTCAGCGAAGGTTCCCGTCTCCACGAGGTCTCCCGCCTCAGTGAAGTTTCTGCTTTCACGAAGTCTCACGCCTCAGTGAAGCTTACTCACTTTCACGAAGTCTCACGCTTCAGTGAAGTTCCATGCTTTCACGAAGTCTCACGCCTCAGTGAAGCTTCCCGTTCTTCACTATGGATGGACCATTCCCGTTATCCATCCTGGATGAACCATTCCCGTTATTCATCCTTGGTGAACCATTCCCGTTATTCACCATATGATGAACCATTCCCGTTATTCATCATTTATGCAAGGTGAACCATTCCCGTTATTCACCCGATTGATGCAATATGGTTAGCCAAACAACGAATCGCCCTTACCACGAAAGTGTGTAGCTCACAACCCAATCTCAACAAACCCATGAGTTAGTGTCGGTCAATACAACACAACTCGGAGTAAGTGTCGGTCAATACAACACAACTCCATCCACAAAATACACCAGGGTCTAGTGTCGGTCAATACAACACCGCCCAAACAACAAGAGCACTAGGTGTCGGTCAATACAACACGGCTCCACAACACTCCCCAAGAGTACTAAAGTACTCGGTGACTTCAATCATCACCATAGCTCACCTTAGTGGCTTTCCCCAATTCCGATAACTCTCCAAACCCGCAACAAAGGTCGACTTTTCCCCGTCTTTCGTAAATGTTTTCCCCTTTAGTTCTCCTATGCTTAAACGTTAATAAAAATGATTTCAATTCAAATTAGTCAAATTATGAGTTTATTTCTCAAAGTCTAAGTTTCCCAAAGTCTCTAGTTTACAATATTCTATTCATTCTAGGATTTCCGAAAACCAACCACCCAAAAGAAGTTTCCCGGGGAAAGTCTAAGTAAACCAACGAATCCCAACAAATGGCTAAGTCCCAAACCCCTCGTTTGAACTTGCCTAGGGTTGTTCATCCAACCCGAAACATCAAAGATCACCAGATCAATGAATCTCCACTCCGAAGTCGCGTCAAAACGCACAATCCAATAAAGCACAACATCACAACATCAGTTCATCAACATAATCAACATCAAAGTAAAGCATAAGTCGAATTGATCGACGCCTATCATGCATTCATAGCTAATACATAGTAAGTTGCCCTAACCTCAAGCTGTTCCAGCTTCGCAAACAAAGTTCTCCTCAAACAGTTGCTCTGAGTCTTCCAAAGTTCCCTCAACTGAACCTCGGAGAAAAACAAAGCAAAACCCAAACAAAATCGATTAGTTCGATCGCAAAACAATACATAAACGATAGACAAAGCATTAAAGCTTCAGAATAGGACAATCAGGTACGAAAAGACAAGTTTTCGAAACCGAAAAACTCCCCCCTGATGGTAATAACCCACGGCCTCAAAGGAAAAAAGGCTTCGGCTCTTTTTCTTCGATCAAATCAATTCACAAGGTAGTTTTAGGGTAAAACTAAGGCAAAGAAACTGTCAGAACAATTTTCGGACAATCGGGCCGAAATACGACTATCCAGGGGCATTTTGGTCCAAAATAAAGGCTCAAAACTTCAAAGTTATCAGTTCTGAAAACAAATTTAACAGCAACGATCCTCATGACATCCGTGACAACAAATCCTAAAGGCACGAAGTCAAATTATGACTTTTCGACAATAAAGTTTCGAAATGTGAGACAAAAAGGTTTTGAAACAGTTTTTCAGATCCTGGACAACTGAATCGCAATCAGAGTTTACTGACAGAGGTTTTAGACTCAGGGGAACGTAAGGAACATAACCCAACCAAGAAATCGAAGAAATCGGACCATTTTAGAAAAAGCTCAAAACTGTGAGCACAGAAACGACTTCAAAAACGCAACAGAAACAACAATCAGAGGTAGGAATCGTGTTAGTTACCTTGATACCTAGAAGTAGGGACGAACTGCACGAAGATTGGTCAAGTTTTCGCGGAAATCCCCTCCCCCCTTGCTCTCCACGAAATCAGCCACAAATGGAGGAAAAATGGAAGATATTTTGCTTTTTCGCCTATTTATAGGCGGGCGAAATCGCGGGAAAATGAAAATTTCGCGATTCCGATTTTTGCAGCACGTTCACCAAGGAATTCTAAGAGAGATTCTGGCGTCAGAAATCCAGAACTCAAAACAAATATCTATGATATGGGAAAAACGATATCGAAAATCTCAAAAGCGGTGTAAGTTAAATCTGTCCCGAAAAACTACTTTTTGCTGTGATGCTCAAACGACAAAACTTCCAACAGACGAAAGATTGGAAATGTCGAAACAAGTCTGGAAACGCAGACGGAATCTTCGTTAGAAGTCTCGAATAGAAAAAGTCTTCATCCATTGCTCGAAAATAGGGTTTCGAAGCAAAGAAATTAGCGTCGGCGGACATCCGAAAAGTGAAACCCATCGTGCGTACAGTCCAGAGTTCCGAAATGAAACGCTGGTCGATGGAAAAATAAAGAGAATCTTTAAATTTTCCGAGAGTTCGAAATCTCACTCAAAACGTTGCTTTAAGAGCGAAATAGCCTATTCTGGACACGCTCGCCATAAGGCAGGTGTGCAGACGACTCGTACTAACTCCGGAAGCAACTACGCAACATTCATCAAGTAATTCCTGAACTTTCCTCTTCATTAATCTTTCTCAAATACCAAACTCCTGTCACGCTTACGCTGATTCTACGCGTGAGTCGGAAACTTAACTTGTTCTGAAAATCCAGGTCTTACATCCCAGAACTCCTCAACAAAATGGTGTTGTTGAGAGGAAGAACAGAACTCTTCAGGAGATGGCTAGAACCATGCTCCAAGAAACTGGCATGACTAAGCACTTTTGGGCAGAGGTAGTAAACACAGCGTGTTACATTCATAACAGAATCTCTGTGAGACCAATTCTGAATAAGACTCCTTATGAATTGTGGAAGAACATTAAACCCAACATTTCTTACTTTCATCCTTTTGGTTGTGTTTGTTATGTTCTTAATACTAAGGATAGATTGCATAAATTTGATGCTAAGTCTTCTAAATGTCTATTACTTGGTTACTCTGATAGATCTAAAGGTTTTAGATTTTATAATACTGATGCTAAGACTATTGAAGAGTCTATTTGTAACTCCCCGATTTCCAAGGGTTACTTAGTGATCCAAAAGTAAATTAATCATGCTAATGAACTTTCGAAATCATAATAATGCAGGTATATATATATTTTTTTTCCTTCTGAAACATAATACTTTCTAATACTTTCCAAAACATGCTCTACGATGAGTAATAAATACCCAATAATAAGTACCCTTACATCAATGTATATAATTACAACATATACTCCAAAAGAAAAATAAACTAAGAGGCTCATATGCCCACCGAGCTCCCCGTAATCTCCACACGACTAATCTCTGAATCGCTAGCTCGTCGTCACATCATTTCCTTGCGGCGTCTCCTCACATGCGTCCATCGGTCTCTTGCTCATCCTTTAGGGCGGCGTCGTCGAACATTTATAACAGAGAAAAGGTGCAAGGGTCAACTTCTTATACTTAAAGGCCATAATTAGGACGTGCACACATACGAGCAAGTAAGAGCATACATATTCACATATATAATCACCTATCCAAACGGCATACTAATACATCCCTAAGGAATTCTAGATGTAACATAAGATAAGGAAAACACTTCAACAAGCAAGGCACAAGGCCCACAACCACACGTTGCACCTTATAGGGAATTCAATCGTCTAACACAAGCCACAAGACAACAACCAATGTTCTTACGTCAACGACGTTCAAGGGAACCTATGTGTCTCTATATTGTTAGCGTATGCAATATGCTTGATGCTCAATGCACACCATGATCCGGATAAACGCCAACTCCATACCAGGCAGGCGGGACAAGGACCCTTCCCATGCAGTCACTTGCCACTTATCTAATGACCCTTCCCATGCAGTCATTAGCCAACACCTCGGTGTACCCTATCCAAGCGGTACCCTCGGTCAATGCAATGATATGCTCCATGAATTAGTCAAACAACGAAGTTATAATCTTCTGTCGATCGATGATGACTCCACCACACCTTCACATGAGTGATTGGGGTCACCAACTCATAGGTGTCACCAGCTATCCTTCGCCACGGTAGCCCAACCATCGTAGGTTCCACATTCGATCTCATTCGATCAATATCGCCCATACAACGCTTATCATTCGATAAATATCAGGGCATACTATATCATGCATCATAGGAACATAATTCAAGACTTACATTCATCATGAACATCCTAAGAGTTCATCATATCATATTCAACAAGTAGTCATGTACTCAACAAGTAAGCATGTTCTCACAAGTAATCATGTTCTCAAACATCAAGGCACCTAAGCATGTTATCATTTATCATGTTCATAAACAATTTCTCATGGTATTCAAGCATTCTTAACTCATAAACTTCATGTACATCATGCATATAATTCAGGCAACAAAACCGTAGAAAATGGTAGAATTAAAATTGAAAACTGTATTAAAATAGAAACCTAAAAATTATGAAACTTTCACCGATTTAAGAACTTTAAGTTAGCTTTCAAATAAAAGTGGTTTCACACAATTTGGACTCATATCTAAGGAGTTATGCCCAAAACAATACGAACTGTCCAGCTTACTCGGCAGCAGAGAAAGGGGTGAAATAAAATTAAAAACTGTATTGAAATAGAAATCCAAGAATTATGAAACTTTTATAGATTGAAGCCCCTTAAGTTAGCTTTCAAATAAAATTGGTTTCACCCGATTTGGACTCATATCCAAGGAGTTATGCCCAAAACATTACGAAGCAGCAAAGGAAACGACACTTGGCGCTGGAGGGACAGAAGTCCCACGCATGTGCGTCGTCTCTCTACGCACATGCGCCCATAGCTGCAGGTTCCCCACGCATGTGCGCCAGCTGCCCACGCACATGCGTCGCGGTTCTGTACCTCTTCCGAGTTTCATACATTTTCTCACTTTTAACTTGATTTTTAGCCCAAGACTTAACCTTTAAGTTCCCATTCATGATTATAAGGATCATGTTAAGTTCAAACGTGTTACAACGTGTTTCAATCTTATTTTGATCCTAACAATTTTTATAAATACTTTTCTCTACTAAAATCTAATTCCAGATGTTAATGACATTTTTCAGGAAATATATATTATAAGGTCGCATGCTTCAACGAATATGTCTAAGCCTTATAAGGAAAAAGAAGTTTACGCAAGATATGACCGCATCGTCCAGTAAACAAGGAAGACACTTATTCTGTATCGTTTCATGCCACGTCATACCTCAGAATTTCAGAAGAAGCCTTTGAGCGAGAAAGTCAAAATTGTATCTCAACTATTTGCCCCATGCTTTAGTCAGAAGGAAACTAATCTGGTTACGTGCAAACTGATTTACCTTTGAAGAGAGAAGTCTCGATGACCAATGAAGAGGAAAAAGGACAACACGTCAACATCACTTTTCCAAAATGTCTCTCTTCTGCAAAGTAGCCCAAAGCTATCACCACCTACTAGCTGACAAAGTACACCTTTTTGGCTAAAGGATAGCTTTGAACAGCGGCATGCATTTAATGAAGCTACCAACCGGAGATTTGAATCAATGGTTAGATGACACTCACAACGGCTACAAACAACGGCCAGATTTTGTGTCTCAACGGCTACACAACTAGCAAGATCATATATAAAGGACATATCTGAAGATTGAAGAAGAAAAGAAGAGAAAAATTTATTGCAAGAAAAGAAAGAACTCAGAGCAGTTACTCCAAACATTCTTCAAAGCATTAAAAGCTCACAGCAGATTTCCTAAGAGTCAAATCCGATCTCATACCTCTGCTAAATCAAGAGAGAATACCAAACCTTAAAAGAGTCAAACCTCTTCTCTTACTTCTCTCTTAGATTCTGAACTCTTGTGTGCTCCAGCGTCCTTTCAGAACCCAAAACACTTGAGAGTTCCAGTGCCATAAATTGTCTACACCAACTCTTTTGAGAAGAGATTTCTTGTAGAGCCAAACAATCTTGTTGATTGTAGGAGGAGTCCTGTACAATACTTGGAGAAGTCCGTGATAATACTAGGAGGAGTCATGTACAATACTTGGAGAAGTCCGTGATAATACTAGGAGGAGTCCTGTACAATACTTGGAGAAGTCCGTGATAATACTTGGAGAAGTCCTGTCTAATGTATTGGAGAAGTCCTTGATACTTGCTAGTGAAAATCTTGGTGGTGGCCAAGTACTGGACGTAGCCCAATCGTTTAGGGTGAACCAGTATAAATTCCTGTGTGCTGATCGTTCTGCTTTATTTACTTACTTCCGCTGCACTAAACAGTTTTTGAAAAGTCACCAGAACAATTTTCTTAAGAACTTATCTTCTTTTCATAAACTAAAGTTTTAACAAGTAATTTTTAAGAACACAATTCAAACCCCCCCTTTCTTGTGTTACTTATTTACATATCAATTGGCATCAGAGCTTAGGCTCTAGAACTAACATCTTAACAGGTGTAGAGTAAAGATCCATGGCAGAAGATCAAGCTATCGCTACATGCTCATCCACCAACAAGCCTCCTTTCTTTGATGGAACCGAATATCCCTACTGGAAGACGCACATGCAACTTTTCATAGAATCCTCAAGCTACAAGTTGTGGGATATCATTGAAAATGGCAACATCGTCTATAAAGATGACGCTGGTGAACCCATCAAGAAAGATCAGCTGACAGAAGCTCAACGCAAAGACTATCAACTCAATTCAAAGGCAAAACTATTTCTCTTATGTGCCTTAAGCAAAGCTCAGTTGGACAAAGTTGATGGACTCGCAACTGCCAAAGAAGTATGGGAAGCTCTAGGGCTTGCCTATGAAGGTACAGCAAATGTACGTCAAGCCAAAGTAAGTTTACTAGTGGCTGAATATGAAACCTTCAAAATGAAGGAAAATGAAACCATTGATGAAATGTTCGCAAGATTTCAAACCATTATCAATGGTCTTCGAAATTTCGATCGCACATACGCACACATTGATCAAATCACAAAAATACTGAGGTGCCTTCCTAAAAGATGGAGACCCAAAGTTACTGCTATCCAAGAAGCAAGAGATCTTAGCACACTAAAACTTGAAGATCTCCTGGGATCCCTGAAGGTTCATGAGATTGAACTTTCTCAAGATGAAAGCCTAAAGAAGCAGAAAAGCATCGCCTTCAAAGCTAACATCTCCAAAAACAGTCAGACGAATGAAATGTCTGATGAAGAAGATTCCTCAGAAGAACTGTCCGATGATGAGCAAGCACTGTTCAACAGAAAGTTCAAAAAGATGTGGATCAAACAACAAAGAGGAAAAGGCCTGAAGAAGGACAACAAAAGAGAATCAAGTCAGAAAAAGAAATCCTTTCCACACAAAGGTGAAAGCACCTCAACTGCAGACAAAAGCAACATTACATGTTTCGAATGCAAAAAGCCAGGTCACATCAAACCAGACTGTCCTAGACTAGCTAAAAAGCCTGTCAGGAAACCATTCTACAAGAAGAAGAAAGCTCTAGTAACTGGCTGGGATGATTCTGAAAACAACTCTGAAGATGACGAGGAAGAAGAAGATGAAGAATCTCTATTCGCTCTCATGGCTTCAGTAGATGGATCAGATGATGATGAAGATGATGAGGTAAGATCTGAAAACCTTGAAGAAGAGTTTAATGAACTGCTTGAACATTCTTACACTTTATCTGAAAAATACAAGAACCTGAAGAAACAGTTTTCCAAGTTGCAAAAAGAACATGAGAAAGTTTTAAAAGAAAAAGATTCCATTATTCATGAAAATGAGTTTTTAAAGAAACAAGACTCCACAATGGAAGTATCGGCTTTAAAGAAAAGAATCAAAGTTTTGATTGATGATTTATCTACTTTCACAATAGGGCATGACAACTTAGTTAAACTATGTGGAAACAGTAGAGACTTATATGATAAAAGTGGTCTGGGTTTTGACAGCAGTGAACCGTCTAATGAAACTATGTCTGATATATCGTTTACTTCTTCTATTGATAGTGAATCTAAATTTGTTGTGAACTGTTCAATAGAAAGGGAAGGAAAGAAAATCTTCTATGAGAAGAAGATTCCTCCCAAGCGTGCAACTAACCCTATAGGACCCAAGAAAATCTGGGTACCTAAGAAATCAATAATACCTGTTGCAGATTTACTTAACAGAACGAAGGAAACGCCAACAATGGTACCTGGACAGTGGATGCTCGCGTCATATGACGGGAGAAAAGTCTATGTTCCCCAAGATTCAAGTTAGATCTGATGGTGGATTTGTAACCTTTGGTGGAAATCAAAAAGGATTCTTTGTTGGAGAAGGTACTGTTGGTAAGGAACCTCTTCCAGTAATTAATAATGTCTTATTAGTTGAAGGGTTAAAACATAATCTACTTAGCATAAGTCAATTATGTGATAGTGGGTTCACTGTTTCCTTTAATAAAGTGAAGTGTAGTGTTACTGATTCCGATGACAAAATCATCTTTGAAGCTCAGAGACAAGGGAATCTATATAAGACGAACTTGGAAAACCTAGCAAATCAAAATGTAACTTGTCTAGTATCATCAGAGGATAATACATGGCTTTGGCATAGGAAGCTAGGGCATGCATCCTTAAGGACCATTACTAAAATCATAAGTAATGACTTAGTACGTGGTTTGCCAAAACTATCTATTAAATCTGATGCTACATGTTCTGCATGTACTCAAAGCAAACAGCATCGTACCTCCTGTCGTGCTAAAAACTTTGTCAGTACTAGCAAACCTCTGGACCTCTTACATATGGATTTGTTTGGTCCCACTAGGGTAGCTAGTGTTTCTGGAAAAAGATTTTGTTTTGTCATTATCGATGACTACACAAGATTCTGTTGGGTCTACTTCCTAAGAAGCAAGGATGAAACATTCCAAGCATTCAAGATCTTCAGCAAAAGAGTTCAAAATGAAAAGGGCTACTGCATCACAGCCATTCGCAGTGACAGAGGAGGAGAGTTTGTGAATGAAGATTTTGAAAAATTCTGTGCACAAGAAGGTATCAGCCATCAGTTCTCAGCTCCAAGGACACCACAGCAAAACGGTGTAGCTGAACGGAAGAACAGATCACTTCAAGAAATGGCAAGGACAATGCTCAGTGAAACTTCACTACCAAAGTATTTCTGGGCTGAAGCTATTGAAACTGCATGCTACATTCAGAATAGAATATCTATGCGACCCATGTTGAAAAAGACTCCATATGAACTATGGAAAGATAGAAAGCCAACTGTATCGTACTTTCATCCATTTGGATGCAAGTGTTACATTCTCAACACCAAGGACAACATCGGAAAATTTGACAATAAGTCTGATCAAGGAATTCTCCTTGGATATTCTTCTCACTCCAAAGCCTATAGAGTTTACAACTCAAGAACAAAAGTTGTTGAAGAATCTATCAATGTCAAGTTCGATGATAGTTCAATCAAGGCCGTTGATCGTTTAGAAAGAGATTTTCTCAATCTAGACCTATCAGATCATGATGAAGCAGATGACGACACAACAAGAGCTCAACCATCAGAATCAGTTCATGAAGATCAATCTCCGTCACCTCCTGGTACTATTCCTGAACAGTCCGACCAAGTCATGACTTCAAGCGGAATCTCACTTCCAAAGGAGTGGAAGTACAGAAGTGATCATCCACCAGAGCAAATCATTGGAAGTGTATCAGAAAGAGTAAAGACCAGATCAGCATTCAGAGAAGAATCAAACAGCGCATTCATCTCAGAGATTGAACCAAAGAACGTTGAAGAGGCTCTACAAGATGAAGGATGGATTCTGGCTATGCAAGAAGAACTAAATCAATTTGAAAGAAGTCAAGTATGGACCCTAGTTCCAAGACCAACTGGAAAATCTATCATTGGTACTAAATGGGTCTTCAGAAACAAGATGGATGAAAATGGGAAAGTCACTAGAAACAAAGCGAGACTAGTAGCACAAGGTTACAACCAACAAGAAGGAATTGACTACACTGAAACGTTCGCACCAGTTGCAAGAATTGAAGCAATAAGGATACTCCTAGCTTTTGCATGTCAACATTCCATCAAGCTATATCAAATGGATGTCAAAAGCGCCTTTCTGAACGGAGTAATTGAAGAGGAAGTCTATGTGAAGCAACCTCCAGGCTTTGAAGAACCATCCACTCCAGACTACGTGTACAGGTTGAAGAAAGCTCTGTACGGTTTAAAACAAGCCCCAAGGGCTTGGTATGATCGTCTAAGCAACTTTCTCATGAAGAATGGTTTTTCAAGAGGAAAGATTGACAACACCCTCTTCAGGAAGCAATTGAAGGACGACTACATCCTTGTACAATTGTATGTTGATGATATCATCTTCGGTGCAACTAGCGATAAACTGTGTAAAGAATTTTCTACTCTCATGCAAAGTGAATTTGAAATGAGTATGATGGGAGAACTGAAATTCTTTCTGGGACTTCAAATCAAGCAAGAGAAAGACAAGATCTTCATACATCAGTCCAAGTACATAAAGGATATGCTCAAGAAATACAACATGCACAAGTCAAATGAGATGAGTACTCTTATGTATCCCAACACTGTTCTGGACAAAAGTGATGAAAGCTCACCAGTTGACCCAACATCGTACAGAGGGATGATTGGTTCACTTCTTTATTTAACGTCCAGCAGACCAGACATAATGTTTAGTGTTTGTCTATGTGCAAGGTTTCAGGTAAACCCACAGCAATCTCATCTTAGTGCTGTTAAGCGAATCTTTAGATATTTAATTGGTACTGCTAATCTTGGTCTATTATATGAGAAAGGTGAAGATTTCAGGTTGAAAGGATTTTGTGATGCGGATTATGCTGGTGATCGAGTTGAACGGAAAAGCACTAGTGGAGGATGCCACTTTCTGGGAAACTGTTTAGTATCCTGGACAAGTAAACGTCAAAGCACTATTTCCTTATCCACTGCTGAAGCTGAATATGTGGCAGCAAGTTCTTGTTGTACACAACTCCTATGGATAAAGCATCAACTTGAGGATTACAACATTCATGAAAACAAGATACCTCTTTTATGTGATAACACAAGTGCCATCAATATTGCCAAGAATCCAGTTCAGCATTCAAGAACAAAGCACATTGAGATCAAACATCATTTCATTAGAGATCTTGTGGCAAAGGGAAACATTGATATATCTCATATACACACAGAAGATCAACTTGCTGACATACTCACGAAACCTCTTTTAGAAGGCAGATTCTCAGATCTAAGAACAAGGATAAATATGCACTATGCTCAATAAAAGGTATGGAAACAAAGGTTTCTATTTTGCAGGTTTCGTTCTTCGAAGAACATCCGCACTGTTCTGTCTCCTCACTGTTCAACCAGTAGATCAAATCGTTCAACAACTCTCCGTTCAATGAAGTTGCTCTCAGGAAATCTATATCGTTTGGTTAACAGCTGGCAAAGACATTGTTTAGTTCAATGCATCATTACTCTTGCACGTGCTACAACAGTGAACTTTGAAAGGTCTCATCACATTAAATGCGAAGCAGTTATCTCTCTTACTTTTAACGCGCGTGGTCTCAACTGCTCAATTGTTTAATAGTTTCCCTCTCATGAAAAGAAAACCGCCATCTGCACACCACCCAAAACTGCCATTCCTTATTCCAAATCAAATATATCCAAAAGATTTCCTTCTCTCTCTTTCACCTCACTTCATTTGACATTTACTCTCTCTCTCTCTTCCAAGTAAAGAAACCCTAAGCCTTCTCTGAAACTTCCTCTCATTCCCAAATGGCCGGAGTTCGTGCTACCTCTTCCAAAGCCCCTTCCAAATCTAAGGCCCCATCCAAGAAAGGTGGTAAAACACCTTACTCTGCTGAAGAAATGGAGATCATCCAGAGGAGATCAGAGAGGATCAACCGCCAACGCTCTGTTCAACTCAAGGAGGTTGGAGCCGTGAAAACTGAGAAACTGGGTGACAACTCTCTTGTGTCCCCAAGGTACTTTGATCTGAAGGTGTTTGCCTTCGTGAAGATGGCTGGGCTTGCAGACTTACTTCATCAGGACTGGGAGACGGTGTACACCATGGCTCAGCGCGAAGTGTATGTGCCTTTGGTAAAGGAATTTTATGACTGTGCCGTTGTGATAAATCACAGACAAGTCATTAAGTCCAAAGTAAATGACAAGATCATCTCAGTGACTCTCAACGACATGGATGAAGCACTGAATGTGAAGTTGGAAGTTGGTGAAAAATATTCCCCAAATTGGTTTGCGAAAGTTAATGACTGGAAGTGCATTTGGAAGAACCAAGAGGAACCACTGACTGTGGAAGTGGGCAATCTCATTGATGATGTAAAGTTCAACAATGCTGTGATTAGCAAGGTTGTCTTACCAAAGGATGGTGCAAGAAATTATGTAAATGCGCATGCAAGGTACGCATTGTACAAGATCTTGAAAAGAGTGAAAATTAACCCTGCACACTTGATGTGGAACTACTTGATCAACTATCTGGAGAAAAGCCAAGGATACCTTCCTTTTGGCTCGCTGCTGACCGTTATTTTCGAAAAGAAAGGTGTTATCAAAGAGTTTCTGGAATCAGAGGATCGCTTGAATGAAGATGTGATCTTTCCTTCACCGATCAGACTGGGAGATGTGAGCAAAATGAACATTCCCTTTGATGCCTCTGATGTTCCTGAAGAATACTTGCCCAGAACAAGGAAAAACACCAGAGGAAAAGAAAAGGTATC